>NC_143478.1:57380991-57754241 GCF_027475165.1 Benincasa hispida
GACTTGGCCCTTCTTTATACAAAGCCTTCTTTATGGCCCTTTTAGGGTATGAGTTCATTGTGCAAAATTTTCCCTAAGACACCAAGAGAATCTTCTCTGCTCTCCAAAAACCTTTTCTCCTCTCCCTCTATCAGTAATTGAATACCATCTATCCCTCTATTAGAATCCAAGAAAATAACGAGTTACTCTCGTAGTTGTGTTCGAGATTGTTCAAGAAATCGTTTGTGATTAAGATCGTTAGAGGAATCATTCGTGGGAACTTTGAGAGGACCATTCTTGGAACTTGGGAATCTACAAAGATAAGAATAGTTCTAATCTTTTCCCTAAATTATGCTATTTTACATGTTTATTCTACATATATTCTGTTTCAATATAGAATTTTTTTATGTAAAAATTGATTTGCGGGATGCAAGCCGTTCACAATGCTTCCGCTGCAGGATTCAATCCTCTACAACTTGTATGTACTAAGATCGTTAGTATCTAAAATGCTCCCCAATGTTGAAATGTTCAACACTGTAACCACACAAAAAAAAAAAGAAGAAAGGTTTCTCTAAAAATAAACGCTCATATTTGACATTTAAGACGAGTTCATAATAATCTCAATAGGATTGAGATGTTGGTTAAGAATGGACTGCTAAACGAGTTACAAGAAAATTCTTTACCAGTATATGAATATTGTCTAGAAGAAAAATGACAAAACGACCTTTTTTTAGAAAAGGTTATAGAGCCAAAGAATCCTTGGAGCTTATACATTCAGACTTTTGTGATATGATGAGTACTAAAGCAAATGGAAGATTTGAATACTTCGTCACTTTTATTGATGATTATTCTAGATATGGGTATGTCTACCTGATGCAACATAAGTCTGATGCACTTGAAAAGTTCAAGGAGTATAAGGCTGAAGTTGAGAATTTATTAGGTAAAAAGATAAAAACTCTTTGATCAGATCAAGGTGGAGAGTACATGGATATAGGATTCCAAAACTATATGATAGAATATTGAATCAAATCTCAACTCTCAGCACCTAGTACACCTCAAATAAATAGTGTATCAAAAAGGAGAAACAAAACCCTGTTGGATATGGTTCGATCCATGATGAATTATACTTCTCTATCTATTTCATTATGGGGTTATGCAATGGAGATTGCAGTGTACATTTTGAACCAAGTTTCATCAAAGAGTGTTTCTGAAACACATTTTGAATTTTGGAGAGTCATAAACGTAGTTTACGACATCTCAGGATATGGGGGGTGCCTAGCACATGTGTTTGTAGAAAACTCGAAAAAAATGGAACCACATTCAAAATTATGCCTCATTGTAGGCTACTCCAAAGAAACGAGAGGTGGTCACTTTTATAATCCAAAAAAAGAATAAAGGGTTAGTATCGACAAATGTGACATTTTTAGAGGAAGACCACATTAGAGAACATAGACCAAGAAGTAAAATCGTATTAAATAAACTTACCAAAGAAACTACTGAAACTTCCATAAGAGTTGTTGAAGACAGAAACAATTCAACAAGGGTTGTTGATATTGCTTCATCCAGTGAAGCGCATCCTACTAAAGAGTTGAGGGAGCCTCGACATAGTGGAAGGATTGTAACCCTACCTATTCGCTATTTGAGTTAATTAATTAACATATAAATTACACAACTATATAATAAATCATATTTAATATAAGGTTAATTAATTAACATATAACTATCATATATTTATATTCGTACATTTCATTATGCATCTAATTCATATAAATCTAATAGTTGAATCTCATTCAAATACATCTCTCTAATACTGTAATTCTATATGAATCCAATTCATAAGAATTTAATATTTGAGTCTCATTCAAATACATCTCTTTTATGTAGTTTGGATTATAGATCACATCTATAATTAAACATATTCTAGAATGTATCAAAATATACTATATATTAATCATATTAATATAAAATTGCTTTAAGTAATTTGAAAAATTCAAATCATTCCTCATTACTGCCCTTAGCGAGCTAATAGGAGAACCTTATAGATGTGCAGATTAGAAGCACCAATGATATGAGATTAATTAATCAATGATATGAGATTAATTAATCAAACTCTTTAATTAAATTAATCGATATTCATTAATTACCGATCACTCCACTATGGACCGATAGTTATTCTTCGCACTATAGATATATTTTTTGCATCCATGGATATTACCAATCAATAGTGAGTCGACCATTCACAAATTACTCATAACTACAGCTAGGTCAAAATATCATTTTACCCCCGTAGTTACATTTAACTCCTTATGTACCACTGACTCCTCTAATGAACAAACAGTTTATAGTCCACTAACACCTCTCAGGCTAGTTAAAGGTTAAGGCCTCATTGTTTAAGACCTGGAACCAGCTGTTAAAGGAGCAATTTATCTATTTTCCTTATAATCGGGAAGGAGCGAATTTTTTCTTATGTAGGTGTGTTCCTAACTCCCTACTCGGACAAATTCCCAAAATGGTAGGCTTGTTGAGTCGGCAAACTTGGCCACTCTCACCCATACATATCAAAGGATGGCTGTTATAGATAGAAATTCACAACTCACTCGGGATTAAGGTCAAGTCACCTATGATCATCCTAGTGAAATGTTGGTTTCTTCAAGTAGCAGTGTTATAAAGAGAAACTAATCCTTTCGCAGTCCGGTCTTGTAGAAACTCTTTTACAGGGTACCCCACTCACATGTCTCCATATGAATAATATGGCTCATATTGTCTATAACATTTAAACTCGTGTAACAATTACAAAGTGGGTCATATCTACAGTGTTACCAAGATAAGACACCCATCATTATCCATTTACTGTAGACCTTTTAGGTTAGAAATTGAACACAAACCACTTGTATGTCTATCACATACTGTTCATGTGACATCACATAACCTTGGATATTAGTTTATTGGATTGAATTAATGTAGTCTGAATGTTAATAAAATACCTCTTATTTATTAAATATATAATTTGTTTTTACAAACTATAAGATATATGAGATTTATGACACTAAATCAAACAATAAAAACCTTCAAGCATATTGAACCTAACAAGTAAGCGGGATTAGATGTCATAGTAAACTTGACAATGATAGTTTATCATTGTTAGTAATCGTTCATTCTTGACAATTATTTATTGTCGTTAAATGTTCAATTATGACATTTTTAAAAAATTGTCCTGATACTCATACCTTTACAGGGAATACCACAACAGAAAATAACTGTCACGAATTTAAATTATGTAAATGTTATAGAATCACAATTTTGTTGAAGTAATTAAATAGCTCCTCCTGGGAACTAATATCTCTTTCTATACCTTTTTGTTCTTACTAAATTGGGACTTGTATTGATCATTATTCATCAACTTCAAGGATGATTATGGGCTAAGTAGTTCTAGCTTGGATTTAGAATTTTTGATGATCTCTCCAAAAAAAGAACTCCATTAGAATCTTTGCACACATTGCATTAATCAAATCAGATAACATCCAAAGAAGACAGAAACACCTCATTGCATAAGTGGGCTCATCACATATGTGGGAATTGGCTATGCCTCAACCTTTATGAGAAACTTGTTACCTTCGACGGAGAAAAGTTTCGTGTTCCACTCCTGGAGAGCTTTGCTAGACAGATCCTTAACTGAGAGTTAATGTTTAATGCAAAAAGATTGAAGAAAAGGAAAAGAAAACAGAGTAGCAAAGACAGAGCAGAAGGAGGCAATCTTTAGACCTTTGTTCCAACAGCTGTATCGATATTCAGAAGGCAATCGTATTTCCCCTATATAATAGCTATTCACTAACATTCTCTTTTAATAAACAAACCCTACAATCAAAGGGAAAAATAATAAATTTAACACATGGATAATAGAGTACACATGGCATAAGCCTATAGGTGAATTAATCTATTCACATAACAGAAATGGTTGGCCAAATCATCTGCTGACTGTCCTTCTAGGTAGGCTGATTTCCCTCAAATGAGGCGGTAGTTCAACTAGACTATGTGTAAGAGTTTTAGTAAGGCAGACAGCTTCTTGATCTATAGAAGGAACGTACCGAACATCTAGAAGACCTTGGAGAACTCTATCACGGACAAAGTGGATGTCACTCTCAATATGCTTCGTTCTGGCGTGGAATACAGGATTAACCGCCAGAGCACCTGCACTTAAGTTATCACACCACAATATTGGTTTGCTACGTTGGGGAATTCCAATCTCCCCAAGAAGTTGTTGAACCCATATTATCTCTGCCGAAGCATGAGCAAGTGCCCTATACTCCGACTCACTGCTAGAACGGGCTATAACTGACTGCTTTTTCGACGACGAAGATACAAGTGTGCCACCAATAAAGACAAAGTAAGCTACGATAGACTTCTAGTCATCTATGTTTGCTACCCAGTCAGCATCAAAAAAATCTAAAATGGACAGATCAGAGGTTGGTTGTATACAAATGCCATAGTGCTTGGTGCCGCTAAGATACCGAAGAAGTCGTTTACAGCAGTCCAATGGGTGTTAGTAGGACATTTCAGGAATTGACTAAGTTAGTTTACCATGAATGTGATGTTCGATAGAGTGTTGGTGAGATATTGAAGGGCCCCGATGGTGCTACGATATAAGAAAGGGTTAGTAAGGGGAGTGCCACTGTTGAGAGACAATTGTTTATTCATTACGCTTGGTGAAGGGGCAGCCTTGAGGTCAGACATGTCGAGCTTGTGTAGAAGATCTTCAACATATTTTTCTTGGCTAAGTATGATCCTTTGTTCCAAATACTTAATTTGTACACCAAGGAAATAGTGAAGAGGACCGAGGTCCTTAAGAGCAAAGCGATTATCTAGCAGAGTAACCAGCCGGTGTATAAGAGCAGTATCATTTCCAGTCAGAATCACATCATCCACATATACTAACAATAAAATTATAATAGGTCCTTGTCTAAAAATGAAAAGAGAAGTATTTGACCTTGCGTTCTTAAAGCCCCAAGACAAAAGCTCGTGTTTAAGAGTATTGTTCCAAGCCCTATAGACTTGTTTGAGGCCATAAATAACCTTATTCAGCTTGCACACATGTTAAAGATATTAAGGGTCAACATATCCGGATGGCTGGCTCATGTATACATCCTCGTGTAACTTGCCATTCAGAAAGGCGTTGTTGAAATCAAGCTGTCTCATTTTCCATCCATAGGCAACTGCAAGAGTGAGCACTACACAAATGGTTGAAGCTTTGACAACTGGACTAAACGTTTCAAATAAATCCACACCTGGAGTCTGATGGAATCCTTTAGCTACCAACCGTAACTTGTAACGTTGGATCATGCCATCAGGATGTCTTTTTATTTTGAAGACCCACTTGGCACCTACAACATTCAAAGATGGAGAATAAGGAACAAGACTCCACGTACCACTTTTGATTAGGGCTGCATACTCTTCATCCATTGCATCTTTCCACTGAGGTGTATTGAATGCATCAGTTACCCATGTAGGCTTGATAATTGACCAATCTTTCTTCGACTAAATGGTCGGTATTCGAGGTTTGAAAATCCCAACCTTTTTTCTAGTTATCATAGGATGAGTGGGGAGAGGAATTGAAGGTGGTGGATGAGTAGTATCGGGTGATGGTTCTACTGTAGAAGGCAAGGATGGGCTAGTTGTATCTGGTACAGCAGGGGATAGTTAGAATGGAGAAGGTGATGTTTGTTCACTTGGCTGGTTGGAAGGCAGGATGTACTATGGGGAAGGTATATAGGTGGTCGTAAGGTTTGCTGGTGAGTAGATATTTGTGGCTGGGACAGAGATCGATAGAGTGGGAGGAATTGGTGTGTATATTGATGTAGGAACACTGGCACATGGGTGAGGGGATGGAGCAGGGACAATAGTCAAAGGGGCATGGACAGTAGGCGATGGAGCAGGGACTGTGGGTGATGGAGCAGGGGTAGTGGGCGGTTGAGTAAAGGCAGTAGGTAGCCAAGGCATAGGGGCAGTAGGCAAGAGGGAAGGAGTAGTCTGTTGTGTTGGTGTTGTTGTTGTACCTGTAAAATGATATTGAAAAGGGAAGTCATTTTCATTAAAAATCACATTTCTAGAAACAAATATCCTCCCAGACATGTTAAGACATTTGTACCCTTTATGCTGAAGACTCGGCCCAAGATATATACATTTATCCATACGATAGCTCAATTTATGGTTGTTATACGGTCTTAAACAAGGAAAACAGGCACACCCAAACACTTTCAACTCTTCAAATGCTAAACGTGTACCAGTCAATACCTCAACAGAAGACTTACCTTGTAGAACCGAAGTTGGCATACCATTTATGAGGTAAGTAGCATATACAAAGGCTTCCCACCAATAAGTAAGTGGAATGAAGGCTTGAGCTAGCATAATCAGCCCCTTTTCAACAATATCTCTATGTTTTCGTTCAGCCCTGCCATTTTGTGTTGATGTATAAGGGCACGAGAATCTCGAGAGAGTACCTTCTCTTCCACATACCTAATGCACTTTTTCAAACTCACCCCCATTGTCTGATTGAAGTACTTTAACAGCTCTATTATACTGTTGTTTAATCATGTTGGTGAAGTGTTGATAGGCTGCCATAGTATCACTTTTTAACCGCAAGGGGTAAATCCAAGTGTACCTACTATATTCATCTACAAATATAGTATAATAATGATAACCTTCAGAAGATAAGATAAGTGCATGACCCCATAGATCAGTGTGAACTAAATCAAACATGGCAGTGGATCTTGAATCAGAATTTGGAAATGCAAGTGCATGAGATTTTCCATATTGACAAAAGTCACAAAATTGAACTTGGAGCTGAGTTAAAAGAAGGGCCTCTTGTGTTTGTCAGATTAACGGAGGCATTGTGATTGAACCCAATTGTCAATTTGTGCATAACTTGATGATCCAACCTCTTTTCAAACAGAAGCAACTCTGATTGCATATCTAACCATGACACATTTTCTTTGCTCTGAATGGTTGCTACAATAGCATTGTATTCCTCATCCAATCCAAGGAGAACCTGTGACACCAAAGCCCTAGTAGGAACGGGACTACCCACTTGTTCAAGGTTATCAGAATTTCTTTTCATAATTCGTAAGTATTCCTCCATTTTTAAACTTCCTTTTGGAGTAGATTGAAACACTTACCTGAGATAATCTTCTTCTGCACGTGATTGGACACCAAAAAGCTCGTTGATGCTATCCCACAACGTTCTAGCACTCTCACATCTCATGACTTGAACAACAACTTCAGGGGTCATGGAATTATATAACCACCCAAGTAGCAGCTGGTCGACTGCCATCCAGGCTTCAAACTGAAGGTTGACTTCAGTAACTAAGGTCGAACTCGAACTTCCTGCCATCCAGGCTTCAAACTGAAGATTTCCTAACGTGTGCACTGTTGTCTTTGTCCTCAATACTGAGCAGCATTTAACAAACTTGCTTCGAACATTATATTATGGCGAGCCCAATTACTTTTCGAGGGCATCCAATTTAGGTACCCCGAGCTCACATTGAATGAACTTCTCCATCTCAGACTCGTACTCGAACTCATGATGAACATTAACTATCATAATTGATTACCTAGTGATACTGCACAATTATGTACTATTGCTTAGGCTTACTTATGCTTGTTTTGAGGCTTTTATTGATGCTTGCACAAGATTATTTGTACGATTTATTGATTCCAAGCATTTGATGCAAACTAGAGTTATTGAGTGAAAACACGAGCAAAATGAGTTTATTTTGAGGAGTTAAAGTCATATAAAAGAGGTGTCTCATCTAAAAAACCTAAGAGGACGATGTTAAGATGTTGCCAACAATGTCTCAACACTTAAAATGCATTAAACGAGCCACAGATAGGACCATTTTGGAGAGTAAAAATCCTAACCCCTCTTTTGATATTTAAGGAGTTTTGAAGCCTTTTAGAAGCCAATAGACATTTTTTAGGCTCACAAACATGAAAACCGTCAAGAAAACGTGGATCGAGAGACGTGTGACAATAATCTCTCTCTTTTCTATCTTGTAACACTTATTATTGGGTTTTTTTATTCTATAGTCTAGAGTTCATTTTAGTGATAATGAGTTGCTAAACTCTTTACTCAGAGGATTGATGTAGCCATTGAACTTTTGTTTTGATTATATTTAAGTTGATGATTACTTGTGCCTAATAGTTATTTATGCTTTTATGTTCTTAATGCTTGTAACATTTGTCGAAGTTTACTTGTTTGATTGGTTTAAATTGTAACTTATGAAAGAAGTATTTAGATTAGAAAAATAAATGAATTGTGTGACAAGGGTTTTTTTTTACAGCGGGAATGATTAAGACTCTAAAGTGTCAAGACTCCTTACAGTGTAAGCTCAGTAGTTCACAACTCCATAGACTTCACAAATTCTTGCAGCTCACTATTCGACTCATTACCTAGAGGTGTTTGGGATAAGAAGTGGAATAGTGAGAAATAAAAAGTTATAAAGTTTATGGAGATGTGAAACTCCTGGGTTCACAGTGTAAGGAGTTGATAAAATATTAAATTAATATTTTTTAGTAGTGGGTCCCACCAACTCTTTGAACCAAACAAGGAGTAGAGTTTACAATTTCTACTTCCCAACTCCTCTGGCTAAACCCACCAAGATTTTACTTCATGTCTTGCATGTTATTAAGAACTAAACAAAAATGTTGCCTTTATAACTTTACATGAAGTAAAATTAAGCTTAAGAAAATCATTTTTTACCTTTAAATTATTGGTTTATGGTTAACAAGAACATTCGTACATTCTTGATTATGGTAGATTAAAGAAAGGGTATCGTAAACCTCTCTCCACCAAATCAAATAACATTTATAATCACTAAACTCTACAACACATATTACTGAGTAGTACAAGTGACAAATTCAGGTTATTCTGCAAGGAAGCGCAAGATAGAGTTTTGTTAAGTCAATCTCTAGTTGTATCAATAAATGGAGGGGGGAGATTTGGAGTAAATAGTGTGATAAATGCATAAAGACAAAAGATAAAATGGGTAAATATAATTCAAGATTGAAAATTCTATTTCTAGGAGCAAGAATGATTTCTATCCAATTTTTGTACGTTGAATTCTCTTGATTGAACACACATTTAATTTACATGTACAGAATGATTGACTTGGCATCACCAAACTCAATGATGCTACAGGTAGGCCAACTCGCTAAATTAAACCAAGCAAGTGCCCAAATTATTAATAAAAAACTAAGTCCCAATTAAACTAAATGTCTTAGTCTTATAAGGTTTGAAAGCGTCTATTTAGAATTCTCATATTTACATTACGATTTAGGATTACAATGTGTGATTAACCAATTAGGTGGCCTAATTAACTAACCAATTAATTTTTGAACCTAGGTTTAACATGCAGTCAAGGTCTATGGGTAGCCTATATTCCTAGCATAGATGATTCAATTTTTGCCACTTAAGATTTTATCTAGATGAACAAAGAAAGAGCATGCAAGCCACAAATTGATAGCTAAGGCATACATCTATGATAGGGGAGTCAGTCCACATACAAACATACATCATATGAACAAGATTAAAAAAAAAACATAAATCCAAATGCAATAAAAATGTCACAAAAATTACATAAATTCATGCTCCCAAAAACTATAAAAACAACAACTTACCTCATCAATCCATAGATGAAATGAAGAGGGGAGAATCCAAAGCCTAATCACGACCCAAAATAAAAGAGAAATCTAACCTAAAATTGCAAGAAAGATAGAGCAAGAAGAAGACTTCCAAGTTCCTTCTCGAACTCCATAAGTTCTAACCTTTAAAAACCTTAAATTTGAAAATAGATATATATAAAATTGTGACGGCGTCGTGGTGCTAAGGGGTAGTGTCGCGATGTCAATGCCCTAAAAAGCCCTCTATCGACATTTGTGATGCTCTCACATCCGTCTGGTGTTTTCGAAGATGTCTAGAGCAACGTGGCGCTCTAAGGCAACACTACAACACTCTTGCCTTATGATGCTACTAGAATTCGCATCGCGGTGCCATGCTTCTTGAAGTTTTTTTTTTTTTTTTTCTTTTGACCTCCTTGAAGCCTCAGGTGCTTGGTATCACTCCCAACATCTTCAAATTAACCTCGAATAGTATGTAAAGATCTGGAATGCATGATTTACTCGAGTTCTACAAAAATAGATAATTAAACATATTAAACATAATAAAGAAGTGAAATTAGAGAAATAAAACTAGCTCCTTTCTGAAGTTAACAATCAAAACAAGCTCAAGTGATGAGGTCAATTCCCTACGGTCCCCTTCCTATTGCGTCTTCATTTCTCATTTATGTTTATGTTTGTTTAATCATATCTATATTTTGAATTTTTTTTACTCCCTAAAAATAAAATTAGGTAACATCATTCAAGGTACTTGAATGACCTAAAAAAATTAATCCATTGGACGAAGAACACTCAATCAGTATATGAAAATTTGACCAATATAGTTACAGTATTGCATAAATCACGCAGCACATGGTGAGAAGCAATCTCATATGTATTCAAAACTTGCTTGATTGGATCGCAATCTTTCCTAGTCAACCAAAAATAGATCAAACTAAATCATCTACATAGAGAAGATGAAAAATAATAGGGCACTACCTGGTAATTTCCTACCTTAATTACCAAGTGTCTAGCTTTGAATGGCATAGATGCACTCAAAGCTAAGGAGCACACATTTTAGAAAATGAGGTGTCATAGAATAAATGTCGATCGCTCCACTAAAATACTGACTCCAAGACTCACTTCAATCGATTTGTAATAGCTTAGGTAATGATCGTAAAGACCACATTGTACAAATTGATTGATCGATAGTCCACTATTTTAACCCCAACCAGATTTCAATGTTTATTTTCAAATTAAACAGTGACTCCGTTAAGATCTAAGACTTTTATTGAATGCATTTTTTTTAGCATTGTCTCTACATCTTTTCTAGAGAAATCCCACATGAATTTTCTATTTGGATCGACAACAAAGAATGAAGTAAAATAATAAATTAGAGGTTTGAATCCCTATATTCCATTTGGACATGGAAGTTTTATTGCTGCAAAGAAAATTTTAAAATAGTTCTGAACGTGCTTCATTTATTTCGTTGATATAATATTGTTCAATCTTTAACCAAACTAACCTTCATGGGATAAGATGTAACTATCAGTTATCTTCTCTTCAAAGTTGGTCCCTAAACTCTCATAAAATTAACAATTTCGTCTCTAAACTTTGATTTGTAACGATTTAGTCCCTATACTTTCAATTTTATAACAATTTAATCCCTAAACTTTGGTATATAACAATTTAGTCCATGTACTTCTAAATTAATAACAATTTAATCCTTAACATAAACAAATTTATCAAAATTAAATGTCAATTTTTATTATTTTATGATGTAGACTTTGTATTTTATAAAATATCGAGTCTCTAATTAGTTCGCCAGTTTATTAATGCAATAAATCTCATTAAATCTTAACACCAATTTCTATGATAGGTGTTACAAATTTTAATGTACAATGACTAAATCGTTACATAGTAAAATTCAAAAACTAAATTGTTTTACAAAATTAAAAGTTCAAAAACTAAATGGTTAGAAACCAAACTTCAGGAAACAAGAGGAAGGAACATCTAACTTGTATTATGAACTTCTTTCAAAGCTCCAATTGCATTCATATTATTGAGTTCAATACAATATAAAAAGGTAACAAGACCCAAATTTTGGGCTGTATTCTCCAATTATGGTCAATAAACCAGTCCATTTTGGGACCAGATGATTCTCATCTTGTGACCTCATTGCCTTTTCAATAAATGTAAAAATAAAAAAATGATAAAGAAACAAATAGAAAATGAGGTGGCAAGATCAGGCCCTTTCATTTCATCCTCTTGCAGTGAAGTCCCACCAACTTTATTCATTCACATGGACATCAAAAAAGCAAAAGTTGAAGAAACTTTCAATGCAACCCATCTATCTATCTAGCTGGTGAGAGAGACTGGCTTCTAAGATCTTTGGATCTTTGAGATTTCTACCAATAGTCTATGCAGAGCCTGAGGTTTTGAGAAAAAAGGGGAATGATCTGCACCTTTAAGATGGAAGACCTGTTCTGGAGGGTTTCTTTCGATCAAACTCTCTTGGATTGGGACAGCTATGGCGTTGTCGTTAAGTGTTTTAATGTAAAATCGTCTCACCGATCCATACTTGGTGTCTGAAAGGCATAGCTTTTCTAACACAGGTGGGAAGGGTATCGGTCTCATCGAAACAGATGCTAAAGCTACATCCTGAATTAGGATAAGGGAATGATCAATTGACTGAGTTTCTCTTTTTTTTCCCTTCTCGAAATCGAAGGGTATACAACTGACTTTTGCTATAAAGTATGGAACGAAAAACAAAGACTAATTACCTTGGCTGGAGTTTGATTGAAGAATAAGTCCTTCAACAATGGTTTTTTCAATTCAATAGCTGTTGGAGGGCTGTCGTTGCCATTTGAGTACACAAAGACTTGAGCCTGTCGCATGACATCGTCCGAACCAGCCTAGTACAGATTCAAGCATAGCTAAACTAAAATAACATGACCGGAAGAGTGCAAAAAGATCGTCTAGTAGCATTGAATAAAAGCCAAAAACAAGAATGAAGAGAAACAACAATTAAAATTTTGAAAGTTAATCATTCATACCAATTTGTAGTCTTTTATATGAAATTCAACTTTCTACATACATTCAAGTCTAAAGCTACAAAATCATTTATATCAGGAAATGAGAGTACCTGCAAGGAGAATATATCAAGAGTGTTTTGCCCATCACTCAACATTGCTGCAGCAAGGAAGACGGCCTTCGCAATTTTGAAATGAAATAATTCCATTGCATACGAAATACAAGCACCACCAAAATCATGCCCAACTAGGATAACCTACATATGTTAAGAAGATAAAAGAAATTAAGCTTCGAGGGAGTCAAGTGCAAAATACGATAGCTTAATAAAAAAATAAGACAATCGAAAAAGAAAAACCTATCTCAATAATATTTTTGTTAAATCACCACTAAACTCGAGAGTTCGTCCAAAAATTGTGCTCAAGTAAATTTAATACTCTTCGTGTATTTTCAACACCCATGAGCACGTATATGTATGAATACCAATGCCTATAGAACATATATCTATAGTAAATTGGGTTAAAAGGATGGAAACCTTTTCGCCAGCAGGAAGCTTTTCAAGAACATCTGTGAGCGGCTGCACATATTGGGAGAGATTTATGATGCTATTTGGATTAAATGAATGAATTCCTGAACCAGTTAAGTCTATCGCCGTAGCTCTATAACCTGCTTCTTCAAGAAGAGCAATAGTTTTGTACCAACACCAAGCACCAAAACCACCTCCATGGACAAGAACAAAGTGATTTGTTTCCAAGTCATCTAGTTTTATGTCCTGTCAATTTGAAACTTATTAGAACCATAAATGCTTTTGGTAGGAAACTCAGAAAATAACATTTTGGAACAATATGTGAAAAAGACAAACAATCAGCAAAACTCTATTGATAATTTGACCAATCCAATTAGTTGGTTTAGAAACTTGACATAGAAGTTCATCTATACAAACGTCATTGTTTCCTGTCTCCTTTATATTAATGAACTCATTCTGGTTCTAAATTGAAATCGTAAGAATTAAACACATACAAATATATAATTAATTCATCATGTATAATTTCAAAGAGGAAAATGCAGCAATTAGTAAACAAAAATTAAGACTATCATTCTTTCCCCTCTGTTAGCCAAAATTAATTTTCAATTATCCTCGTAGTTTAAACAAGTCTAAATTTAACATACAGTTACAACGAAGTTATTCATTAAATACAGCATGGAAAAACGATAATTCACTTCATCGTACTTTGAACGATTGGAATCTTTAGAAGCTCTCACTAGGGTACAATCGATTAAATTTTTCGCTAAAATGGCGCAAAACTGACTCAAAAACAATTCAATTCCCACACCGAAAAAATTGAAATTCCCCAAACACGATGCACAATTTCACAATCCACAACACAAATTTCAATCAACACTCATCCGTCAGCAATCAAACATTGAATCCCCAATCATCCATACCAATCACAGTCACACAATCAAATTTAAAACTGAATGAACCTGGTTAACAAGCTGCTGAGGTTGAAGTAAAGGGTCAGTGAGAGAGCGAGCTCGAGAACTCGAACTCCGCGGCAACGCGTTTCGACTCTTCTTACCAGAGGTTGGCTGCCGGAGCGAAGTAGAGCGATCAAACGACACAGGACAATCGAGTGGACGTTTCTGGAAAAGTACCGCCGCTGCCTCTAAAGCCTGCTCTGAAGTCAGCGAGTCTCCAGTCTTCTCTCTCCATGAAGAGCGCATTCGAGACCATCGGCTGCTGGAAATGGACAAAGAGGGGGGGTCGGGGAAGGTGTTGGCCAGATGCTTGGCCGGTGGTTTCGGCAGCGAGAATGTGGCGCAGAGATTCCCCATTGAAGACGCATGCAGAGCAGAACAGAGTCTAAGAAAAGTGTTGGGGTGTTTTTGTTTGGTGTTGATGGGGACAATGCGAAGAAATGAGAGATGAGGATCGTATTGATTGTGTCGAAGGGAAAGGCATTCGGTTGGAGCTTTTCTTTGTTTTTCTGATACAAAATTATGGCTGCCCTCGGCTCTGCGTGTTGTTACACATGACTATATACCTTTTTCCTTTTCACTTTTCTACTCCATCTCAATATTCGTAGTGTACCATAAAAATTAGTGGACTTTATACTTTCATCAATTTTTAGTTATACTTTCTATATTTTTTTTTAATATATTCATTAATTCAAATTAGCTTAAGCATATCTCAATTAATATCACCGACAATCTGCCTGACCTTATTATATTTAGTTGTTAAAAAAACTCGTTTGACAATAAATCTTAACGAGATAGTCACCATTGATTGAAGTTATGACCACTTAATCATTTATTAAACTCATAACATTTTTCTTAGGAATAGGTCAACTCATGATGGTTTTTAGTTTAACTATAAAAAATGTCTTTGAACTTTACACTTTCGATCAAAAATACCCATAAACTTTCAAAAGAGTTTTGTTTCAGAAATATTTTTTAACTTGTAAATATTTCAAAACTACCTTTAAACTTTAAAAAAAATATCTTTGGATGCTTCCATTATTCTTTTTATTCTTATTATAGTTCATATACTATAATTGAAGTATGCATTTTTATTTATTATTATTATTTTAAGATAAGCAAATGTCAAATATTAAACAAAAAGAGGAGTAACTAAGAGGGTATTGAAGAAGCGATAGGAGAAAAAAGAAAGAAAATAAAGAAACAAAACAGTATTAATGGTTTTTTAAAGCTTTTTTTTTTAAGTTTAAGGATACTTTTTATACGGTTAAAAGTTCAGGGGTATTTTTATACAAAACACTAATGATTTCCATCCAAAACTAAGGTAAAGGTATTTTTAAACTCATTTTGGTAGTTCAAGCATATTTTTAAAACTTTTGAAAATTGAAGTATAGTTTTGACACAAAGTATAAAGTTTAGGCTATTTTATATAATTTAGCCAAATTTTAATAAACTTTAGAATAGCCTTCCTTTTTAATCTTTTTATAATATGTAGAGCAGGATAATCAAGCTTCTGACCTAGAAGTTAAAAATAAAAGTTTTATGTAAGTTGAGTTAATTCATTTTGACAAATTTAATCCCTATGGTTTGTCCACTGTAATCTTAAAAAAAAATTATTTTTATTAATTTTTTTATTATAAATTTTGGAAATATAATCATTCTTCATGCATAAAAGCTATTATTAATCTTTAACCAAATTTAATAAAAAAATAATAAGTTTGAATTGCTAAATTTAAAATTTATTCTAGAATTAGAGGAGTTTTAAAATGTAGAGATATGAATGGTATTTTAACCTTCCATTGAACTTTAATTGTATGAGGATAACATAAATATCTTTGTTTTTTCTTTTTAAGTTTAAAAGGTGTGGGTGGGAATTTGAATATTCCATCTTGGGGTTGAGAATAATGAGTCATGTTGCCGACAAATAATATAAATAATTTTAAAATATACTTGTCGGTATATTGGGAATTTTTTAAAAAAATAATGTTATTTTAATATTTATTGACAAATGATTAATTTGAAATTATTGACAATAATAGAGTTGTGAAATCGCAGACGAGGTCCACGATTTTTGTCATCCACGATTTAAGACCAGCCACGAATTAAAGCTAAATTTTTTTTTCACATTTTCTCCCAACTTCTATTTTCTAGCGTTTTTGCATCTTCGAAGAACCTTTTACTATGAAATTCAAATTTTCAAAGACTTATAGTAAAATAAAAATTGAATCAAATTTCTAGTAACGAATTAAGGTTAATTTTTTAATTTTTTTTTACTGTGAAATTCAAATTTTTAAACTAAAATAAAAATTGAATCAAATTTTTAGTCCAGAATTAATTCTAAATTTTTTTTCTACATTTTCCCCAACTTCTATTTTCTTCTTTTATTTTTTAGTTTTTTTTTTTTTTTTTGCATTTTCGGATAATATTTTACGTGAAATTCAAAAAATAAAAACTGAATCAGTCACAAAGCTAAATCTATTTTTCTTCACATAGATTTATTTTACCGTAGATTTTTTTTCACATAGATTTGTTTTATCGTGAAATTCAAATAGATTTGTTTCCCTGTGTATCCACTTAAATCAAAAAGCAATAAAAAAAATAATAAAAATATGGAACTCGTGGACCCGTCCACAAGTTAAAAATTGTGTACGGGGTATACAATTTTGCTACCCTATTTTTGTCAATACTTTTCCCCTCCACCTTACTTTTGTAATTTCTTTCCTATATACCATATTTTTGTTATTACTTTAAAAAATACACTATTCTTGAACTTATCCCGTATATTGGTTACTTTGTGCATTTAGTTTTTGCTAAATTAGAGAAAATTTTTGTATGTATAAAATATATACAAACATTCAAAAAATTTAAAAATATCTTAAATTTTGCTTTAAAAAAATTAAAATGAATCAAAGAAGAATTAAAAAAATAATAATAAAAATATCAAACATGCATGCTCTAAAACTCATCTATAAAGGCATCATGATAGTTCAAGAGGGAAGTCCATTTTAATACTCAAACTTTCTACTTATTACGTAGATACACTTTCTGATTTAAGTATGGAAGTCTCTATGGCAAACAGATGTACATATCTTTTCATCTTGCAGGTTACGTTCTTCACCAAATTATAAATTTTTCATTGTTGTCACGTGAAGATCATGTGTGTTTTTCCTTTTCTAAATTTTGGCATCAACAATAATTGTGTTCTGAAATTAAGAAAATGTGTAATATGTTTCTAAACTTTCAATTTTGTGTCTAATACGTCTCTCGTATATTCAAAACTTTTGAAAAATTAATTAAATTTTTATGTTGAAGAGGACTATAACTTCCAATTTTGAATGTAGTACGTTTGAAATTTTTTTAAAATATAAAATGTATGAATTTCATTCAAACACAAAATTAAAAATTTAGGTCGTATTATATATCAAATTGAAAGTTTTGAGATTTCTTACCTACCTTTCAATGTTTTAAAGAATTGTTAAACATAAAATTAAAAATTTAAAAATGTATTAAATATTTTTTAGCGTGGAGAGATCAAATAGTCATTAATGTGAAGATAAAGGAACTAAAGAAAATCACTACACTTGCCGTAGCACTTGGGTTATTATTTATTTTTCAAAAACAAATATTATATATATTTGTGATTTTATAGATGAACCAAACCAGTCTTGACTTGGGATGCAGAGTACTATTCGCCGATTTGTCACGTAAATGCCGGAAACAAGTTGAACAAATAAAAATAAAATAAAAGTTGAAGTGTCCGTCAAAAAGAAATAAAGTTTGAAAAGTTCTTATATTTTATTTTTTAAAATACATTAAAAGAAAAACGAGAATTTAGTTCTGTCCAATATATATATATATATATTTATTTATTTATTTATATATATATATATATAATTTAGCTGTATAAGTTTTACAAGGGCAAATTCAAGTGTTGCTTTTTTTAAACAATCATTTTCAGAATATTTTCTATATTTAAATTATTGGATAGTAATAGTACACATAATAGGGATTTTTGGCTCACCAACATGAGTTGAATTGAGTTGTATAATATACCAACTCAATGTTTGACCCGCCAATTTTAAATGTTTTACCAACTCACCCCAACTCTCCTTTCTTCCTATGTTTTCAATGGCTCCATTCATCAATCATTGTTGGCGACTATCGTTGTCTTCGGGCTTCAACAACCACCTCCGATGAAAACTCTCGTAATCATCTCCAAGCTTCGATAACTATCTCTAATGACAACCCCGGTGATGAACTTTAGGCTCTGACAACCTTTACACGACCAACTCTAACAACCAATTCCGAGCTCCAGCAACAACCTTCATTGACAACTGCGATGACCCAACTTTGATGACCACCTTTGCGCAACCAATCCCACCGACGAATTTCAATCTTCGGCAACCACCTCCAACAACAAACTCCGATGACCAACTCTGACAACCACCTTTATAAGCTTCGACAACCACCCCTGACTACAATCTTTGATCAAAGTCACCTTCGATGATTAACTTCGATGACCACTTTTGAGCGAGCAACTCTGACGGCCAACTCAAAGCTTCAATAACAATCTCCAACGACAAAATTTAGCAAGCAACTCTAATACCATCTTCATGCGATCAACTTCGGGCTCCGACAACCACCTCCGACTACAAATTCCGGCGAAAATCATCTTCGATGATCAACTTCGACGACCACCTTCGCGCGACCAACTCCGGGCTCCGAAAATGACCTTTGACAACAAACTCCGACCACCAACTCCAATACCAACTTCATGTGACCAACATCAGGCTTTGACAACCACATCTAACTATAAAACTCCAGAGAAAATTATCATCGATAATCTGTTAGAATAGATGTCGTGGATAAACTACTGCCCTAAAAGCAATTACAACCCGACCATAGATCTAATCGCTATGTCGGCTGCTCCCCAAGATTAACACAACCTCCAATTTTAGGTGTGCACTCGCTGGAAAAAGGACTAGAATCAGAAGAAAAGTTGCTCAATACGGAAGAGAAGAATATGGATAGATGAGAAGAAAATCAATCGGATGCCAGAATGCAAATAGTTTTGTCCCTTTTAAGCTTTTTTGATGAACAGAGTTCATAAAATGGGCATAAACAACATTCATAAAACAAGCATAAACGGGCAAAAACGTTGTTCAATTTTCTTTTTTTGTAGATAAAAACGGGTTAAGAAAAAAAATTAAACTTTTAAGTAATAAAAACTTAGTTCTTTTGCGCGCAAGCACGGTTATCCGAACCCGAATCTGCCCATCCGATCGAACAGCGGCAGTGCGCGCATGTAGTAAAAGGGTTATACTTTCACCACCAACACACTTTAGACTCACATCTAGCATATCTTGGTATTTATACAATTTAGGCATTGCTAAATTGTTCAATATGGGACAAAGCTCTCCCACTCCTTCAACCTTTTCTATGGGCCTAAGCCCAAAAATCATTTCCAACATTTTCCCCCAAATGACTATTACGAAAAAGTTAAAAAGTAAAACAAAAATTAAAAAGAAAAATTGAAAAAACTATTTTGAGCTAAGAAAGGAGATCAAACTTAAACATCAATATCTAATGATTTTAATTGATGCATAGTGAAGTAGGGCAACAACCTTGTTAGATAAATTGAGCTATCTCTTGAACTTTCAATAATACTGGTTGAGCCCTCAAAACACGTTTTACTCCTAGTCTTTTTCCTGATTCTACAATATAGAGTGTGCTTATTATGGCCATGCACATAAACCTCAGTCACCATGAAATCTTTGAAAGGAGATATTTAAACTCTTTCATAGAGGGTGGCCACACATTCACTATCACATCAGATGCTTCATCAAGTTTGTTAGAAACAAATCACTCAAAACTCAGCTATGAAGACTTAGTCATCTAGTCCATGTCAGGACCATCTTCATCAAGTTTGTCAAAGACAAACCACTCAAATTCTGAGCTATGAAGATTCCATCATTATATATCAAGTCCATATTAGAACCACCCAAAAAAATGGTTATGGATCATTAAAAGGTTTTACTATTATCCATCAAGTCATCCTAGGACCACCCACACCACGGGTTATGGACCATCAGGGTTATCGCATCAAACCATCTAGACAAAGGACTATGGACCATCAAGTCTATCGCAACAAACCACCAACGGATAATTATAAGGGTTTAAGCCCCATGTTCATTGAGGATTCTAAAATGATTTTCCTTGTTAGGCCTTTAGTTAAAGGATCAGCAAAATTCTTTTCATACCTCATATATTCCAAGGAAATAACTCCTCCCTTTAACAATTGTTTAATAGCTCCATGTCTAAAATGTATATGCCTTCTTTTGCCATTATATACATTAATCTTGGCAATACCTATGGAAGCCTGTGAATCAAAGTGTACAGAGACTGGTAATGATGCCCCACTCCCTCCTCCCCCCACCACAATGGTATATCCCCTAGTAGGCCGCCTAAGCCACTTAGCCTCTTGCCCTTCTAGTTATAGAGTAATAAATTCAGATTCTATGGTGGATCTAGCTATGCAAGTCTGTTTCGAAGACTTCCACGATATTGCTCCTCATCTGAGTAAAAATAGATATCCACTAGTAGAACTAATCTTATCATTATCAGTTACCCAATTTGCATCACAATAACGTTCTAATACATTAGGGAATTTGTTGAAATGCAAACAATAGTTTATTGTGCCCTTAAATTATCTCAATAGATGATGAAGAGCACCCTAATGATCTTTATTAGGCTTATGTGTATATCTACTCGATCTACTCACAGTATATGCAACATCAAGTCTAGTATAGTTCATTAGAAACATAACACCATTTATGATCTTTGTATATTCAAACTGAGACACACTATTGCTTTTATTTTTCTTAAGATTAACACTATCATCATAATAAGTTATTATAGAAGGATCATCAAAACAGTCAAATCTCTTCAATAATTTTTCAATATAGGGTGATTGACACAAAGAAATCCACTTTCAGTTTTTCTTAATTTTAACACCAAGTTATGTCAGTTTCCTTAAATCTTTCATTTCAAAATGCAACGATAATAACAACTTTGTATTACTTGTTGTCTCTATGTTTGTTCCAAAGATGAGCATATCATTACATATAAATATATAATCACACACTCGGCTCCAAACTGTAGGGTTGTATATCCTAAAACTTGTGGTTTGTAAACTTTAAACATATTTTATTTTATAATAAAATCGTTATTGAGGTTTATTCAATAAAAATGTTATTGAATATGTGAACTACACCTTTTAACTCTAAATCCAATAAATTAAAAACATCTCGCTATAGCAAGAATGCTTGAACTTTATGTGGAGACATAAAAGTAGATCAAGTTCGAGTAGTAGCCAAAATGATCTATAGAATAGAGATAAGGTTGGATACCTTAACCTGGAGACACTATGGATGTGTCCCACTTTGTATTTGATACAAACGATGTAATTAAATTGTTCATGTGAAGATATGCAAGTGGAGGCATCCTATGCAATGAGTTTGCATGAGACTAGACCACGAAATAGTCACTTTTACTTTATAACGTTGTTTACAGATAAGACTGACTATTTCCATCTGATGACCTAGATAACTCGATCTTAATCCTGAGCTAACTATGAACTCCTATTCATTTGGGATTATCCTTTAATCTACATGGGTGAGAGTGGCTCTACACTGCCGACTCAATAAGCCTCCCATTTTAGGAGAAAGACCGGGTAGATAACTTGGGACATAGTCCTACAAGATGGAACTCACTCCTACCCAACTTTAGGGATAGTAAATAGGTTGTTCTCTTAAATGTTAACTCTGAGTCTTAAACAAGAGGTCCTACCCTCTTATTGACCCGAGAGGGACTCGATTTGGTAGTTGAACCACAAAACAATAGAGGATTATTGGGACTTAAGGAACAAGATGTAATTACAAGGGTAATATGATAATTTTGACCCAGCTATTATTACGAACAACCTGTGAATGATCGACTTACTGATTATGGTTAAATCAAGTGGATAGAAATATATCTACAATGAGAAGAGTGGAGCTACTAGGTTTTAGTGAAGTGTTGCAGTAGTTAACAAATGTTGGTTAATTGGATTTAGCCGGTTAATCTTGGATCGTTGGAGTTTATGAGCTATAGGTCCAATAGGTTCAACTGCTAGCTCATATCGGACTAAACCTTAGAACAGTGTGATGAGAATTTGAAACGTTCAAATTTGGATTAAGGGATTAAGTGTTAATTATATACAATATAATTAAACATATTAGAGAGTTGGAAATATTTAAATATAATTTAAATATTATATATATGAATAGGGATTCATGTTTGGAATTGATGTTTATTATTAATTTAATACTGGATATTAAATTAATCTTATTAATTAAATTATTTACTTAATTATTTAAAATTAATTATTAGAATTAATTTTATTTAAATTTGATTTTTAAAGAAATTATCTTATTTTAAATTAACTACTTCAATTAATTTTATTTAAAATTGAAATTTCTTTTAATTGAATTTTTAAATTCAATTTAAGTTAGTGGGTTTTTTCATAATCTTGCACTATTAACACCTCATTTCCCACGTATTTTTAATGTGTTTGTTGTCAATTGATCATGCAATTAGATTACATGTATTTCATCTTTAAGTAGAAGAAAATTGATGAGAAAAAAGTTATGCATTTTGGAAAATTAAAGAGAATAGTTCTCACCACATCCTTCACATCAAACCTTTCAAACTCTTTAAATTCCCTTCAATTTACAACAATTTGGATCCCACAATTTGTTCTAAGACCGAAGAATAGCGAAGAAGACTTTAGTGGTGGTCCACGATAAGTTTGTGATCAGAATCATGCAAAGGATTGGACCAATTTGGAGATCTACAAATATTGTGTTTCTAAAACCCTAAATTTATGATATGAACGTGCATGCTAATTCCTCAAAATTAATACAATTAGAATGCTTATGATCCAAATTGCTTCCGCATGCTTATTATTAACTCTTTCACAAACAACTTTGAAGAAATACATGTATTAGAGGAGTTCACCTTAAATCCATTGTTTATTAAAGTGTCGTTGATTTTTTTATACCATTGTTTGGGAGCTTGCTTAAGACATAAAGAGATTTTTTAAGTTTATATATTTTATTTTCCTGAATGACAATTGTAAAGCCTTCAGACTATATCATATAAATCACTTCTTCTAGACCACCGTTGAAGAATGTTGTTTTTACATCTAGTTGGTGAATTAGAAGTCCATGGATGGCAACTAGTCAATCAAGGCTCTAATTGTACCTATCTTTGTTACAGGGGAGTACGTGTCAAAGTAGTATATACCTCGTATTTGTGTATAACCTACTACTACTAATCTAGACTTGTATCTTTCAATTGAACCATCTAGCCTTGTTTTCCTTTTGACAATCTACTTACATTTAATAAGTTTACTTCCTTTAGGGAGACCTACTAAGTCCCAAGTTTGGTTCATGGTTAAAGAATCCAATTCACTCTTGATGGCTTCCTTCTATAAAATTAATGTCTATAGAATTTAAGGCTTCTTGGTAAGTTTTAGGAACCTCATTTGTTAGATACATATATGCAAATTGGTAGTCAATATCATTTGGCCTCTCAACTAAAAAGGTAGTGAAAAATACAGGACTAAATTTTTTCTCATTTCTCCGTCTCTTACTTATTGTAGGTTCTATATCATGCATTCTATCAGAGGTAAAATATTTTTAGTTTCAGGCATACTACCATAAGCTATATTATTCCCAGTTTCATGCATACCACTAAAACCATTATTATTTTCAGTTTCATGCATACTATAAGACGAAGAAGGCATAGAAACAGATACATTCTCATAATTAGATGTTCTAATATATTCAGTTTTTTTTTTCCTTTGCAATGGAAAAATATGCTCAACGAATTATGCATCTTTATATTTACATATGGATCTATCATTTAGGCACATAAATCTATATGCAACGCTATTGTGAGCATAACCAATAAACACACAATCATAAGTTTTATATTCTACCATTGGTTTCTTGAATGCACGATATGGTACCTTAGTCAAACATTCCCACACCCTCAGGTAAGTGAGATTAGGTGTATAGCCTTTCCAAAGTCCATAAGGTGTTTTGTTCAGTTTTCTGTGAGGTACCCTGTTAAGAATAAAACAGGTAGAAAGCATAGCTTCCCTCCACATCTTATTAAACAATCCATAACTTAACAACATAGTGTTGATCCTTCCTTAAGAGTTCTATTTTTACGTTCTCCTATACCATTTTGTTATGGTGAATAAGGTGCAGAAAATTCATGAATAATGTCATTTGATTCACAAAACTCTTTAAGGGAATTATCACTGTATTCACCACCTCTATCTGAACTTAACCTTTTAATCTTCTTATCTAACTAATTCTCTCCTTCTACTTTATATTTTAATAACATACTACCAGCTTTATCTTTTATTTTAAAAGATAGATTTTGGTATATCTAAAAAAATTATCAACAAAAGATAAGTAGTAATGTTTTTCATATCTACTTGTAGTGCTTTTGAAATTAGCTAAAATCAGAATGAATCAGTTCAAGCAATTCTATACTTCTAGATATGATGGGTTTAAAAGAATTATTGATAAATTTTGTTTCCACAGGAACAATAAATTTACTAGGTTCATATGTTTCAAATGCATTAATTAGTTTTAATTTCTTAAGTTTCCTAACCGATGCAATATTCACATGACCCAGTCTACCAAGCCACATATCAAGAGACTCAACTATTAGAAGCACTTGTATTCATCATATTCGTAATAGGAACAATATTCAATACAAAAAGTCCATCAGCTAGATACCCATTACCAACAAAATCTCCATTTTCTTATGAGGACAGCCTTGTTACCTACTAATACAACCTTAAGCCTGACCTGATTCAATAGACTCCCAAACACAAGGTTCCTACGTAAGGAAGGTACATACAATATATTACTTAAGGATAATTTCTTTCCAAAGGTTAAGTTTAAAAAAACCTTCCTTTTTCTAAGTACTTCTGCTGTGGTAGAATTACCCATGAACACACACTTCCCATCAGTAGTGTTCTTGTAGTTATGGAAGAGCTCTCAGTCTGAGCAGAAGTGGCTCGAAGCTTCAGTGTCTAGAATTTAGTTAAAGTTTGTTTTCCATCAGGTTGGCTTCTACAACTGCAACTATTATGTCATCTTGTTCAGCAAGATTAGCTTGTGGGGCGGGTTGCTGATTTGGCCTTCCTTTCCTTTGATTTCATTGGTAGAGTTTGTGTCCCAGATTCCCGCAGACATAGCAAATTATTATTTTTTTGTTTTACAATCTTCCCACCAGTAGTTTTGTGATGTCCCTTCTTTTGAAAGAATTATTCTTTCCAGACCGCATCTTGTGGTTTTTGAACCTATCCTTATTAATAGTAGAAGATTCAATCAAGTTAGCATTAACTGAATTCAAATTTCTAGAAATTAGTCTTTTAGCTTGTTGGCTTCTTCCATGCACATGTGACTAATCAACTCTTGGAATGTTAGGCCCTTCTTTTTTTGTTCTAGGTGGTTTCTTTAGTCGCTCTAGGATGGGAAAAATTTCTCGAGCAACACATTTGTTTGGGGAACCTCACACATTTTCATGCCCTCGGACAGAATGTTGGCCACCAAATTTTCATATCTGTGAATCTAATACTATAGGTTTCTTGTCCATCACATGAAATTGTAGCCATTTGCTGACGGCTTACTTCTTGCCGCCTGCATCATCTCCTCCATGTCAGATGTCTAGCGTATTCCAAATTACCTTTGCTGACTTTTGGACCACGAGCAAATCAAACATTGAATCTATTGTCAGCAAATGGCCACAAACTGTTCAGTTATTTTTCTCATATTTATCAAGATCGATCATGGAGGACTGCTTCAGTTGGTCAGAAAACATCAAGGGTTCTTTGGAGGATTTTGGATCAAAGATATCAGCCACCTTTTCGGTACCAGTTGGTGCTTTGTAGTGAGGATATAA
Source organism: Benincasa hispida (assembly GCF_027475165.1). Classification (NCBI taxonomy): domain Eukaryota; kingdom Viridiplantae; phylum Streptophyta; class Magnoliopsida; order Cucurbitales; family Cucurbitaceae; genus Benincasa; species Benincasa hispida. The sequence continues at coordinate 57,407,152 of NC_143478.1, forward strand.
TTGATCTCTAGCTACTCGAAAAAAAATCAATAATTTCTTAGACCATTGATGTGGTTCGAGCTTAGAAAGATAGGGGAGGACCTTACCATTCTTGATCAACAAATGGAACTAATTACTTTCAGATTGTTAGAATAGATGTCGTGAATAGAATCTAAATAGTTATTAATGTTTTTATCGATTATCAATAAGTGTTATTGATTTAACTTAGTGTTACTCTTAATATATTATGAACGGTCTTGAACTTTGATTTGTATGGTTGAGTTGTGGGGCTTTAGTTAAATTGTGCAGCGGTGGGCTTTAGTGAAATTTAATGTAGAGGAAATCATTTAAATGATCATTTAATGTGAAAAGGTTATACTTTCACCGCATATACTTTGGAGTCATAACTAGCATGTCTTCATATTTATACCCTTTAAGATTGCTAAATTTTTCAATGTGGGACAAAGCTCTCCCACTCTGTTAACTTTTGCTATGGGCCTAAGCCCAAAAGTTATTTCCATCACAATCAACTTCGACGACCACTTTCGATTATTATGAGACTAGTGACTCTTAAAGTATGTTGTAAGGTTATTGCTTATATAAATAATAGTATTTTGTCTACATTAATAGCAATATTTATACGTAAAATTTCATAAAATATATTTTTATTTAATTGAATTCACATATCAAATGAGTGTTAAGAAAATTTAGACAAAAAATATGTATGTAGTTGAAAAGTGTGTAAAATATAACAACAAAGCCATAAAATGAAGATTTTTTCTTGACACATTTTCTAGCAAGAATTAGTGAAAAAAGGAGATTTGTTCTCTGATGATCCTCCAAATTTGGAGAAATTGAAAGTGAAATTGTTGAAGAAATGTGGTGACATTCTTGGTTGCTAAGATGGTGAGGGAGATTCAATTAAAAAAATCATGACAGAGTAAAAAATAAAGAACAACAACAAAAAGAAGAAGAAAAAGAATAAGATAATGAAATTCATGGAGAAAAATTAGGAATAAAAAGTTTTGATTTCTCTTTGGTTTCTCATTTTATTTAACCATATTTCTACAAGAAATGTCATGAGTTGACTATTGTTAATTACCAAAAAAAAAAAAAAAAAAAAAGAAAGGAAGAAAGAAAGAAGAAAGAAAGAAGAAAAGTTTTATAAACTCAGACTAAATAACTCTACATCTCAAACATAGACATATGACCTACACAGGCATATGAACTCTATAGACATGAACTTCAGATATTTTATCTCAAATAAGCACCTCAACCAGTCTCATAGTATAATATTTCTATGATTAAGTGATAAAATAGGGTGATGTTGAAAAAAATTGCAAAAATAAGGTTGTGTGGAAACTATTTGTAAAAATAGAGGCAATTTTTTTTTGTCTTATTAGGTTCAGTCTTTACAAGAAACTGAAGTCTAAATATTTTATTATTTTAATCTTCCTTTGAATTTGGTCTTTATAGGACACGGAAACTCATTTTTTGAAACATTTATATACATTTTTATGCAATCCGCTATCTTTATATATATACACACACATATATGTGTGTATATATATCAAAAAGGTTTCTTTCTTTTATTTTATTTTCATTTCTTTCTTTTCATTTATTTTGAACCTTATTTTTTCCCCCTCTTTTTAGTTTATTTTTCTTTAGAATTAAATAACTTCTTCTACCTTTTTTTTATTCAGGACATTGAAACTTTTTTAAAACATAAATTAACAATAAGTTGTTACATTAATTGTCTAATTATATGTTAAAAAAATAAATATATTTTTTTTTTTTACAAAACTTTAGAATTCAATAATTTTATAAATTTAAGCCATTTGAATCATTCAAATATAAATTTAGAGGCCATTTGGCCCATTGAATGGAGTTAATAAACCTATAGTTAATATGTTAAATTGGAGTTAGTAAGTTTGTGTTTAGGGTATAGAGGATCAAGATGAAGTTTTCCAATAAATATGAAAAGTAAAAAAAGAGAGAAAGGTTAGTTACCAAATGAAATGAAAAGTAAAAATAGAGGGTAAATGGAGTTCCTAAAATATGAAAAGTAAATAAAGAGGAAAAAATTGAGTTACTATATAAATATGCAAACTTGAATAGTGTTATTTATACAATGTCATCAACTTAAAAGGTTGGTGAGCCCATGACCACTAAAATCTCAATTATAAAATATAAACAAGAAACAACTGTCTTGCCAAATAGATGTTCTTAATGTTGTTGATCGAAAAAAAAAAAAGATCAACAACTAATTTGTATTTCTGCAGAGAATATTCCAAGTACCATAAGGAATCGAGAACTAATGTGGTATCAAGAAAGATATGACACTCAAGTTAGACACTTGTACTATGAAAAGCAAATTTATAGTTGATCTTTCTTTTTTTGGCATCAACAACATCAACAACATTTTTAGAGAAGACATTCAATTCTTGTTTATATTTCATAATTAAAACTATAAATTTATATTTGAGTGATTTAGATGACTGAAATTTATAAATTGTTAAATTCAAAAGCTTTATAAAATATATATATATATATATATATATAACATAAAATTGGACAATTAATAAGGCATCTTATTGTTATTTTAATCTTAAAAAAGCTTCAATGTACTGAATAAAAAAGTGAAAAAAAATTATTTAATTCTAAAGAAAAATAGATTAAAAAGAGAAAAGGAAAAGAAGGTTTAAAATAAATGAAAATAAAGAGATGAAAATAAAATAAAAGAAAAAACAACCTTTTTCATATATATTTTAATAAATGGTTGCATCAGAAACGAATATATAAATGTAAAAATAAAAATTAAAAAAAAAAATGGGAGTTTCCGTCTCCTATAAAGGCGAAATTCAAAGGAAGATTAAGAAAAAGTATTTAGAATTCACTTGACTGAACCTAATAAGAGTAAAACAAGGGTTTGTACCTATTCTTTAAAAAAAAATGTTTTTAAATATAGAAAAATAAATCAATATATATACAAAATATGATAAAATTTTAGAACTATCAATGATAAACGGTGATAGACTTCTATCCGTGTCTATCAATATCATTGATAGACACTGACAAAAGTCTATCAGTGTCTATCAGCGTCTATCATTGATAATTCGAAAATTTTTCTATATTTTGTCAATATTTTCAACAGTTATACCATTTGAAATAATTTTCCAAAAAAAAAAAAAACCCTCTATTTTTATAAATAATTTCCACACAATCTGTTTCTTGCAATTTTTATTTTTTAAAAAGTCACCCTATTTTATCCCTTAATCGTAGTTTGGATTCGAGGTTCAAATGTGAGTTTTAATTGTATATTTGTTTATATTTGTAATGTTATGAAATCGACAATTAGAGAATACAAAAGAATGTAAAAAAAGTATAGACAAACATATATACGTGGTTCACTAACAGGGTGTTAGTTACGTCCACGGAACAGAGAGAGGACAATATTATTAGAGAGAATGTTTTCTAAATACAAAACAAAACGTTCACAATCACAAATCACTCATATATAATGGTCAATAACAATTAAGAGTAAGTGGAGGTAGTATACTAAGCCTTGGGATTTTTCAGTCGTTTACCAAACGGCAGCTCAATCGTGTAGACGAAGCACCAAGAACTAAACGATAGTTCAATTATGTAAACGATTGGATGAAGCACTAGACGATCGTGTAGACGACAATTGACTGGAGCTAGATGATCGTGTAGACGACAGCTGAAGAGCTAAACAATCATATAGACGATTGGACACGAGCTAAACGATTGAGTACACGATGCAATAGGAACTACACATTCTTGTAAATAATACTGTAGTAAATACTAAATGATCGTAGAGTTAGAAAGAAAAGAAACAAGAGTTTAAGTGGTCAGCCAAAAGGTCTACGTCCACTATGCAAATCAAGAGGTTCTCTTTTATTACTTCTTCAAAGTATTACAGAACGAATGTTTTACTCTCTCGTTTTCTTATTCTCTCTTCTTCCATTAATTTCACATTCGTTTTCCTTTTATATGCAGATACTATAGTCAATGATGAAGCTTTGGTGGTTACAACATATAACAGAGAGATGTCGACAACGGTTCAACTACCTGTTGCGATGTTTTTCTAGATTTCGAGTCTTTCTATAACAATCTCCACCTTTGTAAGCATCCAGAGTACCTTTCCCTCATTGCTTTACTGAGTTGACTTAAGCTAACCTTTTTCAAGTAACTCGAACCCAAGAAGGTTCAAGCATCTGCCAAGCTTGTTTAATGGAACAATTTTGTTTAGCATATTAGTTACATTGTCTGAGTTATGAATCTTCACTACCTCGACTTCTCGTTTCTCAATCTCCTGTCTGATGAAATGATATTTAATATCAATATGCTTGGTTCTGCTGTGAAACTGTTGGTTTTTAGATAGGTAGATTGTGCTCTGGTTATCACAATAGATTCTGACCTTTGTTTGTGTTATGCCGAAATTGTTTAGTAAACCTCTGTTGTGGAAAGGGCCACAACAGGCTACAAACTTGCTTTCCAACTTATCAAATTGTTCCCCCATAGGCAAACATAGCCTGATAGAGAACATCTTCTGTCCAAATCCCCTGCATAATCTGCATCTACATAACCATATACTTCATCATTGAATGGTTCATTCTTTCTATATAAGACACTTGCATCCTTGGATGAACATAGATACCTCAGTATCCACTTGACTTCCTCCCAATATCTTTGACCAGGGTTTGCCATGTACCTATTGACCATATTTGTTGCATATGATAGGTTTGGTCTTGTAGAAGTCATAAGGTACATCAGCGATCCCACTGCTTGGGAATCTAGAACAACCTTCATATGGTATAAATGCTCTTCATCTATGCTTTTTGGACTATTTGCTGCTGAAAGCTTGAAGTGAGGTGCAAGAGGAGTGTCGACTGGTTTAGCACTTTCCATTTCGAACCTCTGTAGTATCTTGGAACAATATTCAGACTGACTAACTAGCAATCTGCTCTGTTTTTTGTCTCTTTCAATATCAATACCTAGGATCCTCCTTGACTCCCCCAGGTCTTTCATATCAAACTCTCTCTTACGAAGCATTTTAACTTGCCTAAATTCGTCTTTGGAACTCCCAGCTAGCAGCATGTCATCTACATAAAGGGGTAGATAGACCGGTTCCTTGAAGATACTAAAGTTTGTGTAAAGACACCAGTCATATGAGCTTATTTTGAACCCCATCTTGGAGATCACTTCATCAAACCTCTCATACCGACATCTTGGTGACTGCTTGAGGCCATATATAGACTTATTCAACAAACACACTAGGTCTTCTTCTCCATTTTTCACATAACCTTGAGGTTACCTCATGTAAATTGTCTTATTCGATAGCCCATTTAGAAAGGCTCTCTTTACATCCAATTGGTCTAGATCCAAGTTCTTTTGCACAACTAAGGAAAGGAGCAGCCTAATGGAAGTATGCTTCACTACTGGAGAAAATACCTCAGTGTAGTCAATACCTTTTTTTTTAGTGAACCCCTCAGCAACCAACCTAGCCTTGAACCTAGAATTTTGCACACTTGGAATCTCTTATTTAAATTTATAAATCCATTTGCATGAGATAGGTTTGTACCCTTTTGGCAAAGGTACTAGTCTCCAAGTGTCATTTTGATTGAGGGACTTCATTTCACCATTCATTGTCTCAATCTACTGTCTAGCAACAAGGTTGTTTATTGCTTCTTCAAAGCTGGTAGGTTCATTATTACTCAAAGAAATGGTAGTACTTAATGCTACACTAGCAAAATCAAACTCTTGGTATCTAGCAGGTGGCACAATAGTTTTTCTAGGTTTGTCTCTTGCTAATGAGTAATTGTGTAAGTCTCCATGTGTCTCAACTTATTCACTTGACACATGCTTATTGGTTTCAGGAGCCTCATCACCTTCTAACTCTCGATTTTGAGAGGAAGTAGAAGCTCCATGATCATTTTGAGGCTCCACCTCAAATCTTGTGCTACTAGTCTTTGTCATTGTAGAAGATGGTTGTTCTGACATCATGAACATCTCATTTTCTATGAAAACCACATCTCGATTATTCACACACCTCTTTTCAATTGGATACAACAGCCTAGCCTAAGAATATGCATTTTACAGCCCTAGGTTTCAGCTTCCCTTGGCTTTGATGCAACACTTTCAAGTGTTCCAGCTTAGGTGGCTGCCTTGTCCACCTCTCTTCAGGAGTTTTCAGCTCTATGGATTGATGTGAGCATCTATCAAGAGTGTATATTGTGTAGGAGATAGCTTCAGCCCAATATTTTTCTGGCAATTAGGTATTGGACAGCTGACATCTTACTCTTTCCAGCACTATGCTATTCAATCTTTCAGCTACTCCATTTTGTTGAGGTGTGTACCTCATGGTTCTATGCCTTATTATGCCATGCTCCTTACGAAACAAGTTAAACTCCTCTCCACAAAACTCTAAACCGATATCAGTTCTTAAATGTTTAATTTGTTTAGAGGTATGCTTCTCAATCAAGGTCTTTCATTCTTTAAATCTACTAAACACTTCTTCTTTGGATTTTAAAAAGTAAACCTAACTCTTCCTTGAGTAATCATCTACAAATGAAAGAAAGTACCTTGCTCCACTTAGAGATGGAGAGTGAGTTGGCCTCACAAGTTTGAATGCACATATTCTAGGATTTCCTTTAAAGTGTGTTGTCCTTTGGGAAAGTGTTGTATTGTTGCTTTGCCTAATATGCAATGTTCACAGAATTTAAGGTTGTCTTCAACACCCCTTGGAAGAATCCCTTGTTTAGAGAGCACTTACAGCCCCCTCACACTAATATGAGAAAGTCTTTTGTGCCATAATTAATCTTCTGTGGGTTCTTCATCGGTTGCCAACAAGGCTGAGTGTGCCATTTGCACATCTTTGATGACATATAAACTATTCAACTTGGTTACTACCAAAACTACTTTAGAATCCTTAATTATTTCAACAGTGCCTCCCACCCCCTATACTCACAGCCTATGACATCGAATATCCTCAAAGATAGGAGATTTCTCTTCAAAGTAGGAATATGCCTCACGGTTCTAATCAATTACACTGAACCATCCTGCATTTTCAAAGACACAGACCCTATTCCAATAGCTCTGCAAGTGTTATCGTTTCCCATATAGATCAGCCCACCATCTCACTTCTTGTAGGTGCAAAACCATCCCTTGGATGGTGTCATATGGATTGAGCAGCCAGAATCTAACACCCAATCTTGAGTCTCCATAGTATTCTGGTCTCCACATTCTTCAGTAGTAGCCAATGCATCTGAATAGACAAGGGAATTCTCCCCTACAACAACCTCGGTCTGTTTTCCACCCTTGTTTTGTTGGTTCAATTTTCTCTTCAAGGCATAACAGTCCTTTTTCATGTGCACCATTTCGTGACAAAAATGGCACTCTATCTTGGACTTATCACCATTGTTTTGTTTCCCCTTCCCATTGTTCTTGTTCTTTCCCTTTGAGAACAAACCTTCACCTCATTGTTGATCCTTCTTACTCATTTGTAACTCAAGTTCTCTAACTCTCATAGCTGATATGATTGCTTATGTGGTTATTCTTTCTCTATTGTACTTCATGGCTATCTTGACATCTTTGAAAGATTCTATTAGAGAATTTAGTAATATGAACGCCTCATTCTCTTCCCCAATATTATCTCCTATTGATCTTAATTTAGAAGACAATCTCTTAAACTCATTCAGATTATCCATGAGGGACTTAACCGCATCCATATTGTAGGTGAAAAATCTTTCCCTCAAGAAAGCTTTGTTGGGCAAGTCTTTCTTGAGATATATCTCATTCAGTTTGTTCCACAGGGCATAAACAGTAGACTGGTCTACAATCTGCCTCAAAACATTGTCTGTGACATTTAAGACAATGGTTCCATACGCGCGTTTACCTCAATTGTCTCTTTGTCTGCCTCAAAAAGTGTTTCAGGGTACTTTGCAGGTCCATAATGTCCAAGAGAGCCTTCTGCTGTCCCGAGACTACTTTAATCTTCGCTTTCCATAGTTCAAAGTTTGTCTTACTATCGAACTTCTCAATTTCATATCTGATAGATACCATTCTTGCTCTTCAAGATTGACTATTTTGAATCAAAGTATGCAAGAATTCAAATCTTGGAACTGTCTTGAACTGTTCATTGAGCTCTAATACCACTTGTTGTCTCATATGACTATGATCTTCCCGTTCACAATCACAATTCACTTAGATAGAACGGTCAATAACAATTCAAGAGTCAAGGGAGGTAATATGCTGAGGCTTGGAATTCATTAGTCGTTTACTAAATGGTAGCTCAATTGTATAGACGAAGCACCAAGAACTAAATGATAGTTCAATTATGTAAACGATTGGATGAAACGCTAGACGATCGTGTAGACGACAGTTGACTGGAGCTAGACGATCATGTAGACAACAACTAAAGAGCTAAACAATCGTATAGACGATTGGATGCGGAGCTAAACAATCGAGTACACGATACTGTAGTAAATGCTAAATGACTGTAGAGTTAGAAAGAAAAGTCACAAAAGTTTAAGTGGTTTGGCCAAAAGGCCTACGTCCATGGTGCAAATCGAGAGGTTCTCTTGTATTACTTCTTCAAAGTATTACAGAACGAATGTCTTATCCTCTTTTTTCTTACTTTCTCTTCTTCCATTAAGCTCTCATTCGTTTTCCTTTCATATGCAGGAGCTATAGTCAACTATGAAGCTCTAATTGTTACAACATATAACAGAAAGATGTTGACAACGGTTCAACTGCCTGCTGCGATATTCTTCTTGATTTCGAGTCTTTCAGTAACACTAGGGTTCGAGGGCATATATAGTGCACTCCTCTAAACCCTAGAGTCATAATTATAAATAACTATAAATAATCAAATATCTTAAATACGAATTCTGAGTAGCGAGACTCTCATACTTTGTTGTTCAAAGCACCAACTAACAAATTCAAGACATTCAAACATGTAAAATGAAGAAATTGGAAAAGACAAAAAAGTTGAGAGGAAAAATGTGCTTATTCGACACGATTTGAAGGATTAATATGGAAAGAATGAGCTACACAACCAAATTGATAGCTCTATAACTGTGTTATCTTTGACCTAGTAAATCATGCTAGTTGAGAGCAATTCGGACAATTCGGGATTCAAATGGAGCTTAACAACATTAATTAAGCAATCGAGGCTTGGAGAAGTAAAGGCCAAATTGCACCGTTGATAGTGTCTTGACACCTCATACAACCTCCAGACATTGAAATGGCTGAATGTTGGGATGCAGGGTAGCATCAGGACTCTATGCTCGACCCTGTCCACAAGGCTCGTAGCTTTTAGACGCTAACAACACACTATGTAAGAGAATTTTTTTTGTTCATTTTAGGTCAAGTAGGGCAAGTTTTTCAGCCACTTTTCAGTTTTGTTTCTTCTATATGTTGTTTTTAGTTTATTTTTGTGATTAATATAGAAATAGAAAAAACCCAAATTGCAAGTACATTTAGCCATATTTTTAACCATATGAATAAATTGACGGTTTGATTATAATCACATGATTAATTGCTATTATTTGATTCATGATTCCTAATTGTTGTGTAATCAATTACATAAGTATATGTAACAAGCATTATGTCATGAATGTATGACTTTAATGGCTTTCCAAGAAAACGTATCCTCATGATCAATGTCAGAATTAAAGAAAAATCAATTAATTCGATTCGACTAACAATTAATTTATGCTGTTAGTGTCTAATTAGTGTAGAACGTTATCCTGCCTAATATTAGTTAGATACTAAGACTACGTTTATCAAATCGTAACAAAAGTTGATATAATCGTAATGGAATTCTATAGATGGATTAATTGTAATGAGCTTGAATCACAAACGTAATTGGATTACTTTTGATTGTGTTTACTTAGGATTACAAATTTGTCACATTTATTGTCATCATTACTGTTAACTTTTGTCTCTAACAGTAACGGTAATGATAACACCCTGAACCTTGAACATGGAAACGATTCTCATAATGTTACACTAATAATATCTGTAATGATAATAGTAAGGGTAGTGGATCCCACATAATTTTAATCAGATTAAGCACCATCATTTCCTTATTTAGATTGTGTCTTTTGACTATAGATTTGGATGGAAGCCTTGCCTTATAACGATTATGGAACACAGGTAACCAACAACAAAAGTAATCAAGGAGAACCAACTTTTTACATTACAATTGATAAATTACATTTCAACTCAGTTAATTGTGTCCTAAGTCTGATTGCAACATTTAGTTAGGATTAATAGATTTAGAATGATTGGCTCAACTGTTCTGAGCAAGTGAATCATGCAATGTTGGGGTTGATGCCCTAAATCACGTAGGGTCCTGTAGCTTGTAAACACCTGTATGAACAAACACTTGTGATGTAATAAGATGAGATATTTTCTTCACTGTTGTCTATGACATATGAGATTTTTTTAATTGCATTTACCACAAACCAATAAACTAAGTGTTGGAATATACCATCGTGCAGTGGAAGTGACCAGGATCCATAAGCGTTCTACCTTAATTTTGGTAGAAATGAAAACATGCTTCAGTAGAAGTAAATGGGTTTCATGACATACCTTTATAGAACTTCCTCAAAGCTGGAATTCAGTTGCAAATCTCCTATGAATCTTGTTGTAGACCACCCCAACATCTTCCCTACTATCCTCTTGGTGCTTTAGATTAAGTAGTGGGACTCAAAATAAGCCTGAATTAATGGAATTCAAAGACAAGCTCACAACAGCAACCCAAATGAAGAACACCTTTCTTCTCTCGAATTTTTCAGATAAATTCTTTCGGGTGCATTACTTCAAATTCACTCAAATCTTTTCAATATATTGCAGACACTCATGCAAAGAGATTTGCTGCATGAGATGCAACTCACATTTGGAGTTAATGAAGCTTGAGAAGTGGGTTGTTAGTGAGCTACTTGATGAAGACAATGGAAATTTGGTATTTTCCATTTTGTGTTTTTCCTTTCTTTTTCAATTTATCAAATATTGATTTCATAAATAAATTATTTTAATAAAATTTAAAATATTATTAATTTTACAAAATTAATTTCATAAATTAAATTTTCTAATAAAATTAATAAATAATTATTTAAATAATTTAAATAATTCAAATTAATTTAATATCAAATATTAAATTAATTTTTACACAATTTCATCTTCAGATATTTAAATCATATTTAAATATTATTTCTTCAATTTCATTTAATTCTAATTTGAACGTTTCAAATTAACTTATCACGCTACTCTAGAGCTAATCCATTTACGAGCTAGTGGGGGGATCTCGCGGACCTACAGATCATGGGCTCCAACGATCCGAGATTAATCGGCTAAACTCATTAGATCGAACTAACCCCCATTCAATAACTAATGGGTAATTCAACTAAAGCCCATAGCTGAACTTCCCTCACTGTAGATATATTATGTCCACTCGATATAACCATGATTAGTAAGTTAATTCTTCACAGGTTGTTCGTAATAACGGTTGGGTCGAACCTCTGTTTTACCCTCGAAATTACCTCTTGTTCCTTAAGTCCCATTGATCCTCTAATTAACCATTGATTTGTGATCTAATTAACAAATCGAATCTCTCTCGGGTGAATGAGAGGGTGAGGCCTCTTGTTCAAGATCCAGAATCAACACTTGAAGGGAACAATCTCTCTACTAACCTTAATCAGGTAGGAGTGAATTTCGTCTTGCACCCTATGTCCCCAGCTATTCATCTGATCTTATACCCAAAATGAGAAGCTTATTGAGCGGAGACATTTGGTCTACTCTCACCATTTGAATATCAAATAATCCCGAACAAACAGGAGTTCATAGTTACCTCAGGATTAAGGTCAAGTTACCTAGGTCATCGCTTTGAAATAGTCAGTCTTTAACAGTAAACAACGTTATAAAGTAAGAGTGACTGGTTTCGTGGTTCGATCCTTCACAAAACTCATTTGCACATGACACCCCACTCTTCATGTCACAACATACACGAATTAGGATCACTTCGTTTGTAGCACTTTACAAATCTTTGTAACAATTACAAAGTAGGTCGCATCCAATAGTGTTACCCGAATAAGGCACCCAATCTTAGTCATATACTATATATCATTTTGACTATTTACTCGAACCTGATCCACTTGTGTGTCTCCACATAAAGTTAAAGTACTCATGTAATAGTCAAGAGACTTTGGTTTATTGGATTTCTAAAAAACAATATATTCAATAACAACTTATTGAATTTTTAGAATAAGTTCTATTGTTTACAAACCACGAGTTTTAGGACATAAAACCCAATACTAAGATCCCTGGTTATCGTTGTAACTTAAGCATATATGTGGAGACATATAAGTGGATCATGTCTTAAGTGATAACCTAAATGGTCTGTAGTATAAGAATAAAGGAGGGAAACCTTATCCTGGTAACAATACGGATACGACCCGCTTTGTAGATGTTGCAAGTGTTGTGAAGTGCTACAAATAGTCTAATCCTGAATATTCATATGGAGACATGTGAGCGGGGGTGTCCTATACAAAGGAGTTTGTATAGGACTGGACCACTAAATGTTTAGTCTCATTATATAACACCGTTCATGACAGAGACTTTCATTTCACTACGATGACCATAGGTAACATGACCTTAATCCTGAGCGAGTTGTGAACTCTTGCCTATGAGGGCGGTCCTTTGATTTGCATGGGTGTGAGTGGCCAGATGTCCAACTCAAACCTACCACTTTGGGGATTCATCTAATTGGGGAACTGGGAACTCAACTACACAAGATGGAATTCAGTCATTCCCCAAAGTAGGGGTAAGTAGATAGATTGTTCCCTTAAAGGCTGTTTCCATAGATTGAATGATGTGGCGCCACACACTTTCTTATGGCCCAAGAGGTGTTCATTCATAGTAGGACTATGATGTATTGTTCATTAGAGGAATCAGTGGTACTTAAGAAGTTGGGTGTAACTACAGGGGTAAAAAGGTAAATTGGCCCAGTTGTACTTACAAGCGATTTATGAAGGGTTATCGTACTGTAGATTGGTTATATCCAATGGACACAGAAATATATTTGTAGTGAGAAGAGTGCAACTATCGGTCTTTAGTGGAGTGCCCGACAACTAACGGATGGTGGATTTTGTGATTGAAGAGTTTAGTCAGTTATCCACGTACCGTTGGAGCTTCAAGCTACAGGTCCATAAGGTCCCTTTGGTAGCTCAATGGATTCAAGTTGAGAATCAGTTTTTGGGTTAGTTTGAAGTGTTCAAATTAACAAGAGGGAATTTGATTATATATGGTATAATTAATGTGGTTCAATTATATGTGATATAATTGATTTGATGTATAAGATACATTAATGGAAGAATTTGATATAAATATGATTTATATTAAATAAAGGAGAAAAGAACTATTGTTTAAATATTACATATGATGTGATATTAAAACTATAGGTTATAAATATAATATGATAAATTAATAATTATATTTATTTATAATAAAACAATTATATGGTAATTGTGGGTGGTTATTTATTTTCTCTTTAACCGTGCAAGTGGGAGGTTATGTTCAGTTTTAATAACTGAAGGATAAAATGAAAAGAGTTTTCATTTTGTTAAGAGATCGCTTCATTAGTAAATTACTAATCGTTTTGCTCACAAGAGACTACACGATAGTCTTCTAGCGAGATACTAAACGATCATGTAAAGTGAGAGACTAAACAACCGTGTAAAGCGAGAGACAAAACGATCGTGTAAATGATCTAGCGAGATTTACTAAACGATCGTGTAAATCTTCTCCCTTGCCATAGCGATGGAGCACGAATTTGATGTTTCAATACTATAGTGCCCCAGACCACAGAGTAGCATCATGGCACTATTGAAAATTGTGCATTCTGTCTTACAGCGCCACACCATAGCATTGCAGTATTGTGTCAAGGACATTTTTTTTATCTTTTTCCTTCTTTCTTGATATGGTTGCTTCGTTTGGGCTTCAAGTAGTCTATTTCAGCTCAATTTTCATCTTAACAATTAAATTTACCTATGATGTGTTTGAAACATACAAAATATTCAATTAAACATATTAAACTACATAATGATTTCGAATTAAGCTGAACGAAATTACAATTTCAGATGCTATCCAACCGTCAGACATAATATTTTTCCATGGCATAAAATATTATGTTTTCTAGACTTTTGTCAACTTCAATCTTAATCTTCATGCTTGGGTCAGAAGCATTTACTTTGGAGGTTTTACATATGCATTTTCTTTTCATTTTTTTTTTTCCTTCAAAATATCGTCTATTTGCCAACATAAGAAATTTTGTCCCATAAATTGTTCAAACTAACATGAATAAATTTTAGACTCGATAGAAGCCGGACACTAAAACAATAATAGGATTCCCACGTCTTCTCTCTGATTTTTGGATATAATGAAATTATGAAAGCCAATTGGTAGGAGTAGTTTAAACAAAACAATCAATCAATCTAAGAATATTGGAGGACAGACTGACCTGTTCTCACTTTCTTTTGTAAAACTTTTTGGATTAGTTATATAAAATAATTAAAATAACATAAAATCATTAAATTATTAGTTATTTTCAAATTACAAAAATAAATCAAACTTATTTATAAATATAGTACAATGTCACTATATATTAATGAAGATGTCTATTGTAGTGTATTATCCACTAACACATATCTATTGCGATCTATTATGGATAAACAATGACATTCCGTTATACTTAAAAATATTTTCAGCAGTTGTACCATTTAAAACAATTATCCTTAAATTATATATCAAATATGAAAAAATTTATTTATTTATTGAAACATAAAAATGGTAAGATAGTCCGAAATGTACATATACATACACATACATACACAAACACACACATATATATATTGTAAAAATATATTAATGATAGACATCTATCACTAATATAAATAAAAATGGTCTATTAATGATAAACATAAAAATCCTTATTAGTGATGGACATAAGAATAGTCTACCGAACATATAAACAATTTTGATTATAGACATAAAAATAGTCTAGTGGTAATAAAAAGTTATCACATACATACATATATATAGGAAAATGAATAAAAATATTTACAAATAATAGCAAAATTCCATAGTTTATCTATGATGGACTGCAAGATAGTAGTCTATCACTGTCTATCGCAGTTTATTACAAATAGACTGTGATATTTTGATATATAATCATTGATAATAGACATAAATGTAGTTGACAAATGGTAGTTATTTATCACCCCAGTTGTTAATCAACAATGTTGAGAAGTAGTTGCCAATATCTATCACCTTAGTCGTCAGAAGTGAGTGTTTGTTGGAGAGAAGAATGATGTATCTCGAATACATTTTTAAGTATTTAATTTACAAAATAAGTCATTTTAGAAAAAATTGAAGCCTTTGGTAACTAATCAAAATAGCTTTTGAAGTATATTTTAAAGAGTTTTAATAAAAAAATGTTTAAATAAAATGATTTTTTTAAAAACATTTTTGTAAAAAACATTTTTTTTAAGTCAATCCAAACCGATCTAACAAGTATAGGTGGAAGGAGGACACTTGAGACACTTGAGAGATCAAAGGAGAGAAGTGAGGTGAGATGGGGGAAGGCAAAGAGCGTGGCAGCTAAATTACGAAAATTTTTTATGTATTTAAAATAATCAAGTCTTTCTCTATTACCACAATTTCTCATTCTCAAGGGTTAGATGAAAGGGGTTTGAGCCTGAGTTGAGGCTATTGGATTTTGATCTCTCAACTGACTTAGCTTGGACATAGTTGGTCGAAAGGTTTGAGTTAGCTAACTACCTTTCCTCTGGGCGCATACTAGAAAGTCAACAAAAAGGAGGAAAATCACTTTGATCTCTTGTTTCGGAGAAATAAGTGGCTCAAAGGAGGATTGATGGCATGAACCGGTATGCTCCATCTGCTAATCCGCTTGTGTCCATGTAAAAAAAATCCGAAAAACCTCCGACTTCTACTTTTCTTTTTTAATTTTTCTTGAAACGTTCTTAAAAAAATACACATAATTAGTAGTTAATATTTTTTTTTATAAAAATATCAAGTAACCAAAAGTTCAAACGTTAAGAAACACCATTTTTGTTATAGTGATTAGTGATAGAATTATAAAAATCGTCTATTAGTGATAGCCAGGAAAATAATGTTTCAATGAAAATCTATCATTAACAAATTATATTAATGGTATATCAGTGACAACTTAAAAATTCTAAAACTTTCCATCTTTACAATTTTTTTTTTCTGTGTGACATATTTATAAATATGACAACCAATACCATCATCATAATAAAATAGTCTTTTCATTAATGTTTTCCAAAACTAGAGACAGAAAAACAAGAAATCATAAAATAAAATTTGTTGCATTCAAATTTTTTATTCAACATTGGGAATGTTCCTAAAACTTTATACGCAATTAAAAAATAAGAAACAATAAAGAAAAGAGCAATGTGAATGGTACCAAAACAAAAGGTGTACTAGTTTATTTGTTTGATTTAATTAAAGAATATAGAAAAGATCAATGGGAGTTGTTATTTTGGTTTGACAGAGGAGAAAGCAAGCAAGATTCCTGGATGTTGCTTATGAATACAAGTGTAAAAGGGAAGCTTTGTTTTGGTCGGTGGTTTTGTTGAAAGTGCTTTTATTCCTTTCTTGGGCCCTAAAAGCACAAACATTTGGGGTAAAGTTGTGGTTCAAAGTTTGCACGCTTTAATGCCCTTTCACTTTCAGCTTTGCTTTCCATCTGTATAATCTGTCCCCTACAAAATTTGACTTCTCAAGTACAAGTTCAAGATCCAATGCTTTATGGGCAAATCAAAGTGGATATTCTATTCTATTTCTACAGCCCAAGTGTAATGATTTTCTGCCTAACAACATTGGGTCCTTTCTATACAATTTGATTCTTAAAGAGTTGTTTCATATTGTTTTTGTTTATGGTTTTTAGATGAGGAGAAAGTAGCTTTTTGAACCCACTTGATAATTCACCATTATTCAAAGTTTCAAAAGTTATATCTCTAGGTTTTTCTCTTGGCTCAACTTTTTCTCATGTCTCAAACAACACTCATCAGATTTGCAACTAAAAATACACAAGGCCACTGATTTCTACATACTTTGTTGCAGCTGCCAAAGCTAATTGAAACTGATGAAACCTCATTCAGTTTCTATAAATATTATTGTGTTTTCATTCAATTATATATTCACTTTGTATTGTAGTCCTCACATGTTTAGATCAAGAAGAATAAGGCGATAGCTTAGTGTAAGAGGAGTGTGATAATTCCAAAAAAGGATTATTAGATGATATAATTAAATTCGTCTTTACTTATCAATTTAAGTTTTTGGGTCAATTGGTGACTTAAGATGGTATAAAAAAGTAGGTGGTCGAGGGACGTCCTATCTTCAAACCCTTGCAATATGTTTTCTTCCCCATTTAATATTCATTTCCACTTGTTGGGTTTTCTTCATATTTCAAGCCCACGAATGAGGAGACGTGTTAGATGATATAATTAAATTCCCCTTTACTCATCAATCTAAGTTTTTTGGTCAGAACAGGTTGATTTAGGAGGTCTTGTATTTGACCTATCTTTATTTTTTTGTTGCCAAAATTGAGTGTGTGAGTTTCTCGTAAACCTTAGTTAAGTCATGCTATTTTTTTTTCAATCTGTTACAATTTCAGACTATTTGTATCCACTTCTAATTTGGTTTTCAATCAGAATTTAGTAATTTATAATTGTATATGTTTGAATTCTAGTTGTGTACATATGATGCTAGTTGGAATGGATAATAGCATGAAGTCTAAAGTTAGAAAAGTATTGAGGTAATAGTAAAAATAACAATATATTATTGTACGTTAATCCTAAAAAAAAAAGTTGAAGTTTTTACCTATCTAAAATAACAATATATTATTCTACGTTAATTTTCCCCTTTCTTCGTTTTCCCCCTTCTCCATCGCAGCTGTCGTCTTCTTCTTCTTTCCCTCCTTCTTCTCCTTCTCCTCTTCCTTCTTCTTCTCCTTCTTCTTCTTTGGTCCGATCTCGGTCTCTCTCTCTAATCCACGCACTTTAACGTCCAGCAGCCACCGCATTCATGCTCAATCATCGATCGACTGCTGTTTGGATCTACATCGCAGATCTGGTTGTATGTCGCTTCCAATGAGCCGATTTTTCTTTTTCTACCCAATTTACTTTCTCTTACTCTAACTCTTAGATCCGTGTAGCCTAATCCTCGTCGTCATTGTCTTTTCTCTACCAATGCTAGAGTTTGCCGGATTTTTGGCCACTAGGGTAAGATTTTGGGCATTTCAGGTTAATTTTGTTTGGTTCTTGAACACCTATTCAGTTTGGGTGTTAAAATTGATTTACCTATGAATTTGGATGCTAGATTTGAGTTTTGTTAGTATTAGATAGTTCTGATAGACATTGTTATTAATTACTATCACAGATAGACGTTAAAAGTCTATCACCAATAGACACTGATAGAAGTCTATCAGTGTTTATTAGTTATAGAAACTAATAGAAGTTTTTAATTGATAGAGGCTGATAAAAATCTAATAGTGTCTATAAGTGATAAAAACTGATAGAAATCTATTATTGATACTAATATAACTATAGACGTTGATATCTATCATTGTTTTTTTTTTTTTACTATTTTTGTAAATAGCTTGACATTTTTTTTATATGTGGAAATTTTCTTTAATAATAACTATTAATTTAAAATTACACATAAAACATCAATAAATATTTATATTTAAGTTGACGTACAAAATTGTTGATAAAAACACATTTGTTGATACAAAAGTACGTAAGTTCCATTGGAATACTGAATTTTCAATTTTTTTAATTAGCTCATACTATTTTATAGTCATTCTTTATAGTAATTTAATATTAATAAAACTAATTTTATCATGTAAGAAATCAAATAAATTTATATGTAGAAACACTTTTGAGAAAATTGGTCAGGCATGAGTGTTTCTATTCTAAAAAGATTTGATTAAAAATGTTAAAATAAAAATGACTAAACTAGAAACGTCACATGCACAAATTTATAAAATGATTGCTTAAATTAAAAAAAAAAGGTTGAAATGCATGATTCAAATGTAAATTCTAAACTCCATTTCCCAAAATTTCCAATAATACATGTGTGTTTAAAAAATAATAAAATAAGGAAATTTGCAATTTAGTAGTATAATATTGCAAGTATGTCACCTATTTTTTATATTTTGCATATATAACATCTTTTTTAATTCCTATTTTCAATTTATTTATTATTTCCAAATTGCCCGTAAAACTATTTTCCAACCTGCAGCCCACAGACCCCATTCATTCTTTCTCAGCCCGCAGATCTCATCCTATCACTACCTCTTTTGCACCATATGATTTTAGATCTCTTTCGATTTAGCCCAACTTAGTTATTTAGGTTCATTTTGTTTTGCTTGTTAAATTTTGGATAATATATCAATTGAATGATGTACTTATATTTCGTATATCATTTAATTGATACACTTTTATAATAATGTAATAGGTTTAATTAGAGTTATAATAACATCTAATTTTGATTACTAATGAATTGTTGGCCCAAAGATTCTAAGAGATACACAAGTATATGAGGAATATATTAAATATAAGCCAAACATCAAGTACATAGTATGTTAACCGTATATCAGGTATCAAATAACTCTCAAATATAATAAATATCGAACTACTTAAAAGTACAACAATAATATATCAGTCATATATTATTACATAACAAATAACTTTCAAGAATATCAATAGTACGTCAGCATTATACCACATACTAATTATATTAGCATTACATCATTACATATCAAACATCTTTCCAGATATGTTAGAATTACATATCAAATATCTTTCCAATATATCATATATACGTCAGCAGTATACCACTTATCAATCAATTTTTGGGATAGACTCGTTAATCTTTTCCTTTCTACAAACACAAGATTGTTGAACTATGAGCTTAATTTTTATATTGTCTGTTTTCAATGCGGGCTTAATTCATTTCAAGTATGGTATTGGTACATCAACAATACGTAAATACTCATTAAAAGTAAAATTTTAAATATATTATTAGTGTATTGATAGTATATCATTAAGATGATTATCTAAAATGAAGTATATCAATAGTAAGGTATCATAATTTTAGTTTTGTAATGTTCGGACTGGGCTGTTTTTGTTAAATTTACAAGATAAAAAAATGTTGAAGACACGCCTACTATTTCTATTTTCTTTTTTGCTAATCATGCCATTGTCCCATAAAATAAAGTGCAACCCATAGTTTATTAAAAAATATATGTAGAATTATTGCATAAAAAAAAATTTAAACAAAAATAATCATCATAAAAAATATTATTTATGGAAAAAATTGCACCAAATACCCATGACATATAAACTGAACACCCTAATTACCCAAAACTAAGATAAATGAACTTTACAGACATATAAACTCCATACATTATGAATTACTGACATATAAACTCAACTCACCATGCCAAATAGCCTTTTATTGTTTAAAAAAAAACTTTTTTGTGCTAGAGATTGTTAAATATATCACAAGTTTAGGTTTGAGGCATCTCTTTTATGAGTACAATACTGCATCTATTCCTACTAGTGGTAGTGGTATACTAGCTCATCAATTGTCTCAGATGTCATTATTGATAATGTTGATGATCCAACTGAAGCAATGGGTGAGAACTTCGACTAGTATACATAGGATATGTTTAAAAAAATAGGAGACTACAACCTTTGATAAAGGATTCAAATATTATTTATGTATATTTGTTGGAAACACTAGCCAAGGAGGATGATAGTAATTTTAACATACTTCATTGGTAGAAGAAGAAAGGACATCAGTGTGAGATTCTTGACTACATAAGTAGAGATATGTTAGTGACAATATCTCTCTAAATATCACCAGAGTAGATATTGTCTACTTCAAGCATAAACCTTTGTGACTTTACTTTTGGTTTAACCCCAAAAAACCTTACATCAATAGAAATAGTTGTATCATCCACTTATATACGACCAAAGATCATTACCTTATTTAACAAATGTGAGACTTTGATCGAATTTTCAACAATCATCTCCTCGAACAAAGGACCATCGAGCTCCTTTCAAATATCTCTATAATGGCATGATATTGACTACTTTATGCATAAACCCTCATGATTTTGATTTTGGTTTTACCCAAAAGGCCTCATGTTGTGCTTTGTGCGATTGACATAAACTGTACTAGAATGTCTATGCGTTGAATTGGTTATGTACCCAATTATAGTTAATAATGCACTTATCACAAGCTTTCTTATAGTTCGCCAAGTATAAACGAACTATAAGTGTAACGACCAGATTCTTACACATTATGATCTGACCGCTATGACATGCATACTTAGACTTTTCTATCATGAGATGAGTTTTCGTGAAATTTTCAAAGAACATATCTAAATTTTATTAATTAGATAGAAAAACTATATAACAAGTTTATTTATCAAAACACCAGGATCCATAAAATATTAGCGTGGTGGTACAAAATGCATGTGCCTATAATAGTGAGTTTGATGGTTGGCCATTTGAGCGACGTCCAATTCTACCACTTACGTTGTGTCCTTACTTACAAAGTCTATAAAAAATATGATGAGTATATAATATACCCAGTAAGTAGTTCTCACATATGGTAGTGACCAAATGCACAATCACATGCAACATATTCTGAAAACATATGATCGGGACCGAAACATATAATAACATGTGGTGGTCGGTTATGCTTCTAACGTAAATTTCTCCGCCCTGATAGGAAGATGAGAACTTAGGCGAAAACTAACCCATCTGATGATTAGCAGGTCATGCAGTCAGTAGGGCCAGAGTCGCATCCATCATTAACGTAAATTTCTCCGCCCTGATAGGAAGATTAGAAATTAGGCGAAAACTAGCCCATCTGATGATTAGCGGGTTATGCAGTCAGTAGAGCCAGAGTCATATCCAACATCAACCATAACATAAATGTAAGATTGAACTAGAGGGGTACAACCATACATACCCTGTTAGTCTCTAGCATAATCTTGACATAGAATTGGGTCTAGAGGGGTGCAACCATACATACCCTGCTAGCCCTAGCATAATCTTGACATAGAATTGGGTCTAGAGGGGTGCAACCATACATGCCCTTCTAGCCCTAGAAGCATAACCTTTATCTAATTAAAATTTAATCTTATGAACAAACATAATGCATAGGGTCCCTTGTCGACAAACATATTTTAAACATGTAATGCAACATAACAATCACATAATTATGCAACATATTAAAGGTACACTACCATGAAACACTGGTGAGATAACTACTTACCTTGACTATAATACTAATTATTCCTTATTATTTCTTATGGTTTGATCAGTAAGGCTTTCCCTCTTAAACTAGAAGAAAATTTGGGCAGCACCACACCCGAGCTTTATCTCTTCTAACCTCACAGAACTTCCTCACTCACACTTACTTTCACACGATTCTTTGTTACTGAGATTTGTTTGAGAATGGGTTAAATCTTCCGGCAAAGGGTCCTATTTATAGTGGTTTTCGGCTCTTCTCAGTGTGACAACTCATTCTACAAATGGCTTCTTTAAAATTACTTAGGTTTAAGAATTTCTCTTAATAAGACACCTAGTTTTGGCTATTTGCCCTTACGTCTTCAACCTTTGTTTGTATTCAATTTTAGGGTTCTCCATGTATAATTTATAAGATTGTGGCAAAATTCAACGCATAATCCATGCTTCTGTCCAAATCTTGCTCTTTTTGTTCTCAGAATCTCGCTCTCTCCAGCTTTCTCGCTGGTTTGGCTCTCGCGACTCTTGCTGTCGCTGGTTTTACTCTCGCTCTCGCTCTCACTCTCGCTCTCACTCTCGCTCTCACTCTCGCTCCCACTCTCGCTCTCGCTCTTGCTCCTGCTCTCTCCCAATGTCTCGCTGAGAATCTTGCTCTCTTTACTCTCGCTCTCTCCAATTTTCTCTCCAATCTCGTTAGTTTTCACGCGTGGTTGCCTTCACTGCTTGTGGATTCCACTTCCTTTTTTTAACTCTTTCAAATTTTAAGAGTATATGGGCAATTAATTCACCTCCAATTCTTCCAATGAGTAGTGCCCAAACAAAAAGTTATCTACTGCCCGTTGTCTCCTGAATTAGCTAGCGTCCAACTTCTAATAAATCCTCCCTGATTCTGGCCCCTTATTCATTATTTTTGGATAATTAATAAATTTCCTATTTTTTCCAATTCTAAATTTTCACCCGATTTTCCTATTAAATTTATATTTTTTTCAGTCTTAATTATATATTTTATTTGTTTTCCTGCTTTCTAAATTAGGGTATAAAATTTTGTCCTGCTTAACATTTAACATTTAATTTCTTGTAGTGTATGCGTACAAACTTGGGTTGTTACAATCTTCCCCCCTTAAGAACTTTCGTCCTCGAAAGTTTCTTGGTTCTTAAACAGATAAGGGTATTTGACTTTCATCTCTTATTCTCGTTCCCATGTAGCTTCTTATACTTGCTAATTTCTCCAGAGAACCTTCACTAAACTTATTTTCCGATTACGAAGTGACTTCTTCTCTCGTACTAGGATGCAAACTAGAGTCTCTTCATATTCCAAGTTTTCACTTATTTGTAGAGGTTCATAATTTACTACATGTGATGGGTCAAACACGTATTTTCGAAGCATCGATACATGAAAGACATTATATATTGTAGAAAGGGTAGATGGTAATGCTAATCGATAAGCTACTTGGCCAATACGTTCTAATATTTCAAAGGGTCCAATAAAGCGGGGGCTAAGTTTGCCTTTTCGTCCGAAACGCATAATGCCCTTCATTGGTGCTACCTTTAGAAATACGTGATCTCCTACTTTGAATTCCAACTCTTTTCGATGGTTATCAGCATAACTCTTATGTCTGCTTTGAGCTGTTCACATTCTTTCCCGAATTAGCTTAATTGACTCTGATGTTTGCTGCACCAACTCAGGTCCTAGTAGTGTTCGCTCCCCGACTTCATCCCAGTGTACAGGGGATCTGCAATTCTTTCTGTATAAGGCTTCGAAGGGAGCCATACCAATTATCACTTGATAACTATTTTATAAGCAAATTCTATAAGATGTATCTACGAATCCCATGCTCCAGTAAAATCCAAAGCACATGCCCTCAACATGTCTTCTAGGATTTGATTAACTCGTTTTGTTTGGCCATTAGTTTGTGGGTGGAAGGCTATGCTGAAATTTAGCTGTGTGCCCATTACTTTCTGTAAACTTTTCCAGAACATGGAGACAAAACGAGGGTCTCGATCTAAAACAATTGATATTGGGATTCCATGTAACCGGATGACCTCTTTTAAGTACATTTGAGCTAGTGCTTCCGTAGTGTGAGTAGTCTTGCATGGTAGGAAGTGGGCCGATTTGGTGAGTCGATCTACAATCACCCAAATCATTTTATGGCCTTTAACAGTTCTCGGGAGTCCTGAGATGAAGTCCATAGAAATATGCTCCCATTTCCGTTCTGGAACATTTAGAGGTTGGAGGAGTCCTTGTGGTCGTTGCCGTAGAACTTTCTCTTGTTGACAAACCAAACATTTACTTACATAGTCGGCTATATCCTTTTTCATGTTACCCCACCAGTAATGTGCTTTCAAGTCTCGATACATTTTGGTACTCCCAGGATGTATTGAAAAGCATGATTCATGAGCTTCCTTCAATAGTTCTTTCTTGATTTCTTCATCATCTGGTACATAGACGTCCATGATAGAGGAGTGCAGAGTCTGGGGCTGTAGAGAATTGACTGGTTTCTCCATTCTCTCATTGCAGTTGTCTGTTTAGGTATTTATCTATTTGTTGTGCATCAATTATCCTTTGCCTTAATGCATTTCTTGCAATTAACTGTGCTATTTAAGTTGTGAAGTTTTCTGGTATTAGTGAGATTTCAGCTCTTTCAAGGTCATTCATTATGTGTTTGGAAATGGTACTTAGAGCTGCTATATGAGTTGACTTTCTGCTAAGAGCATCAGCAATAATGTTAGCTTTTCCTAGGTGATAAAGGATCTCACAGTCATAATCTTTGACTAATTCTAACCATCTTCGTTGCCTCATATTTAATTTTTTCTGGGTAAAGAAGTACTTAAGGCTTTTATGATCTGTATAAATTTGGATCTTTTCCCCATATAAGTAATGTCTCCATATCTTTAAAGCAAAGACTACGACAGCTAACTCCAAGTCATGAACGGGATAATTTTGTTCATAAGGTTTTAGTTCTCTTGAAGCATATGCTATTACCTTTCCGTGTTGCATCAATACACAACCAAGCCCCTTCTTCGATGCGTCATTGTACACGGGTAAACCCCCTGATTCGTTAGGTATAGTGAGAATAGGGCCATGGTCAACCTTTCTTTTAGTTCCTGGAAGCTTTGCTCACATGCTTGATTCCAGACAAAAGGAATATTCTTCTTGGTGAGGTTAGTTAAGGGCAATGCTATACTTGAGAAATTCTTCACAAATCGTCTATAATATCCTGCTAATCCAAGGAAGCTTCACATTTCGCTGACTGTTGTTGGACGAGGCCACTTGCTAACTGTTTCAGTCTTAGCAGGATCCACTAAGATTCCTTCTTGCTTTATAGTATGCCCTAGGTAGGCAACTTGTCACGTCCAAAACTCACACTTGGAGAATTTGGCATATAACTTTTCATTCCTTAGTATGAAAAAGACGTCCCTAAGATGTTTTGCATGTTCTGCCTCAGACTTGGAATAGACCAAAATATCATCTATAAATACGATCACGAAGTTATCAAGATAGTCCTTAAAAATTCTATTCATCAAGTTCATGAATGTTGCTGGGGCATTTGTTAATCCAAAGGGCATCACAACGAATTCATAATACCCATATCTTGTTCGGAAAGCAGTCTTGGGTATATCAGACTCCTTGATTCGTAGTTGATGATAACCAGATCGTAAGTCTATTTTGGAGAATACTGAGGCTTCTTGTAATTGGTCAAATAGGTCATCAATTCGTGGGAGTGGGTACTTATTCTTTATTGTCAACTTATTCAACTCTCGATAATCTATACATAAACGCATGGATCCATCATTTTTCTTAACAAATAAGACAGGTGCTCCCCATGGAGACACGCTAGGGCGTATAAATCTATTATCTAACAATTCTTGTAATTGTATTTTGAGTTCTTTTAATTCCGCAGGTGTCATTCTATATGGTGTTTTAGATATTAGTTCAGCTCCAGAAATTAGATCTATACAAAATTCTATTTCTCGACTAGGTGGTAAACCTAGTAACTCTTCTGGGAATACATCTTCAAATTCCCTTATTACAGGAATGGCCTTAATTTTATTCTTTTGGTCTCGTAAATCCACTACACTTGCTAAATATGCCCAAGCCCCATGGTTGAGCAAATGTTTAGTTTTTAAGGCTGAAATTATTCTTGGGGCTGATTGTGTATTAGAACTCTTAAACTTACACTTGGTTCCTGTTGGAAAGATGAATATGACCTCTTTATTATGGCAATCTATGCTTGCATAGTTTGCTGCTAACCAGTATATACCTAGTATTATGTCGAAATCACTTATGTCTAGGATGATAAGGGTCACCCCTAGTTTAGGTCCTGATACTGACAATTCATAGTTTTCTACTACTGAGTGGGCCAACATAGATACTCCGGCAGGAGTAGCTACGGATAGAATGTAGTCTAAGGGTTTTGATGTTAATTGAGCATGTTGTGCAAATGTTGTAGAGATGAATGAATGACTAGAGCCCGAATCAAATAAAGTGAAGGCATATACCCAAGGATGGGTAATGTACCTATAACAACTGCATCTTGATCCTCTGCCTCTTGACGTGTAATAGCAAACACCCGTCCTTTCTGTTGTTGGGTAACCTTATTACTAGTAGGCTGGGTGGTCTGGGCAGTTGATACTTGGTTGATGAGCTTTGGGCAAGCCTTTGCATAGTGACCTGTTTGGCCGCAATTGAAACACACCTCTAAGTTCCAAAGACATTGCCCCTGATGGTGTTTTCCACAATTTCTACACTTATGATATGTGAATGTTTGACTCTTCTGTTATGACTGTATGCCCTGAGTGCTTTGGGAAATTTTTGCTTGCCGTTGTGAACGTTGGAAGCCTTGTTGGGTGATTTTCCCCTTTTGATTTGGCATGAATCCTTGTTCAGAAGTTGAGGTTTTGGCAGTAAGATCTACTTCCATGAGTAAGGCTGACTCGAGGGCAAGGGCATACTCTTTGTGTCGGAAAGCAGTAACAATGCCTCGAATGCCTTCTCTTAATCCCCAAATAAACCTTTCCACCTTCTTCTCTTCTGTATCCACTAGTCGAGGGACAAAGTGAGACACGCGATCAAATTTTCGTTCATACTCTGCCACCGACATGTTCTCTTGATGAAGATTAAGAAATTCCACTTCCTTTTGACATCTCACTGTCAAAGGGAAATACTTGTTGTAAAAAGCCTGATTGAATTGCTGCCATGAGACTGTACATTTAATTGTTCTTTGTGTGGATTCCCACCAGAACTTTACATCGCCTCTTAACATGAAGGTGGCACAATTTACTTTCTGTTCTTTTGGGATGTTCGTATGGCGGAAAATAGTTTCTACTTCTGTTATCCAATTCTCTGCTATAATTGGATCCACAGATGATCCATCAAATGTTGAAGGATTGAACTTCCTGAATTCTCGAATGATCTTCGAGTCATTTGTATCGTTGGTTGTTGGTGTGGTGGACGAGGTTGTGTTTCCATTACTCATATTTTGTATTAGTATTTTTAGCGCCTCTGGTGTAAGTAACACGTAAGGCGTCTGCCCATTTCCTTGATTTTGATCCCTTGTGGATTCACTTCGAGGTCTGCCTCGGCATGTTGGAGCCCTTTGTGGTGGCATCTGGTACACACATTTTATTTTCATAATAAGGAAGCAATCTAATTTTATTTTTTTTTACTCATACCTTATGTTTACTAAATTATTCACTAAATTACTCGTTTGAAAATTCTACTTACCAGCGTATTTGGCATAACTGTGGGCATCACTTAACAGGCCAAACCATCAAACCCCACGACTCTTCTAATTAGTAGAGTCTAATTGGCTCAAATGCTCTGATACCAACCTGTAACGACCGAATCATTACACATTATGATCCGACCGCTATGATATGCATACTTAGACTTTTCTATTATGAGATGAGTTTTGGTGAAAATTTCAAAGAACATATCTAAATTTTTTTAATTAGATAGAAAAACTATATAAAAAGTTTATTTATCAAAATACTAGGATCCATAAAATATTAGTGTGGTGGTACAAAATGCATGTGCCTATAATAGTGAGTTTGATGGTTGGCCATTTGAGCGACGTCCAATTCTGCCACCTACACTGTGTTCTTACCTACAAAGTCTGTAAAAAATAGGATGAGTATATAATATACCCAGTATGTAGTTCTCACATAGGGTAGTGACCAAATGCACAATCACATGCAACATGTTCTGAAAACAAATGATCGGGACCGAAACATATAATAACATGTGGTGGTCTGTAACGCCCCAGAGCCAGGATTCGAAATCTGGATTCGGCCCCTAATAAGAACTACCTATACCAACAAGGTGTACCTTCCTTTTCGGTGGCTCAATCATAAGAACTCCAAAGTTAAGCATGCTTAGCCTGGAGCAATCCTATGTTGGGTGACGTCTTGGGAATTTTCCTAGGATGCATATGAATAAGGAAAAAACATGCTGAAAGGACTCTGTTAGTTTATGGGGACAACATTCACTTCTAAAGCATTCAAGGACAGGGAGAAAGAGAAGTAGAAGGGAGGATGACATAGCCAGGTCACAGGGGACGTAGGAAAATGTTGGGACCATTACAGGCCGAATCCAGATTCCGAATCCTGGGCCTGGGGCAGTACATGGTCGGTTATGCTTCTAACGTAAATTTCTCTGCCCTGATACGAGGATGAGGACTTAGGCGAAAATTAACCCATCTGATGATTAGCGGGTCATGCAGTCAGTAGGGCTAGAGTCGCATCCAACATCACTAACGTAAATTTCTCCGCCCTGATAGGAAGATGAGGACTTAGGCGGAAACTAGCCCATCTGATGATTAGCGGGTTATGCAGTCATACATACCCTGCTAGTCCTAGCATAATCTTGACATAGAATTGGGTCTAGAAGGGTGCAACCATACATACCCTGCTAGTCCTAGCATAATCTTGACATTGAATTGGGTCTAGAGGGGTGCAACCATACATGCCCTTCTAGCCCTAGAAGCATAACCTTTATCTAATTAAAATTTAATCTTATGAACAAATATAATGCATGGGGTCCCTTGTCGACAAACATATTTTAAACGTGTAATGCAACATAACAATCACATAATTATGAAACATATTATAGGTACACTACCATGAAACACTGGTGAGATAACTACTTACCTTGACTGCGATACTAATTATTCCTTATTATTCCTTATGGTTAGATCAGTAGAGCTTTCCCTCTTAAACTAGAAGAAAATTTGGGCAGCACCACACCCGAACTTTATCTCTTCTAACCTCACAGAACTTCCTCACTCACACTTACTTTCACACGATTCTTTGTTACTGAGATTTTTTTGAGAATGGGATAAATCTTCCGGCAAAGGGTCATATTTATAGTGGTTTTCGGCTCTTCTCAGTGTGACAACTCATCCTACAAATGGCCTCTTTAAAATTACTTAGGTTTAAGAATTTCGCTTAATAAGACACCTAATTTTGGCTAACGTTTGCCCTTACCTCTTCAACCTTTGTTTGTATTCAATTTTAGGGTTCTCCATGTATAATCTATAAGATCGTGGCCAAATTCAACGCATAATCCACGCTTCTATCCAAATCTCGCTCTCTTTGTTCTCAGAATTTTGCTCTCTCAGACTTTCTCGCTGGTTTGGCTCTCACGACTCTCGCTCTCGCTCTCGCTCTCGCTCTCGCTAGTCTCGCTCCGCTCTCGCTCTTGCTCCCACTCTCTCCCATTGTCTCGCTAAGAATCTCGCTCTCTTTACTCTTGCTCTCTTGAATTTTCTCTCCAATCTCGCTAGTTTTTACGCGTGGTTGTCTTCACTGCTTGTAGATTCAACTTCCTCTTTTTAACTCTTTAAAATTTTAAGAGTATATGGGCAATTAATTCACCTCCAATTCTTCCAATGAGCAGTACCTAAACAAAAAGTTATCTACTGCTCGTTGTCTCCTGAATTAGCTAGCGTCCAACTTCCAATTAATCCTCCCTGATTCTGCCCCCTTATTCATTATTTTTGGATAATTAATAAATTTCCTATTTTTTTCAATTCTAAATTTTCACCCGATTTTCCTATTAAATTTATATATTTTTCATTCTTGATTATATATTTTATTTGTTTTCCTGCTTTCTAAATTAGGGTATAAAATTTCGTCCTGCTTACATTTAATTTCTTGTAGTGTATGCGTACAAACTTGGGTTGTTACAATAAGTTT
This sequence comes from Benincasa hispida, assembly GCF_027475165.1. NCBI lineage: Eukaryota > Viridiplantae > Streptophyta > Magnoliopsida > Cucurbitales > Cucurbitaceae > Benincasa > Benincasa hispida. The sequence continues at coordinate 57,437,721 of NC_143478.1, forward strand.
ATCAATGTGAGCTAAGGTCGAACTCAGGCATTTGTACTACGAGTGTTTGGAAGTATGTGAATGCACAAGAACTAAAGTAATTATAGAAGAATAAAAAATTCTTACGATTAAATGAACTATGCGATGAAATTATCTAGACAAGCAAAGAATACTTCGAGTTTAGTTATGAGAAAACTTAGATAGATAGCAACTTTAACGTGTGTAAAATGTATAAAGAAGGTAGGTTTTGGGGGAGATCAATATCGCATTGCTAATGATAATCCTAGCTTGCAACATCACTTCACGCACACATCTCGATGGCCAGTCACACCTATCATATTTCTATGACACATGAGTGATGTTGGCTTGAGCATAAGGTTATTTCTATCTCTAGAAACACTTTTTATTTTACTTAGTGTGATCCATAACTACTTACCCTCTTGGGTAGTTAGTCATAGTTGCTTGACTTAATGAATGATCCTGCAAGCATTCAAATAGTCATACACTACAAACAAGATTAACGTTGAAAGGTTCAACTTAGTTCATAGCATTAAGCTTCCTCTTTACCTCGTAGAGAATAATTACTCATGGTAAATGAAAAAGCAAAGGTAAAGATAGAAGAGATGATGAAAGTAGACATGATGATATATAGATAGAAATAGAATAGTTGATTACAAAGTGAATAATCTCTTAAGTTAAAATGCAATACAACAATAGAACACAGTAATGATGTAATGGAAATGCAGTTTTCAACAATTTCTTGCTTCCAACATATGTATGTCAAGATTGTTGGTGATGAGATGGTAGTATGAAGTAGAGAAGACCCTCTTAGACTCTAGCTTTGGTGAAGCTCCAATGATGGATTATGGTGAAGTTTTGAGATGGAAGTTCTCAAAAAAATATTCTCTATTCTCTCTTTGCTTTTGATACAAGAATTGAGCCTAAGGGTGTTATCAGGTAAAAATCTCAAAATCTTGAACTCCCTCTTTATGGGTGTCAAGGCTCTATTTATAGAGCCATACACTGACAATCGTTGAGATTCCTACTCTGATCTGTCGTCATCTCTGATGTGGTAGGTGATAATGTCAACACTGCTATCATGGTCAACATTTTGAAGTTGTGGCAGAAGATCTGTTGAAACTAGGTCAGCGATCCCAAGTCATGCAATTAAATATTTGTTCAATGGATACAAGTTCAGTGCATGCGGACAACTCTTACGATCAACTGGAAAATATACACTTGAACGCAATTTAACTCATGATATGTGGTATGTGGTCAATAGTAAGTTTTAGTGTACTTCACCGCAAGAATATTATTCCACATGAACTTTAGTATAATCAATGCATATTTTGCTTATCTACTCTCATTGTTCTAAGTAAAAAGCTACAATAACTTGTATTTCTACAAGTAATCACCTCATACCGATAGAGATAGTTGTCCTCACTTATATATCCATGATCATTTCCTTATCTAATCATTGTGCGATTTATTTGGTCGTATTCCTAACCAGACATTGTAATGCCCTAAATTTTTAAGATAAGATTAATTTATTCTTTTGAAGACAGATTTGGACCTTATTAGTTATGATTAATTTGGATTTGATTGGGTATTTAGAGTTATTGCTTGGAATGAATTCGAGTAAAATAGATTTTATTGGATTATGTAACAAAATTAAACTTTTTAAATTTATGGTTGGAGAGTTTTTAACTAAGTTTATAATTTAATCTTGGAAATCTAATATTCGATTGGATATTAATTCAAGATTGAAAACCTAATCTTTATCTTTTTCAAAGATTTTACCCAAGCCGTTTTAGGAGTTTAAGTTAGAAAGTTCTATGGAAGTTAGAATGTAAGGTTAGAAATCTTATTGGGATTGGGAAGTTGAATTTGCATCCTCATATTAGCCTTTTAAAGTTTCTATAGATATAACCTTTGGGTTAGACCAACAATTCCATTCTCAATCAAAAAAGAAATTTTCTCTAAAAAAATGTTTTCATCTATATACTTTAACAGTTATGCTCTTGTTTCTCCACTATTGATTCAAGCAATTATTCTTGGATCAAGCACAAGTCAATTAGGCTAAGCAAACGGTTGTGTTTAATGAATTTAAATATACATATTTGTTATAAATGAATTTTGTTAGTCCCTCTAATATTGTTCGTTTTCGGTGTTTAATGAGTTTAAATGTTCATATTTGTAGGTAATCAAGCATAACTTACCTAACAGATCATTTAGGGCAATTTGAGGTCAAAATAGAGCTTCTAGGAACAAATTAAAGGAAAATAAGAAAGTTCTTTTTGCCCAAGCATTACAAGACTCTACTGTAATGCTTCAAGCGCTATAAGAAGGCAAGCACCACGACGCTCTCTAGAAAATCGTTGCACCAGTGTTGAGCAATGTTATGAAGCGTTAGGAAAATGTTACAAGTGTCACAATACTACTTAAAGTATTGTGATGCTCTCGTGATGTTGTAAACTCATTTATTTCATATTCCAATGTTTCTGTGGAGGATTTTGAGAGCTTTAGGTTCAGTTTCGGCCAATTTTGGCAAAACCCATGAGATTTCCATGTTTTGACTTGTGTTTGAATAATTTTGCGTCTAAGATTCAAGTTTAAAGGATCAATTATGACCGAGACACTAATTTTGAGGTTTGTTGGGCTTGTATTTATGAAATTTTGTGAGATTTTGATGGTTGTTTTGGGTTTTCTGATTTACATGTTTCATTTCCTTTGCTTTAACTTCTAGAATGAGCATGCTACGTGATAAAAGTGAATCTGACTGATTTAAATTAGTTTTCCTAATAAATCCGTAGGCTTAATATTGCTAACAAACGAGCATAGAACACGATCATGCCTAGCTTGTTGGCTAGTTTAAAACTAACTAGATTGTTTATGTCTAATTAATTGAATTAGAGGAGTTTGCTGTCATTTCTAGATTAATCGATTGGATTGTAAATTAGATAACCTTCGCCCTGTAATAAATTAATGAACAATTCATAAATAATAGCCTAATGTTGAGGAAACATTAATGGGTGAACGCAATTATGTATGATGCGTCTTTATGCTATGCGTTTGTACCCATGCGTCGGAAGTCATGCGTTATAAAGGAATGTATGCATTAGTCTAATATGCAATGACCATGCGTTCCTATCACAAGTTTTCTTGCGTTCTCGCCAAGTATAACGAGAACGCAAGTTTCTCGAGAGATCCGAGGTCGAACACAGGGACTTGTAACTCAATAATGCTCGTGAAGTAATGCATCTAAGATGATGAATAAAGATAAAAAGAAGAAATTAATGGATTACTCACTACTCCTACTCCTAACTAAACAGATTGAGCAATGGAAAACTTGCGATGAGAATTGGTAGATATGCAACAACTGTTAACGCATAGTAATATTTATTATCTTAAATCGCTCGAGTAATCCCAGCTCGTCACACTAACGTATCGCACACCTTTCAATGGTCAGCCGCATGATTATATCTCTATAGTACATGGTTGCGTTGAGCATAAGACCGTGCCTATCTCTAGCAATAATGCATACTTTGCTTTAGTGTGTTCCACCTCCTACCTTCTCAGGCAGTTAGATGCGGCCAATTAACTTATAGACAAGCATTGCAACAACCCATAAATAAGCGTTGCTACAACCTCTCACTAAGCAAAAAAGATTAATTCACTATACTCGAACAATGCACACCTCTCGGTGGGTTGTTACATGCGTCCTATCTCTAGGCTACACGATTGAGTATGCGATCGCCTTTGATAAATAAACGATGATAAAGATAAAGAAGATGAAGAAGATGGCGTTGAAGGAATTTAGAAATGTATTGATTACAAAATATAAGTATCTTAAGCCCAAAATATAATACAATATAGAGATCAGAAAGGAAATGTGAGGCTATGGGTCAAGGATGCTGGTGGTGCCATGGATGGATGGTGGAGACGTCTCTCTCGAGCTCTAACTCCAGCGAAAACTTCGGTCGTCACTCGAAATGGGTTGTGGAGGTGAAGAACCCTCAAAGAAAATCTCGCTCATGCTCTCATCTGTGACGACAAGCATCTATTAAGGCAGAAGCTCGGATGTCTTGACATGAAGGTCCAAAGAGCTATTTATAGAGTTTAAACACTGATAGTAATCATGATTGCATTATGTCTCACTGCTACCTTTATCGCGGTATGGGCAATGTCAACATCATCTTATCTTATTGATACTCCCAAGGTATGCGTTCAAGCTTGATTCAACTGAAGTATCCACGCATTCCACCCATCTTGCGATCGCCCTTTTATTTATAGTTATCACTCCATGGCCGCAATCTCCAAGTGATGAACGCATTCGGTTGGTTGCCGCAACTTCCATGCGATGAACACTTTTTGTTGATCAACGCAATCTCCAAGTGGTGAACGCATTCGATTGATTGCCGCAACATCCATGCGATGGACGCATTTGGTTGATCACTGCAATCTCCAAGTGGTGAACGCATTCGATTGATTGTCGTAGCATCCGTGCGATGGAGACATGCGATTGATTACCGCAACATCCATGCAATGGACGCACACGGTTGATTGCTGCAACATCCATGCGATAGCTCGGCTTCACTGAATGCGATTGTCTTTGAGGTCGCCTGGCTTTAGCGCATGCGTTTGATTTTGCGATTATTTATTTCCAGTGCATACAGTTGATTCCAGCGATAGCTACAAAAAAAAAAAAAAAAAAAATAGACACTTTGGCACGGAATAATGCATAATATTGGGCTTAGTGAGGATTTAGGTGCTGATCGACATAAAACTCAAATTTTCACAAATTCTAAGTATTATCACCACATTTTCTACTTGTTAGCCCTCATAATTCTAAATAAAGGCTTATAATAACTGACATTTCTTCCATTTATCACACCTTTAAAGTTAGAATCATGTGAATCCTCAAGCATGCATTATACTAAGGAAATTCTTAACTCACCTTTCGGCGTTCTTTTGCGATGACCAGTCTTTCAGAATATAATTTACTCGTACCTCTAACTATGGCTGCAATGCTCTCCTCCACTTCGGTTGCTTCTTCAAAGAGCTCTTTTCTAAGTTTAAATTCGGCAAGTCTTTGCTCAAAAAGTTTTTATCCATTCCCCGCAACTTTGCATTTAGCTTTTGGGAATGCGTTCGTTCAAAATAATTCAAAGCTTTGCGATTTCTTATTCAAATGCGGCGTTGAACCTGGTTACGCTCTTTGTTTTGGCTTACCCTCATGTGTGTCATGTGGGCATCCAACTTCAGTTGCATTCCATACTCAACTCAACTCATGACTTGCTTAATTTGGCTTGCGCCAGACAGAGAAGTTACGCTTATGCGTTGATTATGATGACTTAGTTTCGTTTTGGCTTGCCCCCACGGGTGTTATGCGGACATCCAACTACGAGTAAGTGCCTTTCACAACTTAACTCTTATCAACATGATTTTCCCCATTGAGTTGACAATGGAGTTGTTATTTTCAAAATTCTCTCTTTTTTCTTTTTTTGATAATGATCGCAATGTATCGAATGCAATTCTCTAAGATCGCTGCCACCCCCATACTTAGAGGTTGGCAGCGTTCTCACTATAAAGCTAAAAATAAACTCAACAGGAGTGCAGTAACAAACGTTTGAGCAAAGGTTTACGCGAAATAAAACTTAAGACTTTCAAAATTTGAAGAAGCTATTAAAAGTAAGAAGCGCCTTACGATGCTTAGTTAGCAGATGTGGTGAATTATATATACCATCATAGATGCATCACAAAGGAACACAATTAGACAAGGAGAATTTTAAAAGGATAATGCATAAAGGATAACAAGAAAGGAACCTTAAGTAGAATATCAATTTTGTCAATACTTAGAACTTATGCGGAGAAATAGCCAAGCGTTGAATGATGGAGAAGATTCTTCTTCCGAACCATGGCATCGAGTGGAATTATTAACGCATCTACAAAGAGCTAACGCACATTCATCTAAGAAAGCAGCCGTAAATCCAAAATGACAATATTCAAATAAATAAACTAAAGTTAACTAGGAAAGCAAAGTAAAGATAGAGTAGAAGATGTCCCTGGAGAAATTGGAGTGAAAACACTGCAAGGAGTCTTCTATGCAGGGGATTGATCTCAACTGCTTACGTCAAGGAACTCGTTGTCCTGACCATTGGAGCTTCCAGCAATTCTTGGACGCATGTTGGCTGACATGCGTTTAAGATTGCTTCCAGCTCATGCGACAGGTAGCCTTTCTATCTCAGGGTCAACATTGACTTTCGGCATATCGCCTACACTTCAAATATTGTTTGCAACTTGGTCACACAAGCTACAATATGCCCAAGACTAAAAAGGGTACCCGCGAAAACACAAAACTTAACAAACTATATGCTGCCAAGTCCCCAGCAACGGTGCCAAAAACATGTCGAGGAAACATTAATGGATGAGCACAATTATGTATGATGCGTCTTTATGCTATGCGTTTGTACCCATGCGTCGAAGGTCATGCGTTGGAAAGGAATGTATGCGTTAGTCTAGTATGCAATGATCATGCATTCCTATCACAAGTTTTCTTGCATTCTCGCCAAGTATAACGAGAACGCAAGTTTCTCGGGAGATCCGAGGTCGAACATAGGGACTTGTAACTCAATAATGCTTGTGAAGAAATGGGTTTGAGGTCATGAATAAAGATAAAAAGAAAAAGTTAACGGATTACTCACTACTTCTACTCCTAACTAAACAGATTGAGCAATGGAAGACTTGCGATGAGAATTGATAGATATGTAACAACTATTAATGCACAGTAATGTTTATTATCTTAAATCGCTAGAGTAATCCCAGCTCGTCACACTAACACATCGCACACCTCTCGATGGTTAGTCGCATGACTATATCTCTATAGTGCATGGTTGCGTCGAGCATAAGACCATGCCTATCTCTAGAAACAATGCATACTTTGCTGCGTTCCACCTCCTAGCTTCTCAGGCAGTTAGATGCGGCCAATTAACTTATAGATAAGAATTGCAACAACCCATAAACAAGCATTGCTACAGTCTCTCACCAAGCAAAGAAGATTAACTCATTATACTCGCACAACGCACACATCTCGGTGGGTTGTTACATGCGTCCTATCTCTAAGCTATACGATTGAGTATGCGATTGCCTTTGATAAATAAACGATGAATGTAAACGATGATAAAGATAAAGAAGATGGAGAAGATGACGTTGAAAGAATTTAGAAATGTATTGATTACAAAATATAAGTATCTTAAGCCCAAAATGTAATACAATACAGATATCAGAAAGGAAATGTGAGGCTATGCGTCAAGATTGCTAGTGGTGCCATGGATAGATGGTGGAGACGTTTTTCTCGAGCTCTAACTCTGGCGAAATCTCCGATCGCCACTCAGAATGGGTTGTGGCGGTGAAGAATCCTCAAAGAAAATCTTGCTCATGCTCTCATATGTGTCCATAAGCATCTACCTTAAGGCAGAAGCTCGGATGTCTTAAAATGAAGGTCCAAAGGGCTATTGATAGAGTTTTAACGCCGATAGCAATCATGATTGTGTTATGTCTCACTGTTGCCTTTTTTGCGGTATGGGCAATGTCAACATCATCTTATCTTATTGATACTCCCAAGATATACGCTCGAGCTTGATTCAACTGAAGTATCAATGCATTCCACCCATCTTTCGATCGCCCTTCTATTTATGTTTATCACTCCGTGGCCATAATCTCTAAGTGATAAACGCATTCAGTTGATTACCGCAACTTCCATGCGATGGACGCATTTAGTTGATAACTGCAATCTCCAAGTGATGAACGCATTTGATTGATTGTCGCAACATCCATGCAATGGATGCATGCAGTTGATTGCCTCAACATCCATGCGATAGCTTGGCTTCGCCAAATGCGATTGTCTTTGCGGTCGCCTGGCTTCAGCGCATGGGTTTGATTTTGCGATTACTTGTTTCCAGCACATGTGGTTGATTCATGGGATAGCTACAAAAAAAAAAATAAAAAAAAATAAAAAAATAGACACTTTGGCATGGAATAACGCATAATATTGGAGTTAGTGAGAATTTAGGTTCTGATCGATGCAAAACTCAATTTTTTCTCAAATTCTAAGTATTATCACCGCATTTTCTACTTGTTAGCCCTCATAATTCTAAATAAAAGGCTTATAATAACTGGCATTTCTGTCAGTTATCATCTAACAATCTTGTAATTGGTAAGGTAGTCTTTGTTTATCCCTCTCGCTCTCATCGTTTTTAAATTTTCGTACTTTGTTTTTTGCATTCAGATTTACCTATCAATCCAATCCCTCCATTTTTACTTCTTTCTTTAGATAAATTTAGCTTAGAGAAATTAAACATAAGCTCTATGTGGTTTCACCATGTTTTTCTACGAATACTATTTAGTAGTTCTTTTAGATCGATTATTTTATAAATGTATTTGATTAATTGAAGGTCTCGACAACTTTTGTTGGAAATGACTCTTGGGCTTAGGCTCAAAGAAAAAGTTAAAAGAATCTCATATTAGAGAATTAAGTAATACCTTAAAGGTATAAATACCAAGGCATGCTAGAGGTAACTCCAAAGTGAGAAGATGGTCGAAGAATAACTCTTTCGCCACACATGTGAGCTACCACCACCGTCCGTCTATCGGACAGGTGGATTCGGGTAATTGCGTGAAAAAGAAATAACTTTTTATTACTTATCCATTTAATTTTTAAACTAAAAAATAAACATTTTAATATTAAATAAGTTTTATTATTGTGATCATTTCTCGTTATGGTAACTGTTTTTCTTCCCTTGCTTCTTCAACCCTAGCCATTTTCATAAGCTTCTTCTTCTTAATTAACCCTGAAAAACAATTTGAAAAAATAGGTTTCTCAATATCTCTGCTAATCTTCCTTCATCTGTTCTATTCTGAGCTCTTCCCTTGATTCCAATCCATCTTCTGGCAAGTGCATGACTGATTTGGATGTTGTATTAACCTTGGGGAGCAATCGACACAATGATTGACATTGGGGTCATGTCATAATTACTTTTAGGGTAGTGGTTCCTCCACACCACAACAACTCTTCGACGCCTGTTTTTACAACTTTTGGTTCATCACTATTAAATTCAAAGCCTAGTTCCTGACCTCTCATGGGTTTATCATAAATAATATTAACATCATGTTTCTTCTCATCTATTTAATCACTTTTCAAGCTTGACACTCAATTTTATCGTTAATCTTCATAATACACTTAAAACACTCCCCTATGATGGAATACATAGCTTATCTATAATTATTCAATATCGATAGAACATTTATGTTCGTTAAAATATTTACGAACAACCCATGATCGTTATCTTGCCAGTATTGAGTTGCTGTCAGGAACTAATTCCCTAAAAAGAAGAACAAACATGATTAATGACATCTGAATCAATTATCAAGGCAGAATCATCATTCTCCACTAAGCATGTTTCCAGAACTAGTAAATTACATTTACCTTGTTTGGCTTTCTTCTTTGCCAAATACTTAGAACAACTCCGTTTCTAGTGTCCCTCCTAGTTGCAATGGAAGAAAATTTCTTTGGCAACCTTGGTCTTCCTTCTTCTCTTGATTGTAGGACGATTAGCTTTATTCCCCTGACCTCCCTACTTATTCTTCCACTTTTAGGTGCCAGAAGAAGAAGGTACAGATTTCATTCCAAAGTTCGAACCTGTGTGAAACGTCTATGAGGAAGTGTTGATATTTGTCTCTCCTTTTTGCTCTTTGACTTTTATTAATGATTGGCAAGTCTGTAAATTATTAAGATGTGTGGTCTTGTTGTAGTCTAGCTTTTTCATAACAACATTACTATGGAATTGAAGGAAGCTCTTAGGTAAAGTTTCCAGAATAAAGCTAACTCGACTGGCATTATCGATGACAGATCCGATCATTTCAGGAACATTAAAATGGACTACCATGTTGAGAACATGTTCTCTCACAAAGGTCTCCTCTTGCATGCTGCATTGAAAATGAACTTTAGAGTGTCATGTCAGAGTTTTGAGGATGGCTATCCAAATATCTCCCGTAGTGAATACATGATCTCACATGCAGTGACCATGACTTTATGCTTCTTGACCAAAACTTTAGATACACTGGTCAGTATGTACCCTCGGGCCTTTACGTTTTCCTTGACCCACCTTTCATACACATTCCGAACATTTTGAGATGTTCTCGCATTAGGTACTTGAGGACATTCCTCAACAACAACAAACCTTAGGTCATTGATAATCAGCATAATGTTTATAATATTTTTCTAACTCGTGTAATTGTTGCCAGTTAATTTTTTAGAACTTAGAAGATTTAATGTAATGCTAGTCATTTTCGAAGATTGCTAAAATCATACAAATTATTTATATTAGTTGTTAAGCATTAGCCAACTGAAACCAATCAAAGTTTAGCAAAATTTTAATGTACTCTATGTGATATTTAATTTTGCAATGATTCTTCATTGAGTCAGGATAAAAGCTACCATAGGGTGGTAATCACCCCTTCACTGAATTGAGACAATCTCAACAAACTATTATACCAGAATAACTCTTATCCCTATCACAATTAGTCATCTTTCTTCGGTTAAAAAATCATCAACTTACTTAACAATTTCCTGTAAGTGTGGCCCTTCATTTTAGAATCTAGAATTCCGCCTCAATAAGCCAAACTTAAGGAAAAACTGATTGGGGCAAAAACTAAAATAATTCTATCCATTCCTAGAGTTTGTGTAAAAAATCATGCAAATGCCTTTCGTAGGAGGACACAAGGAAAGGTGCCTCGATACCGAGCATGAAACCTTACTACAAACCAATGAAGAAGACCATAGGAAGTGTTGACACACGTCCCTCTCTCACTTCTTATAACATTCTCTCCATTCACCTTGCTATTTGATGGTGGGAGATTAGATGTTAATTTCTCAACAACTATAATCCCTTGGACGCAATATGCGATGCATGTTCTTAAGGTATGCGTTGATAGTCATGCGTCGATGGTCATGCGTTGGAATGAATATGCGTTAAAAAATGTATGAAATGACCATGTGTCCTGTCACAAGTTTTCTTGCGCTCATGCCAAGTATAACGCGAACGCAAGTTTCTCGGGTGATCCAAGGTCGAATACAGGGACTTGGAGCTGGGTGAATGCGGTAATGTCATGCAGCGGTTTAAATAAAAGAATGATGGAGAGGTTTCTACACTAACACTATTCCTACTCCTAGCTAACAGATAATGCAATGAGAATATAAATGAGAGGTAAAGACACGACAATTCTTGACATGAAACAAATGAATAGGAAAAATAGATAAAATGAGGAGATGTATTCATTGCGATACTTAAGAGTGACCGCAAGGGCAACCTTAGTCAATACAAGCCATGCAATCATGCTACACACACTTGAGCCTAACTCTAGGATGTTTGCGGTGTATTTGTGATATTGCCAGGAAGCCTATGCCTGTCTAAACCTCTATAATCTGTTCATGAGCCCTCGCCGCATGAGCGTGATAGCCACATAACACCTTATCCTACTTCTTGGATGAATGCAATATCCTATCCGTAGGGTGCATACGCTATGTGATAGCAAATAGAGCTTATCTCTAAGTTCCCTATTCTTGCCTATGCATTCCAATCTGCTCTCTCGACTCTTAGATTTGGGTTTTAGACTACTCTCTCAAGTATGCCTAAATGATGAACGATGCACTCATAGACAAGGTAACCGCATGAACTTTGCTGACATAAGATTATTCCTATCTCTAGTGAACAATGCATACATTGCTTAATGCGACCAACCATTAACCTCCCAAGCAGTTGGTTATTGCTGACTTTACTCATAGATAAACATTGCGTTGGCCTATAGACAGGCAGTGCTACAGCTTCACACTAAGCAAATAAGGTTTATTCACACACTCATGCACACCTCTCGATAGTTTGCTACATACTTTATATCCCTAATCCACATGACTAAGTATGCGATACTCAAGCAATCTCACTAAGTGATGCAATGAAAGTTAGAGATGCTAAGTAAAGAAGATGGAGATGGAATCGAAGAAAATATAGAAATGCATTGAAAAAAAAAATGTATTAATTCCTTAATCACAAAATGTCATACAATACAATATAAGAAAAGAAAGGAAAATGAAATGACTGGCTGGAAGCGAAAACTTGCTTCCAGTGGATGTGCGTCAAGGCTACCGGTGGTGCCATGGATGGGCGGTGGAGCTGACTCCCTCGAGATCTAGCTCCAGTCGAAGGCTTCGGTTGTCACTCAGAATAGATGAAGAAGGTAAAGAACTCTCAAGCTTCTTCTCATGCATTTTTCTAGCTCACAAGGATCCGCCCTAGGCGAACCTCAGGCGAAAACCTTGGATAAGTTAAAGTTATGCTCATCGGCTTCTTTATATAGAGCCTGGATCTCCGACAGCATTAATAGACTGCTCTGATTCTGACATTCACAGTGCGTTAGTCCTTTCTGAATTCTTACTGCTAACGGTATGGTATGTGAGATTTCAACATCATCTTTTGATTTTCTAAAGGTAGATGCGTTGATGCGTTCATTCCACCCACCTTGCGTTGATCCCATTAATATGAGTTATCTTGTAGCCGCAATCATTCAGTGACTGCATTCGCTTAATACCGCAACTTCTATACGATGACCACAATCGCTTGACGAGCATAACTCCCATGTGAGGGATGCATGTGGCTAATTGCTGCAACATCCATGCATTGATCGAACGCATTCGCCTTTGCGATGGAGAGTTTCTCTGCATGCAGCCGTCTATGCGGTAGTCTAGTTTTCGCATTTTCGTCCACCTACAAAAATAGACAATTGAACGTATAATAACGCATAATAATGGGTTGGCCGAGATTCATCATGTTGAATGACGCAAACTCATTTTCTCATGAACTCCTAACATAATTGTCGCATATTCTGCTTAACAACCCTCATAATTCTAAATAAAAGGCCTAAGATGACATGCATTTCTGTGTGTCATCAGTATTCACCTATGCAAACACCATCCGTATGGGGACACAAGCAAAGGTGCCTCGAGGCCGAGCATAGATCTCACCGCGTGAACTATTTATGGAGAAATGTGAAAGAAAATTGTCATGTCACTGAGTGATTGTTAAATTTTCGTAATATAACTCTTATATTGGATACTTTAACAATAATGATTCTTGTTTATTAAAAACTTTATATTAAACTAATCATTTAATGTATTGTTATAACATAATTATCTAATTCGCCTTCTAAGTCAGTTCCTAGTTATGAGTGTTCCGTTTTCGTCAGCTTAGATACCCCAGCCTTAGACAAAACCTTCCTTAGATAAAGGTCTTTTATAGATAATTATGTTATAAATTTAATCTGTTATCAATCCATTTAATCCTAGTAAAAAGAAAATAAAATACTAACTTATTTCCAGCCTCATTAGAAATATTTTAACATAGGTCTATGTAAAATCAATTTTAAACCATTTAAAATTCATTTTAATCTATATTAGCATGCAACTCTTCATTATAGATTTTAGTTCTAATTTCATCATACTTATAACACTTATAAACAACAATAAAACAATTAAAACCGATAAACATGCATCTAATGACATACATAAAATATAACCATTAAAAATTCTACGTAGTGCTATGCTTCATGCATTCCCATTTTCATTACATAACATAACTCTTAGATTATAAGTAATGAAAATAAACCACATCCATCATCAAAACTATATAATATAAAAATGTAATATACTATGATGCATAGACATGTTATTACTGTATGCAATCATATAATATGACATTTATATTAAATACGATGCATGAGCATTCTTAAGTTATCATGCAACGATATAATATAACATTCTTATGTTATAAGTAATGCATGAATTTATGTTTATCCTATGGTGGGATTTTAATTTACATGGCATACAATATATAATATAATAAATTAAATCATACATTACATGTATAAAACAATAAATATAAATATTGGACCTAAAATTGATATCCTAAACAATTAATTAAATTAATATAACTCTTATATTAATTTAATTAACCAAAAAGAAATTAAATTACATAATAGTTCAAAAATACCATAAAACTGCTTCAAACTGCCTCACATGCCTCGAATACACGGTCTGGAAGTCGTCTGGCATGCGCGTATTCTAGTAAAATCATAATGACGCTTTTCAACAGTGTCGTTACACTTATCTCAATTTTCTTGTAGTGTAACATTACACTGCCGAGAGCATAATTATGCTAGGCTAAAACTTGTCGTAGCGTAACATTACACCCATGGTAGCATAATGATGTTGTCTGTTCTGTGTAACCACGTAAAGGGTAGCGTAATTATGTTTCCCACTATGCTCTAACACAAAAACAAAATTCTGCTTCGGTCTTCGACCCGACCTTGCTCCAAATGGCACCAAACTGTTCGACAACACTTGTACATTGAGCGACACAAACTTACACACTCGATAGCGAAATTTAAATACCCAAAACATCGAACCTTTACAGCTTTAAACTCTTTAAAGCATAAATCTAATGCCAATTTTTTAAAACATCCAAGTGCAAACCCATACATTCACAATGCATAATTAAAACCCACCAAAACTCTGATTTCAAGTTACAGAATAACCATAAACATAGAAACCTCCTGTGGGTTATCACCACGATGGAAACCATGTTATTCTCGAGATGAGAATCATAAAGAGTTATGGGCTTCTTATTCAATTTTGGTGAAGGGATAGATTGGTGTTCTTGAGAGAAATTTTGGCAGAGAGAGGAGATGAAGTGTAGAGAGGCTTTCTATCAATTTTAGCTTCACGTAAAAAATCGAATAAATGAAAATCTCCTTAACCCCTCTGGAATAGGTCACTTAAGAGATGAGGGGTTACTCATTATTTAAATTCAAATTTAATTTTATTAACTACCTTAATATAATTAAGTTTGAACTATATGTTATATTACATATCATATATAACCTAGTTTATTATATCATATATAATATAACATAGAGTTTATATACTCTCAAATAACCAATAGTATTAATATGAATCATAATCATATTATTAATATTTGAATCATATTGAAATACTTATTTCTCTTATTAAACTTTATATTATAATGTATTATATACATTATATTAATTGTATCTCATATCTTTTAATTAATTTGAACAATTCAAATCAATCCAAATTAATTTGATTCTTATTAATCCTTGTTGAGCTAGCCCCAATAATATGAGATTAATTAATTAAACTCTTAAATTAAATTAATCCCCATTCATTAACCGTTGATCACTCTACTAAAGATCGACAGCTGCACTCTTCGCATTATAGATATATTTAATTAGTCATAGTCCAACTATAACTAAACCTCTCCTTGGCCAGAAGAGGGTGTGATGCCACATTGTTCAAGACCCGAAATCAATTCTTCAGGGAGAAATTTATCTACTTACGCTAACAACGGGAAGGAGTAATTCTTTCTTGTGTAGTTATGTTCCCAACTCTCCAATCAGATGAATCCCCAAAATGGTAGGCATATTGAATTAGCGAATCTGGCCACTCTCACCCATACAGATCAAAAGATCACCCTCATAGGTAGGAGTTCACAACTTATTAATGATTAAGGTCAAGTCACCTATGGTCATCTTAGAGAAATGTAACACTCTTCTAGTTAGGGAGACTAATCATTTCGTAATCCGATCTTATATAAACTCTTTGTAAAAGATACTCCCGCTCACATATCTTCACATAAATGATCAGGATCAGAATATTTGTAAAACTTTACAAGAATTATTACAATTAGAAAGTGGATCACATCCATAGTGTCATCAGGATAAGGTACTCAATCTTATCCATCTACTACAAATTGTTCAGATTATTACTTAAAGATGATCCATCTGAATATCACCACATACATGTTTAAACTACATCAAATAATCTTAGATCTTAGTTTATTGGTTTTGGATTAATGCAATTGAATGTCAAATAAAATAGCACTTATTTTATTAAATAAATAATCTGTTTGTACAAATAAAGTTTACAAACTATAAGACCACATGATTTAGGACATCAACCCCAACAATAAAGTATTGAAACATAAACTCCATGGAAATCGATACATCAACCACTCAAAATTCATTGTGTTGATTATTTGCATGTCACATCCTCCATTGTACAATATTGTTATGTATTGAAGAGGCATCTAAACTATAGAGAAAATGCAGTTAGAAAGGATGGTGGGACCGATAGCTCGGGATAGCCAAATTACAGCCCTAAATTTGGCTAGTTCTAAGGTACTTGATGTGTATATGTGCTTTATTGCAAGAAATTGAACTTTAGAGATGGTTGAGAATGAGATGTTTTGAGTGTAATTCGGGCCAAAACAGTGAACATAGGGGCCAACCCAAGCAATGGAGCTCAAGTTACAGTAAAATGACAAAAATGCCCTCGTGGTCTTAAAAATGAGCAAAATATCCCACTTTTAGGGATATGTTTTAGTTAGCTTTTTAGATGAAATTCGGTGGTTTCACGAATTTATTGATTGAATTTTAGGTTTTGAGCATTTGGAGCACAACAAATCAAGATTTTAAGGATGAATTGGAGCTCTTTGGGCTTAAAGGAAGATAAATTGAAGAGTTCCAAAATTAAGAAGAATTGAAGTACTGAAGAGAAAGGAATTGAAAAGGTGAAGTTTAGAGACAAATAAAATGTCTTGGAGCAAAAATATTCCTAATTTGATTATGAAATCCTAATTTAGTTAGAATATGATTCCTAATTTAATTAGATCATGGATTCCTAATTTGATTAAGTTATGTAATCAATATTTTCTTCATTCAAAATAAAGATAATATAATTCATAATCTAATTTGACTTGGGATTTCCATATTCATAAGGATTCCTAAATTGAATTGGTTAAACACTATCCTACTATACAAGGCAACTCCTCTTCAAAGGAAGTCAATTCAAGGAGAAAATAATCCTTGTTCATGTTCTACACAATTTTGAAGGTAAAGACGATAATCTTCAACACGAGGAAGGAAATCAAGGCTTCAAAATGTGAATTTCACATCGACAATGAGTGTGACACACGCCTTTGGTCGAGTGATTGTGTATGAGTGATAATTACAAGATTTGATATGGTTTAATTGTAAGCATATACTATCAATGAAGTAATAAACTTAGAAGTATTCCAAGTGTCAAATAGTATGAGACTAGATCCATTTCTTTAAGGCAATACAGTCAATGTAGCCAAAAGTAACCAAACATGAATAAGTGGTGATTAGACTGAATGCTAATTAAAAACAGTAAACAATAAGGGATAAACAGTGATATGACTTAGTTTCAACCTTAAGGATAATATGCCTTAGGCAAATGTGGTCGCATCATACTTGGACAATGACTTATCATGAATAGAAAACTCCTATTATTTGGTCTTCTATCAAGTTCTTTTAGGAGTCTAAGTAGCTAAGGCTACATTTATATGGTTAACTCAATCTTAGATTAATTTGATGCAATTTCTTTATCCTATGGTGTACCTTATTTCTAAGACTACATGGAAATTATATTTTTAAGCTTTTAGTCTCATATTCCTTTGTGAAATATGTTTATGCCTTAACTTTCTTGTATTAAGACTCCACTAGTTTGCTAAATTAAGTAGTCAATTTAACTTAAAAAAATTTAACCGTAAACTTAAGAAAGGAAATGCACAAGTCAAGGAGGTATGATGAATTAACAATTACTCAAGCCATAAAATCTTTAGGACACCAACATAACTGAATTCCTGATAAAATTTAACTCATAATTAAAGAAGAATAAACGAAATTAATAAAAAAAAATCATGACTACAAGCTTAATTGATTCAAAAGAATAGAAAAAAACGAAAAGAAATAAAAGAAACTGAATGAAGATACACTCCTTGGGACAATCTCTCACTCTCTCAAGCTCCCTAAGTCGAATTTTCCTTTCTCAAGAATGAATTATCTCTCTACACACGATCTAATTGAATATTTAACCTAACATGATTTTATGGCCAATCAACAGAGTAATAAGAACAACAACATTGAAAAACAATCGTGTCTAAAATATCCATAGAAAAACTAAGCATTAACTCGAATCATTAAATAAGTTCATCAAAACCTAAAACTGAGAAGTTTAGACACTGATCATCGTTGTCACAAATATATTCTCATACATTTTCACTACCATAAGAGCTTCCAGAACTCCTTGATTTGCACCTCTGAATCAGCTAATAACTTCCAAGTAATTTCCTCATTCTCTCACACTTTTATTTTTTATTTTTTATTTTATTATTATTATTATTATTATTATTATTATTATTATTATTATTTGTAGTCTAAGCACTCTCCAGAATCCAATTTTCGATTATGAAGAAGGTTGTGAAATCCTAACATGCCTACTATGTGATTTGCCCTGGTAAAGTCTTATATTTGCCCAATGTTTAGCATCACTTTCTTTTATTGAGTTTACTGTAAAATCTTTTCTGGTCAATTAGGTTTATATATCATGTTTACGTTCATCATTGAAAGAGTTTAATGAAAAAATTCTGGTAAAAGATTTGTAGGTAAAAAAAAGTACTTGAACATAGGACTTGAATTTGCTCTAGAAATAGGTTAAAAGCTTATAGAATTACTTTAAAGTGCATGCATATTTATCTAAGTCTTAAATCAATCATAGCCATATGAGTTGATTTGCTCGGCCTTGTAAAAATTCTTTGATAAAGGATTAAATAAAAATAACTTTGTTTTGTGTCCTAAATAAATTATGGCCCGTCATGCTATCCTTGAAAGAGTTGGTTGCGGGTGCAAAAGTGTTGCATGTCAAGGTATTGTTGCAGCCTCATTGGGCAATTTCGTGTGCATCTGTGGGCACAATTCACAAATGGTAGAAATTGTTTTGAATCTCCTTCTCTCATTTGCTTCCACACCTTTTTACTCATTCTATTTTTATTATTTATTTCTTTATTTTTAATATAAAAGACCCCAATCCAAATATTTTATCAAAACGATTACTTTACTGATTTTCCTCCTCCAATTTGTACTTCACAAGAGTTTAGAATTTTGTAATCGTTCCCTTGGAAAAAGGTGAGCAAAACAATCCAAAAAATCGAGTACAACCGATGTCAGTCGACTAGTTTTATATGAAGGGTGGTTCAAACTGATAGGTTGATCGATTAGTCGAGAAAAAAATGTGAGTTTTCGGTCGAACCAACCAAGCATTAGAAACAACGTTGGTTACATTAGTACTAAGGCCAACTCATTAATAAAGATGGTTTTGAGAAATAATTTTCTAGAAACCACTCTCTTTTTAAGAAAATGCCCCTGGTTCTTTTAAAGCCACTGACATTTCCAAAAAAAAGCAATCATTATTACAAATATTATAACAAATAGTTGTCCAATGCTTAGTGTTTTAAAAGTCATCTGTCAGTCTTCATGTTGGTCATGTGCTTTATAGTTATTCATGTTTGATGTCTATGTAAGACCACATCCTACGTGTTACTTTGCTTATAAATAGTGACATTTTGTAGATCTTAAAAATACACATATTGGTGAGGAATCTACTTCAAAATTCTAGTAAATTTTCATATTAACCAATGTTATAATTTTAGTTATTTTATGATTTTAGTTATTATATTATATTATATTATATTTATTATTATTATATAAATATATTATTATATTATATTTTCTCCATATCCATGTTCTATTATGCTCCTTAATTTCACAACATATTATCAGCACGAGCTCCTGTCAATTCCCTCGTTGAATGTAGAACCTAAAGGTAGGTCGCTTTTTTTCCCTCTTTATGATAATTAATAAATTAAATTTTATTTTGCGTATTTAGTACATATTAAATTTTTAATATAAATACAATGTTTTGTGATAGTGTTGTCATGACAAACCTTATAAAATTAGAAATCGCAGCCCTTGACATTAATGACAATAATTATTTATCATGGGTTCTCGATGTCGAAATCTAGCTAGATGCTATGAATTTGGGAGAAACAATTAAAGAAGAAACTACGACGTCTAATTAGGACAAAGTAAAAACTATGATTTTCTTTCATCATCATCTCCACGATTGATTAAAAAATGAAGTATCTTACGATACAAATCAAATAACAAGGATATATTAATCATCTCCACTCTCTCCCATACAAATCAAAGGAACGCCTTCATGTGAAGGAGTCCACAAATCACTCATGTAAATTACCATTTTGGGGATTCGTTTGACTGTGGAGTTGAGAACACATCTACACAAGACGGAATTCACTCATTCCCAGATGTAAGGGCAAGTAGATAAATTGCTCCTTTAAGGACTGATTTTGGGGTTTGAATATAGTGCCCACACCCTCTCCTGGCCCGAGAGGGACTTGGTCATAGTTGGACTATGACTTATTATTCATTAGAGAGATCAGTGGTACTTAAGAAATTAGAGGTAGCTACAGGAGAAAAATGGTAATTTTAGCCTAGTTGTATTTAGGAGCAATTTGTGAAGGGTCATCGCACTGTTGATTGGTTATATCCAATGGACACATAAATTTATTTGTAGTGCAAAGAGTGAAGTTGTCGGTCTTTAGTGGAATGACCGACAGTTAAAGGATGTTATGAATTTAATTAAAGAGTTTAATTAATTATCCAAGTATCATTGGAGCTTCAATCTACAGGTCCATAAGATCCTCTTTGTAACTCAACGGGGATTTAAATGAGAATTATTTTTGGATTAATTTGAAATGTTCAAATTAATGAGGAAATTAATTATATATGATATATTAATTAAATTAATTATATATTTGATATAATTAATAAAATGTATTTGATACATTATAATATAATGTACTATGAGAGGAATTAGAATATGATTCAAATACTAATGATATGAATGAGATTCATATAATTATATTTAATATAAATATGAATGAGATTCATGTAATTAAATTTAATATAAATATGATTTATATTAAATACCATAAATAAGTTGAGAATAATTAAATATTTGGATCAATTATATGAATGAGATTTATATAAGTGAGTTTACTATAAATTTGATTTATATTAAATATCATGTATGGTTTAGAGAAAATACATCTATAGGTTATATTGTATTTGATACAATATGTAACTATAGATTATGTGTTATATGGGATTTAACATATTGTTTATATACATATAATAAGGTTAATATTATATGTATAATTATTAAATTAATAATAATTAATTAAATGGAGTGAGTTATAACTCCATCCCCTAATTTCTCCCAGCCAAATACGCGAGGAAAGGGGTCAGAGAGAGGGATGGTGCTCATTCATCTTCCTCCATGAAACACTGAAAGAATATTTCTCCCTAAAAAAAGAAAGGAGAAGAAAAGTTCTTCTCCTCCCTTTCCTCCTCTCCATCTCCTTCCCTCTTCCAAAACCCTAAGGTAGAGTCCACACCTCCTATCATTCTCAATCCCTAAGGAGAATACAGGAGGCTTTGTTTGATGGTGTCCCTTTTGGAGAAGGAGATCTGTTCGTGACTTGTTTAAGAGATTCTTGAAGAATAGTCTTCAAAGGTCTACGTTTTCCTTTATTAATGCATGCTATAATTTATGTAAATGCATATCTTGTTCTTGATTTACTGTAAAATTTACATTCAATGAAAAATGGATTTGGGACAATCTTGCTTCCGCTCAAGGTTCTCTCTTCAGAGAGTTCCTTCATGGGCATTGGTTACGTACCTGTCATACGTCAAAACACTTAGTTGACTTCTATCAAGCCTCCATCATAATGACATATTTGACTCATCTTATATGACAAATTTGGATGTGGACTTCTTTCAATCTTCTAAAGAGAAGATTGGCACAATCGATGCAACATCAAGTGTTTCTTTTTACTTTGAGAATATCTAGACTTAATGTTTTTGTTTTCTTTTATCTATCTTTATGTTTATTTTTTTAATACATATTAACTTTTATATATTTTAAGTGTTTTTTTTCTTATTGTAATTATTTTCTTTTAATGAAGAAACATGGATCATTTTCATATGTTGGGTGATTAAAAAATGAGCAAAGAATATCTATATCTAGCCGATAGTGCAACTACATACACAATACTTACAAATCAAAAATACATTTCCAAATTGACAATGCTAAAAACAAAAGTAAATACAATATCAGGTTATGCAAACTTGATCAAGGATTTTGGAAAAGAAAATATTATTTTTCCTAGAGGAACAAAATTTACAATTGACAATGCATTGTTATCTAGTAAATCAAAGAGAAATCTTCTAAGTTTTAAAGATATACATTGCAATGGTTATCATATTGAGATGGAAAGTAAAAATAATGTGGAATATCTATATATTATCTCTACTATCTCAAATGAAAAACATATATTGGAAAAGTTATCTGCTTTATCTTATGGATTGTATTATATTCATATGCGAGTAATTGAAACATATGCAACAATGAACCTGAAGTTCATGAATCTAGATATATTTATTATTTGGCATGATAGATTGGGTCATCCAGGGTCTATAATGATGAGAAGAATTATTCAAAATTCAAATGGACATTCATTAAAGAGCTAGAAGATTCTTCAATCTAATGAATTATCACGTGATGCTTGCTCTCAAGACAAATTAATAATTAGACCATCACTAATTAAAGTGGGAACTAAATCGTCTGCATTTCTAGAACGAATTCATGGTGATATATGTAGAACTATTAATCCACCAAATAGACCATTTAGATATTTGGTTGTATTAATAGATGCATCCAGTAGGTGGTCATACGTGTGCTTATTATCAAGTCAAAATCTTGCATTTGCAAGATTACTTGTTCAAATAATTAAGTTAAAAGTACAATTTCCTGATTATACAATTAAGACCATTCGTCTTGATAATGCTGGTGAATTTACATCTCATGCTTTTGACAATTATTGTTTGCAATTGAGATAAGTGTTGAACATCTTGTATCTCATGTTCATACACAAAATGGTTTAGCATAATCATTTATAAAACATCAACAATTAATTACAAGACCATTACTTATGAGAGCTAAGCTTCCTTCATCTATAGCGTTACTTGTACACATCAGGTCAATAGCTTATCATAAATACTCATCATTACGATTAACTTATGGTCATGAGCCAAATATTTCCCATCTGAGAATTTTTGGATGTGTAGTATATGTTCCAATTGCTCCACCACAACACACTAGGATGGGTCCTCAAAGGAGGTTAGGAATATATGTCGGATATGATTTCCCATAAATTATTAAATATTTCGAATCCCTGATGGGTGATGTATTTATTACACCATTTGCCGTGTCATTCTAATGAGACAAACTTTTCAACATTAAGGAGAGGAATTAAGAAATTGGAAAAAAGAAATTACATAGAATGCATCGTTATTGTCTCATTTAGATCCTTGTATAGATCAATGTAAACTTGAAGTTCATAAAATAATTTATTTAAAAAATATAGCAAATCAATTATCAGATACATTTATATATGTAAAGAAAGTAACTAAGTCACATGTACCAGCTGCAAACGTTCCATAAAAAATTGATATCCCAACATAATAAGTTGTCAATAATGAGTCTTGGAACACGCCAGACACATGGTAAACCAGTAGGTTCCAAAGATAAACATCCTCGAAAACGAAAAATAATTAATAGTGAAAAAGATTTGGTTGAGGATGTAAATACCCACGAAGAAATCATCGGCATAACTAGTGAGGAAGGTGAAATACCTAAAGATAATAATGATATTTCAATAAATTATGTCATGACAGGAAAATGTTGGGACCGAACCAATATAGTTATTGACAACATTTTTGTGTATTATGTTGCTCTTGATATTATATCTGAAAATGAGGATCCTTAACCAAAATCTATTGAAGAATGTCGACATAGAAAATATTGGCTTCAGTAGAGATAAGCAATCGAAGAAAAATTAAATGCAGTTTCAAAACATCAGGTTTTTGGACCAGTGGTCCGAACACCAAAATATATCAAACCTATGGGATACAAATGGGTATTTGTGAGAAAAAAATTAAAATAATTAGGTCACAAGATACAAAGAAAGACTAGTTGCACAAGGTTTTTCATAAAGACCTGGTATTGATTATAAGGAGACATATTTTTCAGTGATAGATGCAATTACACTAAGATATTTAATTGGCCTGACTATGTATGAAAGTCTGGATATGAATCTTATGGATGTAGTCGCAACATACTTATATGGACCTCTTGATAATGAGATTTATATGAGAATCCCAAAAGGATTTAAGGTATCTGAAACATATAGATCAAATTTCTGTGAATTATATTCAATAAAATTACAGAGATCATTGGATTGAAACAATCAGGACGGATGTGGTACAATCACCTAAATGGATATTTGTTGAAAGAAGGATATCTAAATAATCCAATATGTCCATGTGTTTTTATAAAGAAATCACAATCAAGGTTTACTATTATAACTGTATCTGTTGATAACTTAAATGTAATTGGAACTCTTGAAGAGTTTTCAAAGGCAATAGAATATCTTAAAAATAATTTAAAATGAAAGATCTCGAAAATACAAAATTTTTCTTTGGTTTAAAAATTTAGCATTTAGCAGATGAGATATTTATTGATCGGTCAACTTATACAGGAAAAATTCTGAAAAGATTTTATATGGACAAAACACAAAGAAGATAGAACAAAACATATTTCACTAAAGTTTTTCCACACTCATGATCTTTAAGAAAATGATGACATCATTGTACAACAAATTTGTTTGAAGAATAACTTAGTAGGTTTATTTACAAAGGCATTATCAACCTCAACTTTTGAAAAAATGGTGCACAACATTGGAATGTGACAATTTAGAGATCTTAAGTGATGTTTTCGTGAAGGAGAGTAAATATATTGTATTCTTTTAGGATAATATCTTATATGAAATATGTACTCTTTTTTCTTCACTAGGATTTTTTTCCGTTTAGTTTTTCCTAATAAAGTTTTAACGAGACATATTTCATATATATATATGGGCATATAAGGGAGAGTATCATAAATATTATAAAAATAGATGCCCAATGCTTAGTATCCTAAAAGTCATGTGTCAATCTTCATGTTGTCCATGTGTCTTGTAATTATTCATTCTTGGTACCCATGTAAGATCATATCCTACTTGTCACTTTGCATATAAATAGTGGCATTTGGTGGATCTTAAAAACACACACATGGGTGAGAAATCCATTTCAAAATTCCACTAAATTTTCATATTATCCAATTTTATAATTTTAGTTATTCTAGAATTTCAGTTATTTTATTTTATATTATATTTATTATTATTATATAAATATATAAAATTATATTATTTTCCTCCATATCCATATCTTCGCTATGCTCTCAATTTCACAATCATTTAATTATTTCATTCTCTCTGGCTCAATTTTTACTCTCCCAAATTTTCCATTCTCTCCCATATGTCTTCTTTCCTATTCTCTCCCATATGTCTTCTCTCCTCTTCTTTCTTAATCTTCTCCTTCTCTTCCCTTCTCCCATTATTCCATATTCTGGAATAAGTGTACAAAATACATGATTTTGGACTTAGGTTTTGGTACTTTTCCTTAGTGAAAGTTATCATTTACATGTTATTTATCCTTTTAATTGGTTTAAATTGGATAAATTGATCAAATATTGGTTCTTTAACTATTTAAAGTGAGTTTTTACTAGGTTGAGTTGATTTTATGAACTTTTACAGTGATTGTTTTGCAGATTTTGTCTGTGATGTGCGCTCGCATAGTCCAACGTGATGCGCCTGCATTAAAATACTAAGTTCCAAAATCGTGTCCAGTCGTTCGTGGTTGTTATTTTCTCGGTTTATAGTCATTTTTCAATGTCGAAATTACCCAGGAATCATTCAAAACGTGAAATTTGGTCATCCCTCAACCATTTTTGCCTCTATAAAAGAGTGGAGGCCTCCTTCAAGCATCCTCAAAATTCAAAATCCAAAGAAGTGACCTCACCACTTCACATCAAGAAATTCTTCAAAAATGAAAGTTCCAACCTAGGTTTAGATCGTCCCTACCCAGTCAGAACAAGTTCAGAAAGAAGATCCAACCTTGAAAAAGATGAATATGACCTAGGAAGTGTTAATGAGTGTGAGATTGATTCAAAGGAGCCTCATTTCTATATTTTCCAACATCATTTCATTTCTACATTTTCACTTTTTCAATTCTATTTTCTTTATCTTTCCTTTGAACGTTAATATTTTAACAATTTCTAAATCTATGAAATTCATTTATTCTTATTCAGTTATGAACTAAATTTCTAAGGGATTCTATCATGTAGATACCCTAAGATCTTATGGCTTGAGAAAAATGCTAAAGCATCTTGGTACTTTGACTTTTACATTTTCCTTGTTGAATTTAATGACAATGTATTAAGATAAATTGGCCACTTAATTTAACATACTAGTGGAGTATTAATGTTGAAAAGGTTAAAATAAAAATTGAGTTCACGAAGGAATACGAGACTGAGAACCTAAATATAGGACTATTACGTACGTTTAAAACTAAGGTAGATATAAAGAAATTACATGAAAATGATTTAATATTCAAATAGCCTTAGAGATATAGATCTAGCTACTTAGGCTCTTAAAAGAACTTGATACAAGATCGAATAGGAGAAGATTTCTGTACATGTTAAGTCACTGACAACTTGATGCGGCTACTTAGCCCAAGGCATAAGACCCTTTTGGTTAAAACTTGTTAGCATCAAACTTGTACTACTTTTCTCAACTTCCCTCAGACTCATTATATGAATTTACATGCTTAATTTGTGATTTTTTATGCATTAAGCATATATTGGGTAGAAAGGGCCATTGGAGTGGAAATGAGACAAACGAACCAAAATGGACCTCTACAGCATCAATCATGAAGAAAAAATGACGAAAATGTCCTTAGGTTGCAACACAACTGCGTCTGCGCGACGCGTTGCTAAGTTTCTTTTCCAATAGTTATCAAATTTATGTAGCATCAGGGTGCTTTGAACTTCAATGGAATCAACATGCTCGCGCGGATGAGATTTAGTTCTAGTTGTTGCTAGATTTTATTTGCTCTTGATTAAATTTAACTTCTATGCTTATAAATCATTTATGGTTTGATCACCCATTGCATTTAGAGAATAATGCATCTAAATGTTTGAATCTCAATATGGCATAGGTTAGTGTATGCATGTGGTTAAATTTCAAGTTATCTAGAATAAATTTTTATGGCATTGCATGGCTAACCAAATCAAGAATGGTATCAATTGGTAGTTTTAGGCCATCCAAATTGCTAATTGTCTTGACTAAATTGCTTAGGTTTAATGTGTATGTTAAATTTATTAGGCTACTATCGAAACCGATCTATTGAGCACATAGACTAATTAGGAAATTGATTAAGACTTTCAGGTGTTTAGCTATGGTCTTCCAAGCAGGCGAGCTAAGAGTGAAATCGGGCAAGCAACACTCCCTTAGTCTTCGATGAACAACCAAGTAGATGAGTGGATTCTAATTTTCCTAAGCTACTCCTTTAATCAAATCAAATTTCTGCTTTAAATTATGCTTTTACATTTATGTCCTTTAATTTTCATTGCAAAAAACAAAACAAAAAAAAAAGAAAAGAAAAACCTCTAACCCCTCCTCTTTTTTATGACCTTCGAATTCACTAATTAGCCAAAACATCGCAAGATTCTATGTCAAGATTAGCCTACAAGCTTGTGAGAGTAATTAAAAATTTATTTATTTGGAGTCTCGAAAGGCCTCGAATAAAATGAGACTGTAATCCTTGTTTATCAACTATTGTTTATTGTTTTTATTTTGCACCCAAACAGACCATCATTTATTCAAATCGGCTACGATTGGTTTTATTGTTTGCATTATGCTTAACAAAAAATTTAAAGTAAATCTAGTCTCGTAGGATACGATATTTTGAATACTCTCAAATTTTATTACTTAATTGATAGTATATGCTTGCACTAGACCACTCTTATTTACCTTCTTATTATTCATACACATTTCATCTATTAATCTCAAAAATTGATGAATACCAATAGACGGAAATCAATGCATCGATAATTAAGCCCAAAATCGACGTCAACCGATCGACAGTAGTATGTTTGTTTATGTTACTTAATATATCCTTGTTATTTTACATATTAACTAGTATTCTTTTATATGTTAAATGTGTTAACCGAAATGTACCAACCGTGGAAACGAAATGGTTAAATATTTAACTGCTATTGTATGCACATTTATTATAATGGTTAAAATCATATTTAATTTAGATTTTATTCTTTAATGGAACAATTATTGTAAGAGAAATTTTTATGGATAGAAAAGATGTCAAACTATTTACAGGAATAGCAAAAAAACATATTAATAGACACTGATAGACTTCTACCAACCTCTATCAATGATAGACCCGTATTAATTTCTATACTAATAGTATCAATGATAGACCCGTATCAATTTCTATACCGATAGTATCAATAATAGATTCCTATCAGTTTCTATCATTGATAGACACTAATAGACTTCTATCGGCGTCTATCAGTGATAGAGTTATATCAGTTTCTACATTGATAGATATTAATAGGCTTCTATCACCGTCCATTTGTGATAGACATTTATTACAATGACTACAACAATTATCTAAAAGCTACAAAATTTTCAATAACAATGTCAAGTGTATGTATCATTAACAATGTCAAGTGTATGTATCATAAACTATCTAAAAGCAGAAAATAAAAAATAAAAAATAAAAAAATACCAACAACTAGTAACAACAAAATAATTATCTATTGATAAGCAATTGATAGTAGTAGTCTATCGCTGTCTATCATTGATAAGGTACCCAATTTTATCCATTTACTACAGATCATTTAGATTATCACTTAAACATGATCAACCTGTATGTCTCCATATACATGTTTAAGTTATAGAAGATAACCTTGGATCTTAGTTTATTGGTTTTTATGGGTTAATGCATCTTTACAAACTACAAGACCATGAAGTTTAGGACATATAATGCTTGTACAATACCATTACAAAATACAATCTTCTACTTGTCCTAAAGCTAGTGGGGTGTACATGACAAAGTATAAACAAGCACAACAGTACACAAAAATAAGAAACTAGCACTTACCATACGTGGCTAGTAAAATCTCCCACTTGTCCTAGACCATATGTGGCCTGTCCCATAGACCTAGACTCTCCAGGTGATCCTCAAATACCTTAGTCGTAAGGGCCTTTGTAAATAGATCAACAACGTTGTGCTCCGAAGCGATCTTTGGGAGATCACGTCAACTCGATGCACAATCTCCCGAATCAGGTGATATATGCGTCAATATGCTTTCAACGCTTGTAGCTTCTGGGCTCTCTAGAACTAGTCACAGTACCACTATTATCACAATAAAGGGTGTGAGCTTTTGAAAGAATTAATAAGGTGCATACGGAAACAATTTGGATTTTAAACACTCAAATTTCATTAAATTTAGGATTCAAGTATGCATGTACATAACAAGAAATTGGGGTTTTTAGAGCACAACCTTTGTAGAACTCCAAATTGAAGAAAATTCTTCTTGAATTCTGAACACGGACCGTTTATGGACCACTTTAGAGCCTTTTCTGCTATTCTCCAACCTTGGAATGGATTATGGAATTCAATTGTGGGAGAATTTATGGGAAATTTTGAAATTAGAGAGTTTTGATTTGAGAAACTTGGAAGAACAATTCATCTTCAAAACCATAAAATTGCATGAAGTTTTACGATTTCAATTCTTGACCTATATATAGAAGAACATGTAAAACAATTTAATCACACGTCGACATCAAATCCACCTAAATTTTGTGGGATTTAAATGTTCAAAAGAGTGGAAAGAATGGGATTATCCCACTAACCTTATTTTCATTTAGAAAATTGATTTTTCAAAAATCGATTAAAAATGAAATTATTTAAAATTAATTCAATTAATTATTTTTATATAAAATTTCTTAAAATCAGTTTCAAATAAAATTAATTTTAATAATTAATTTTAAATAATTAATCAAGTTATTTAATTAATAAAATTAATTTAATATCCATGAATACCAATCCCGAACATGAATCCGTATTCATGTATAATATTTAAATCATATTTAAATACTTTCAACTCTCCAATTTTGTTTAATTCAATAATTAAACGTTAATTATATCACATATAATTAATTATGATTCCCTAAACCGAATTTGAACATTACAAATTCTCTCATCACACTATTCTAAGGTTTAGTCTGATATAATCTAGTAGGGGGACCTAATGAACCTATATATCATGAGCTCTAATGATCCGAGATTAACCGGCTAAACACTTTAACCCAATTAATCAAGATTCATTAACTACCGGGACACTCTACTAAAGTCCAGTAGCTACACTCTCCTCACTATAAATATATTTATGACCACTTGATATAACCATGATTAATAAGTCGATCAGTCATAGGTTGTTTGTAATTACAACTTGGTCAAAATTACCTTTTTACTCCTATAATTACATCTTGCTCTAGTCTCACCGATCCTCTAATGAACAATTTGTTTGTGATCCAACCACCAAACCAAGTTCCTTTCGAGACAGTGAGAGGGTGAGGCCTCTTGTTCAAGACCCAGAGTCAGCACTTCAGAGAAAAATCTATCTACTATCGCTAGAATCACGTAGAAGTGAATTCCATCTTGTAGGACTATATCCCCATCTATCTAGCCGATCTTACCCTTAAAATAAGAGGCTTGTTGAGTTGATGATGTTGAGCCACTCTCACTCATGCAGATTAAAGGATAATCCTGAATAAACAGGAGTTCATAGTTAGCTCGGGATTAAGATCGAGTTACCTAGGTCATCGAATTGATATAGTCAGTCTTATCAATAAATGACGTTTTAAAGTAAAAGTGACTATTTTGTGATCCAATCTTATGCAATCTCATTACATAGGATGCCTCCACTCGCATGTCTCCATATGGACGATATTATAACAATTACAAAGTGGGTTGTATCTATAGTGTCCTCAGGATAAGGTACCAAGCCTAATCCCTATACTATAGACCATTTTCGCTATTACTCGAACTTGATCCACTTTTATGTCTCCACATAAAGTTCAAGTATTCATGTCATAGCTAGAGGTTCTTAGTTTATTGGATTTAGAGTTAGAATGTGCAATTCACTTATTCAATAACATTTTTACTGAATAACCTTAATAACAATTTTATTGTCAAATAGATTATGTTTAATGTTTACAAACCACGAGTCTTAGGACATACAACTCAACAACTTTGACATGTCTGGAACAAACTTCCAGATCAGTCAAGAATTTCATAAGTCACAAAGCCTCATTGGTAACTTCACGAGCCGTTACATACTATGCCTCCATGGTAGAGTCAACAATGCACCCTTGTTTGGTGCTTCTTCAAACTATAGCTTCTCCATTAAGAGTGAGCACTGATCTTGAAGTGGATTTTCTAGACTCCCTATTAGTCTGAAAGTCAATGTTAATGTATCCTGTAAGATCAAATCCTTAGACTCATACACAAGCATGTAATCCATTGTTATGCTAAGATACTTGAGGATAGTTATAATGGTTGTCTAGTGATCTAATCATAGTTTAGACAAATATCTACTGACTATCCCCACTAAATAGCAAATGTCAGGTCTAGTATATAACATTGCATACATTAGGTTGCTAACAACTGATACATAGGGGACCTATCTCGTCTCTTCAACTTCTTGAGATGTCTTAGAACAAGTTTCTTTAGACAAGACAACTCCATGCTTGAAAGGTAGCAAGCCTCTCATGAAGTTTTACATTGAATACTTGAAAAGAATCTTGTCAATATATGATATCTGATAGAAGGCTAGCATTTTGTTCTTACGATTCCTAAAGATCTGAATATCTAGAACCAATTGCAGCTCTCCTAAATTTTTCATTTGAAATTTGGTCGTCGGCCACTGTTTTATATCAGTTAATAAACATACATAATTCCCAATGAGTAGGATATCAACTACATATAACACTAAGAAAGCTACTGAACTGTTGATAATTTTTTGTACACACAAGGCTCATTAACATTTTGATCAAAAGCATAAGATTTGATTACAGTATCAAACCTTATATTCCAAGATCGAGAAACTTGTTTCAATTCATAAATGGATTGATTAGGCTTGTAAACCTTGTGCTCTTGACCTTGGGTTATGAATCCCTCTGGTTGTTGCATATTGATGGTCTCCTCAAAATTACCATTCAAAAAGGCAGTCTTGATGTTCATTTGCCAAATCTCATAGTCATAATATGTAGAAATGCACAAAAGTATCTGGATAGACTTTAACATGGCAACAGGTGAGAAAGTCTCCTTATAGTCAACTTCCTCAACCTGGGTATAACCCTTTGCCACCAACTTAGTCTTAAAGGTCTGCACCTTACCATCTACACCGATTTTTCTCTTGTAGATCCATTTACAACATATAGGTTTTACCACATCAGATTGATCTACAAGATCCCAGACTGAATTGAAGTATATAAACTCCATTTCGAAATCCATAGCTTTCATCCATTCATATTTATGTACATCCTCCATTGCTTGTTTACACGGCAATGGATCCTCAACGTCGCCATCAGATATGATAGTTAAGGTTTCTATTAAACCCATATGACGAATAGGCAGGTTTGCAACCCTTCCATTATGTGGAGGTTCCTTCAACGATTCAGGTGGATGGAATCTACTAGATTAACCGACCAATTAACAACTTTTGTTGATGTACTAGGCTCTTCAACAACTCTTGTTGAAGATTCAGTAGTTTCATTGAAAAGTTCATTTAATACTATCTTATTTAACAGTTCGTGCTCCCTGATGTGGTTCTCTTCTAAAAAGATAGTGTTTGTCAACACAAACACTTTATTATCTTTAGGATTGTAGAAGTAACCACCTCTCGTTTCTTTAGAGTAGCTTACAAATAGACATAGTTTTGAACGAGGTTCCAATTTCTTAGGATTCTCCTTAAGAACATATGTTATGCAATCCCAGATCCTGAAATGACATGAACTACCTTTACGACCATCCTATAATAAAAAAATTGTTCATAAACACTTTTGGATGGAACACAGTTCAAAATATAGGCTGTAGTCTATATTGCGTAATTCTAGAACGAATCAGGCAAATAAACATAACTCATCATTGACAGAACCATGTCCAATAAGGTTCGATTTCTCCTTTCTGATACATTGTTTTGCTGAGGTGTTCCAGGTGCTGAGACGGATACGATTCCATGTTCTATCAAATAGTCCTGAAATTTTAAATCCATATACTCTCCACCTAAATCAGATCAAAATGTTTTTATTGTTTTATATAATGCATTTTCAACTTCAGCCTTGTACTTCTTGAACTTTTTAAGGGCTTCATACTTATGTTGCATTAAGTAAATATACCTGTATCATGGATAATAATCTGTGAATGTGATAAAATATTCAAACTCTACTCTCCACCTAAATTAGATCAAAATCTTTTGTCTTTTATTTTGAGTTACAGTAGTTCTAAACAAATCAGTATTTATGAGGGCCTTAGATGCTAACGGCCTTAGCACACAATGATTATCTTCGAGATTTGTAGAACAAATTTGAATATTATGTTTTTTTTATCAAAAACTTTATTTACATTAAAAGATAAAGTATAAGATTGTTTTAACAAATACTTTACATAAATCAAGTTCATTTTTTAAATCAAGAACTATAGAAAGATTGTCTAACAATAAATATGATTTCTGTAAACATAAACAAAATCCCCCCACTATCTTATGAGATGGCGTGCTCAGTTCCAACCTGGATTGTCATCCCCTCAGTCTTCAACTGCCACCAGAAACTTATTCCCTGAAAGAAAGAACAAACATGATTAGGGGCGCCTGAATCTATTATCCAGGCTAAATCATCATTCTTCATTAAACAAGTTTTTCAATACGTGTAAGTCATATTTACCTTGTTTTGTCTTTTTCTTTTCTGCCTAATACTTGAGACGATTCCTTTTTTAGTGTCCCTTCTGATTGCAATGGAAATAGATTCCCTTTGCAGCATTGGCCTTCTTGCCCTTTTGGGCAGTAGCGGGGTTAGCTTTCCCCTAACCTCCCTTCTTCTTCTTCCACTTTTTTGTGTCAGGAGAAAAAGGTGCAGACTTTGTCCCAAAGGTCAAACCTCTATAGAACTTATTAGAGGACGAGGCAACATTTGGCTCACCCTTCTATTCCTTGACTTTCATCAAGGATTGGTATGTTTGCAGCTCATTGAGCAGGGTGGTCAGCTTGTAGTCAAGCTTGTCCATGATAAATAAAGATGTTCATGGATTGGGTTGGATTGGGTTGAAAGACCTTTTAGATCCAACCCAATTGTCCAGGTTGTAAATTCCTTCAACCTAAATAACCCTTGTTAAAAAATGAACTCAACCCAACTCAACCATGAAATATTTGGGTTGGCTTGCTTCGGGGTTACTCGGGTCCTTTATTTAAAATTTTGTTCTAAAAAAAAGTAAAATGTAAATACGTAAAAATCTAATTTAATTATTTTCATAATTATATTAAACTAAAAACTCAATTTTTATTTGTATAATGAAAATTTTGTTTTAAAGTGCTAAGAAACTATTTTTAAGAGTTGTTAGAGAATAAATTATTCAAAAAAGAATGAAATTAAATAAAATTAAAATCAATATATGTATCTATAGTTATATTATATGTAACAAAAAATATATATTTTAAACATAATAATAAGTTTTGGTTGGTTCGGGTTGATTTGGGTTATATTAGGTGAATCTGTGAGCCAATCCAACCCATAGAATCTTTATTTATTTGAACCCAACTCAACCCAAACCGGTTGTGTTGATCGGTTTTTTTTAGTCATTGAGTTTTTTTAACACCCTTAATGAAAGCATTGTTACGGAACTAGAGGAAACTCTTAGATAGAGTATCTAAGATGAAGCTAACTTGACTTAATTCATTGATGACAGACCCATTCATCTCCACCACGTTAAAGTGGATCATCATGTTCAGAACATGTTCACGAATAGAAGTCCCCTCTTTCATACGGTCATTAAAGATATACTTGAGAGTGTCATGTTTGAGCTGTGTGGACGGTTGTCCAAACATTCCCTCAAGGACTCATGATCTCACAGGCCGTGTGTTTGGGCTCATGATTCTTGGCCAATACTTCAGATAAGCTGACCAGGATATACGCTTGAGCCTTTTCATTCTTCGTTACCCATCGTTCACATGCCTTCCAAACATTTAGGGTTGCATTGGAAGTTGGGAGTTGAAAACATTCCTCAACTAGGACGAATTTTAGGTCATCAATAATGAGTACAGTGTCAATAGTATTTTTCCAACTTGGGTACTTATCGTCGTTAAGCTTATAAACGGAAAGAAGATTAAGAGTAGTGGCTGTCATAATGAATTTTCTGAAACTATACAACTTATTTATATTAGTTATTAAACACATCATCCAATTAAACAACCAATCAATTTAGTACAAATCTAATGTACCTTATGTGACATCTATTTTGCAATGATACTTCAGTTGGGCAAGGTAAAAGCCCCCATAGGATGATGAACTAATAATTATAATAGAATATTTCTTATTCTTATAATTATTAGTCACCATTGTTTGGTCTAGAGATTATTAACTTACTTAACGATTTCTTGTAAGTGTAACTCCTCATTTTAGATTATAAAGTTCCACTCCAATGAGTCAATCATAGGAATAAATCGAATGGAGAAAAAACTAAAGCAATCCTATCCATTTCTAGAGTTTTGAGTAAAAATTCATGCAAACAACATCCGTATAGGGACCCAAGCAAAGGTGTTTCGAGGCCAAGCACGAAAATTTACTACAAACTAATGTAGGAGGCCGTGGGATGTGTTGACACATGTTCTT
Organism: Benincasa hispida; assembly: GCF_027475165.1. Classification (NCBI taxonomy): domain Eukaryota; kingdom Viridiplantae; phylum Streptophyta; class Magnoliopsida; order Cucurbitales; family Cucurbitaceae; genus Benincasa; species Benincasa hispida. The sequence continues at coordinate 57,473,678 of NC_143478.1, forward strand.
CTCCCGCTCACTATAAACACTCTCTCCATTCACCTTGTTATTAACCTTTGTAAACACCACCCATAGGGGGACACAAGCAAATGTGCCTTGAGGCCGAGCATAGATCCCACGGTGTGAACTTTTTCATATACCTCATTTTTCTCCCACTTAGTATTTTACCTAGGGTTGATTAACATAGAAAAATTTGGCTAATAATTTTTATTAAGTGTTTGTTAACTTTTCCCAATGTAATATTTACTTTAGATAGTTTAACCATGTTGATTTATGTCCATTAAACACTTTAATAAATATTAATCACCCATTGAAATGCATATAACGAATTTATTTAATTCAGCTTCTAGGTCGATTCTCAGGTAGGGGTATTTCGCTTTCATCAGCTTGAGTACCCCAGTCTAGACAAAACAATCCTAAGACAAAGGTCCCTTTTAGATAAATTTGTTATAAATTTAATCTTTTATGCAAATCCAATTTAATTATATTAAACTGAATTGAAAAAATTTAACCTATTTCTAGTTTTATTAGAAACTTTATGAACATAGGTCTAATGTGAATACAATTTTAGACTATTAGCACCGATTTAATCTATGTAAGCATGCAACTCTTTATCACAGATTTTAATTTTAATTTCATTTAATTTATAACAATTATAAAGATTAAACTAAACAATTAAAACCTAAGTATACATCTAATAACATGTTCTAAAATTATAACAATTAATGTTTACTAATGTGGTGTCATGCATCATGCATTTCCTTTTTCATTACATTACATACATAACAATCATATATTAACGTAATGAAAAATAAACATCTATCCATACATCTAAACTATATATTATAACATTTAAAATATAAATTATGCATAGCAATATTATTTATGCATGCACTCATACTTTATAACACTTATATAATATGGTGCATGAGCATGCTTAATGAATCATGAAACTTAATAATATAACATTTATGTTAGAATGATGCATGAATAAATGTTTATCCTATGGTGGGATTTTTCTATATGACATATAATATGACATTAAAAATATCATACATCACATGCATAATTAAAAGCAACATTTAGGCAAAGATTGGCTTCCTAAAAAACATTGATTAAATTAATATAACACCTTCTATTAATTCAATTAATGCAAAACACACCAAAAAAAACCTTAATTATTATAAATAATAATTAAAAGTCAAAGAAAACTGTTGCTTGAACCGCCTGGGAAGCTCGAACCGGCGGTCTGGACCGATCCTCGTGCGCAATGCCTCACGTCCAGAGCATAATGACGCTCGATAGCAGCGTCGCTACACTGGCTTTTTATTTGTCGTAACGTAACACTACGTTGTCCTGCAATGTCGCGACGCTCCGAGCAGCTAACAATGTGGCGACTGGAGCGTAACGACGCTACTCTTTCAGTCTTGCAGCATAAGGCGAGCATAATTACGCTCTAGCCTTACACTCTAACGCAAAAAGATTGCTCTACTCGCTCGATCATCCAAAAAACTCCAATTTTGCTCAGTTCTCTACCAAATCGAAGCTGGAACATAACCACGAGTGACCCATACACAAATTACAGACTCGTAATAATTAAATTACCCTAAAAACAACAGGCCCTTACATATCGAACTAAAATTAAAATAACAGAATTCTAAACAAATCTTGAAAACATCTAAAGTGTAAATCTCATAACATACATTTAAAATGCAGATCTACACCCACCATAACTCTAAACTAAAGTTCGAAAAAGAAAATTGGGACACAACCACTCTCTAATACCAATTGAAAGAATACATGAATACTCGCTGTGGAAAGATCGAAGTCCCTATTTTAATTTTATAGAACATAAAATACAAAGGACAGAAACCTATGATAAGCACAAATTACATTAAGCATGTTTTCACATCATATCGGATAGGAAGAAGGGAATAAGAACAACTTACCCTTGAAGATCAATTCTTCGTGAATCATCTCCAATCACAAAAAAGGTCACGAATAACCTTCTTCTTCCCTCGAACTCACGAACAAAGCAAGCGAACCTCGAAGATTGGACACCACCACGAGCAAATCCTTGTTATTCTCAAGGTTGAGAATCACTGAGAGGAGTGGGCTTCAATAATTAATTTTCGATTAGGGAAAGATTTGATTTTTTTAGAGCAAAAAGTCACAAAGAGTAAATCTAAGAAGTTCATCCGTGTCTGTGTCTTTACGGGAAAAGGTAGAGGATATATATCAAAACTTCTACCTTAACCCACATTCAAGGAGAGAAAGGGGAAAGGATGGTTGTCCAATAACTCCAATCCCAATGATTCTCCTCCCAAATGTTTGTACAATACAATTACAAAGTACAAGACCATGAGATCTAAGGTATCAACCCCAACAATGGGGACCCGAAATTCCGTTGGGATTCACTTTGCCAATGGAAAATTCTCACTCGATCTCAACCCTTAAATGAATGAAGATGGGGATAGGATGGGGATAGATTTCTCCCATGGGAATGAGGGATAAGAAATTCTCCTATCCTTGCCCCACCCAGTTTCCCACTCAATGCAATTGATAATTCTACATTTATCATTGATAGATATCTATCAGTTATCAATCATTTTAATGTCTATTGTTGATGAACAATTTTTATCTATGTTATAGATAGACATTTCATTTGTCCACTAGTAATGACTTTTTAAATAATTACAAATATAGCATAATTATTGATGATATACTCTATCAACGATAGACTCATATCATCTATCGATAATAATTCTTCATTAGTGATATAGTATATAACACATAGATTTTGAGAATAGAATCCAAATATTTATATATTTCTTTTTTACATCCGTTAATACTTTAAACTTAATTATTATATTTTTAATTGCCCGAAAATAACTGAATTTCTTACGAGAGTATATATGCATTTATACGTTTAGTTGATTCAGGACTGCAATGACGTGAGAAAAGGATATCTCATTGATGAAATTTAATCCACACTCTCCCTATACTAATGATCGAATTTCACTACCTGCCAAAAAAGGGGAAAAAAAAACTTTTTCAAAAAGAAACCGATCCAATTTCTTACTCCTCATTGTTGTCGATCGAGATGGGACTTTCATCAAACACTATGGCTGCAGCAAAGGTGATGCCATCAATGGCGATTGTGATTATGATTCTGCTGCTGAATCCGACCATTTCCTATGCCGCCGTCAACGATACCGCATCCAAGTGGTGCGACAGCGCCCTGGAAAACTGTCTCATCGGCGACCTCAACTCCGATTCGGAGTTTCTGATGGTGACGGACACCATCCGGATGCTGCAGGAGTTTCAGCCATTTCAAACTCCCAATACCAACGACGCTAACAAAGAATCGGTTCCGGGCTGCGGCCGGCCGCCGCGCTATGACAGCTGTACCGGCAGCAAAATAAGTATCTCCAAACCTGAAAATTGCGACATCCGAAATCGCTCCAACCCCTGCTAGATAAAACCCAATGGGAACCGAGATCTGTGTTTAAATTTACAGTAACTGGTATTGTTCTGTGGATTGTAGTGGAGGAAGATCAATTTGTTCATGTATCCTCTCTTCTAATGTTTGATTATCAAATAGTATTCTCTGTTTCTCGTATCCAGTACTCATAATATAATGCTTTAGCAATTTCTTGAAACTTGATTCCACGCTCCTCGATTTTGTATTCGAATTATTCTCTCTTTGCCTTTTAGCTTATATTTAGAATTGTCCGTAAAAATTGAGTTTTAAAAGAAAGTTGGTTTTTGAAAATTTCAAATTGGCTAAGTTGGGTGAAGGGCTGAAGACCCTTTACAAGTCCCAAATACTCAAGATCACTATTGAATAGATGAAGAAATGACTTAAATCAATTCTGTCAAATCTTCGATACTTGAAACTCGACACTCGACACCTTGTTACTCGATCTTCGATCAGAATTCCCTTCTTCATCTGATCGGTCTCTATTAAATCCTCGATGCAACTCAATGATAACAGAGTTAATACTCGATCATACTCGACAGCTCTTGAACAATGCTCGATGCAACTCAAAGGTGAAAACGGTGTACTCGGACCTATTGGATAGCAATAATTCGATACACAATTGACTCGATAACTTGATACTCGATGTGATTTGTAATGTAAACGATTGGCCCGTGATTTGCAATGAAGTATTAATCGATTGAAAACAAGAAAGATAAGGAAGAAGAAACAGACACAGTACTTTACGTGGTTCGACAAGGTTGCCTACGTCCACGGGAAGATCTTAAATCTTTTCCTAACTGAAGATTGCTTACAGATTTTAGTTTGCAAGAAAACTAAGAAAAGATGATAACTCTCTATTTTTTGAATTCGAAATCAGTGGTATTTATAATGATCTATCATTTGACCGTTACAAAAAGTTAGTTATAAACAAACTGGAAATCTGAGATATTAGAGTCAAACTTCTTCAAATTCTCCACCTTGACTCCAATGCCTGCAATCTTCATGATCTTCCTGATTCTGACCGGTTCGTCTACCCTGTGTCAAAAGGTCAAAACCAACCTGTTCTAAACATTTAAACACTTTAAGCTTTGTAACAGGTTTAGTTAGCATATCAGTTGCATTATCAGAAGTATGGACTTTAAGATTTCTATCTCCCATGTCTCAATTTTATCTCTAATGAAGTGATATTTGATAGCAATATGCTTTGTTCTAGTATGGAATTGTGGATATCGAGACAAATGGATAGCACTTTGGTTATCACAGTAGAGTTTCACTACTGTTTGATCTATTCCAAAGTATTTCAGCAGTCCCTTAAGCCACAAAGCCTCTTCGATTGCTTCAGTTAGAGTCATATATTCAGCTTTAGTTGTAGATAGGGCTACTATAGGCTAAAGAGATGCTTTCCAACTGACTAGATTAGGACCAAATAGGAAAAGGTAGCCTGTTAAGGACCTCCTCTTGTCCAAATCACCAGCATAGTCAGCATCAACATATCCATAAAGCTCTAGTTTTCGTTTAGATGACCTTTGATAAACTAACTTAGAGTTTTTAGACCAAACTAGATACCTTAGGATCCATTTAGTAGCTTCTCAGTGTCTCTTACCAAGATTAGACATATATCTACTAACTAAGCTTGGTGAATATGAGAGATCAGGTCTAGTAGAACTCATTAAATACATAAGGCTTCTAATAGCTTGACTATAGGTTATGACAGCCATCTATTTCAGGTGTCCTTAGTCAAAATCCTTAGGAAAGTTAGCTGAGGAAAGCTTAAAGTGATGGGCAATGGGTAAACTCACAGGTTTGGCATAAATCATGTTAAACCTTTTAAGGATTTTCTCACAATAGTTGGACTCACTGATGCTTATAATAGACTCCTCTTTGTTCCTATGGATCTCTATTCCCAGGATCTTGCTTGCTTCTCCTTAGTCCTTCATATCAAACTCTCTTTTTAAGAGGTTTTTAACATGGGTTAGATCTTCTTTAGACCTACCTGCCAACAACATGTCATCTACATATATGAGTAGGTAAACTTTGTCCTTGTAAGAACCTGTATTTACATAAGCACATATGTCAAATGAGCTTCTTTTGAACCCAATGCTAGAAATATAGTCATTGAATCTCTTATACCAGCATCTAGGTGACTGTCTTAACCCATATATAGACTTGTTGAGTACGCAGAAAAGATTTTCTTTTCCTTTAACTTCAAATCCTTTAGGTTGAATCATATAGATTGTCTCTTCTAGATGTCCATGAAGAAAAGTAGTTTTGACATCTAGTTGATATAATTCTAGATTATTTTGAGCAACTAATGATAGAAAAAATCTTATTGAAGTTTGTTTTACAACAGGAGAGAAAATCTCAGCATAGTCTATTCCTTCCCTTTGAGTGAACCCCTTAGCAACCAATCTAGCTTTAAAACTAGGCTTTTGATCACAGGATGCTCCATCTTTAAGTTTAAAAATCCATTTAGAAGCAACAGGTTTATACCCTTTTGGTAGATGAACCAAGGACCAAGTGTCATTAACTTTTAGTGAATGCATCTAATTATTCATTGCCTCAATCCAATCCTTTACATTAGCACAACTTGTTGCTTCCTCAAAGGTAGTTGGTTCTTGGCTAGTAGGAGCTACTATAACATTTAAAAGCAGATTAATGTAATTCATTTCAGTATATCTAGCTGGAGGTGTGATAGTTCTTCTTTGTCTATTCCTACCTAAGGCATATTGACTTAAATCAGGTTGTTCACATGTTGTCTCCTCATGTTCCTCTATATTTTCCTCTGTTTCTCCTATGTTAATAGGCTGACTAGACTCATTTGGCTGCTCGGATGGTAATTCCACCTCAAAATCGGTATTGGATGACTCTCCTTCATCCTCTACCTTTTTTTTCCTTTTGCATAAACATCTCATCTTCACTAAAGGTGATGTCTTTGTTCACTAGAAACTTTCTCTCAATAGGATGCCACATTTTGAATCCCTTGACACCATCTGTAAAGCCTACAAACATACACTTGATTGCTCTGACCTTTAACTTTCCTTTATTTTGGTGTACAAACCCTACACAACCAAACACCTGGACATTATTTAGGTTAGGGGGATGTTTAGTCCACTTTTCCTCAAGTATAAGCAAATATAAAGATGTGTGAGGGCACCTATTTAAGGTATGTACGGTATAGGATGCAGCTTCTGCCCGGAAAATTTCCTCTAAGATAGTATGAAAGAGCAAACACCTAACCCTTTCCATTATGGTTCTATTTAACCTTTTAGCAACCCAATTTTTTTGAGGTGTATACCTCACTATCTTATGCCTAATTATACCATTCTCACTACAAAATTTATCAAAGTGTTCATTACGGAATTCAAGCCCATTATCAGTTCTAAAGTATTTTAACCTTTTAGATATTTGATTTTCTATCATGGCTTTCCATTCTTTAAACTTCCCAAATACTTGGTCCTTAGTTTTAAGAAAGTATACCCAGCTTTTCCTAGAAAAATCATCAATAAAGGTTAGAAAATACCTTGAGCCACTAAGGCTTGGTGTAGAAGATGGTCCCTATAGGTCAGAATGGACATAGTCCAATACTCCTTTGGTGGTGTGCTGAGATTTTGTGAAGCTTTGTCTGACTGCTTTACCTAAAATGCAATGCTCACAAAAGGAAAGGTGCTAATTGATACATTTGGGAAGGATTCCTTGCTTGGACAAAGCTTGCATCCCTTTCTCACTAATATGGGAGGGTCTTTTATGCAACAAGTCAGCCTCTATGAAGTTTGATGTTGAAGCTATGTAGGCACTTGTCATCATCACTACTCCTCTCACAATGTAAAGGTCATTGACCTTCTCACGAACCAACACAACTTTAGAATCCTTGATCACTTCAAGAACTCCACTTTTTCCTCTGCATTCACACCCAATGGAGTCCAACATGTCTCGAGATATCAAGTTTTTCTTGAGCAAAGGTACATGTCTAACATTTTTTAGAAGCTTGATTGATCCGTCATTTAGCTTCAAGGACACTAAACCAACCCCCTTTATCTTGCAAGCTTCATTGTTGCCCATGTACATTGATTCTTCATCTATTTCCTTATAAGTATTAAACCAAAGTCTGAAAGGTGTCATGTGATAGGTGCATCCGGAGTCTAGCATCCAATCATGCTTCCCAAGAGGACTGATTTGGTTGGTTTGATTTCTGGTGCAAGTTAAGGCATCAATGTAAAAGTAGGAACCTTCAACCATAGATGCTTCTGGTTGTTTCCCCTTCTGATCCTTCTCTTTTTCTTAGTTTTTCCTTTTCAGACTGTAGCAATCTGTCATTAGGTGACCTTTCTTCTTGTAGTAATTGCATCTCAACTTGGTCTTTGGCTTGTGCTCTTCACTTGACTAGTTTTTATTCCCCTTAGACTGGCTCTGCTTGTTCTTCCCCTTAGCAAATAGCCTCTCTGCATTAGGCTGCTCTTTCTTGACTAACTGAAGCTTTAGCTCTCTTGTTCTTAATGTTGAGATGATGGCATCATTTATGACTAATTCTCTGCCATACTTCAGAGCATTCTTCACCTCTTTATAGGCTTCGGGTAGAGAGTTTAGTAGCACAAAAGCCTCATTCTCGTCGACAATTTTCTCACCAAGGCTCTTGAACTCTGAAACTATCCTCTTGAATTCATCCAAATTTTCTGAAAGAGGCTTGGCAGAATCCATCTTGAACGTGAAGAATTTCTCCCTTAGATACATCTCGTTGGGGAGATCCTTTGTAGCAAATAGACCTTCTAGCTTGACCCACATCTTGTAGGCTGTGTCTTGATCAATTACTTGCCTCAGAATACTGTCACTAAGATTCAAAACCAGAGTCCTATATGTTGTGAGCTCCATGTCTTCTCTTTTTTGTGTTCATATGGTGGTTGGTAGTGTTGATGGGTCCAAAAGGGCCTTGTGTGCTCTAGAATGGATTTGATTTTGGCCTTCCATAGGCCAAAATCGCCCTTTCCGTCAAATTTCTCGATCTCATATCTTGCAACGGCCATTTTTTAATCCAACGAGTATCGAGGCTTCATTTCTTGATAATTTTGATGCTCGAAGAAAAACGACCTATCAACTTCAACGGGATCCGGTAGCAGGTGCCCCAGACTTTTGCCCTTTTTTCTTTCTTTTTGCATTCCTTAGGGCTCTTACAAAAGGAACTTGTTTAGAGTTCCTGGCTAGTAATAAACTTTCTTGGTGATTGGATAGGGGTAAAATCTCTTTGGCTGCAGTACATGGTTTAGCATCCCGGCTTATATAGCCTTTCCTTGATCGAATTCCTACTTCAAGGAGGGGTCACAGGATCCTCCCCGTATTCTATGTCTGCCTATTCCACTGGAACCATATTAGCTAGAGGAGAAGGGGTGTAGGTATCGGTCGCATCTGGTCAATCAGTACACACGATATTTGTCTGTAAATAAATCGAGATCTTTTTCGTTATGAGTAGTATTGTTTATCAGAAAGGAACTGAAAGACTATATCTGGGCTAGCTCGACTCCACCCCAAGGGCTCAATGACCTTTAAGTGCTTTAATACCAATAATTGTTAGGTTGAAGACCTTTTACAAGTCCCAAATACTCAAGATCACTGTTGAAGAGATGAAGAAATGACTCAAATCAATTCTGTCAAATCCTCGATCAGAATTCCCTTCTTCATCTAACTGGTCTTTGTTAAATCCTCGATGATACTCAATGATAACAGAGTTAATACTCGATCGTACTCGATGGTTCTTGAACGATACTCGGTATAACTCGAAGGTGAAAACGATGTACTCGGACCTACTCGATAGCAATAATTCGATGCACGATTGACTTGATAACTTAATACTTGATGCGATTTGTAATGTAAACAATTGGCACGCGATTTGCAGTGAAGTATTACTCGATTGAAAACAATAAAGATAAGGAAGAAGAAAGAGACACAGTGATTTACGTGGTTCGACAAGGTTGCCTACGCCCACGGGAAGATTTGAAATCTTTGACTAACTAAAGATTACTTACAGATTTTAGTTTGCAAGAAAACTAAGAAAAGATGATAACTCTCTATTTTTTGAATTCAAAATCAGTGGTATTTATAATGATATACAAGCTAACCTTTACAAAAAGTTAGTTATAAACAAACTGAAAATCTGAGGTATTTGAGTAAAACTTCTTCATTGGGGAATGTTGTCAAGTTGGACCTAATTTTTCTAATTAAAGCGGATGTTCCCTCCCTAGAGCTGTAGTAATAAAATTTTCATTCCTTTGAGCGAATCAGTCTGAAGGTGTGAGTTTTCGGTCGGTAACCGTGCATTTCCGATCGAGTTTTATCTTGGTCACGCGTGGCAGTATCATTGATCTACTTGCACACTTGGGTAAACCGTGAAACATGAACGAGATCTACGACTTAACAAGCTTTTGTTTTACAGGTTCCGTTCTTTGTCCGATGCTGTCCCGTTTCACCATCAGAGGGTTGCTGTATCCAACAAGAATGGTTCTTCTTAGCTCCACAAGGGAGTTTGAATTTGTTATTAGGCCTGAACGGATCAAATCTTAACACATAAATTAAAAGAACAACAATGTTTATTTTGTTGTTAATAATCAGTCGGAGATTAGGAGTTACAAAATATCTTTGTTTTAGCTGTGTGATTCACTTCTTTGGCGTATTGTGTTGCAAAATCTTCCAGTTGCATTCTCTGTTTCTTCTGTCTTTCGTTGATTATGAAGCTTCCCATAGATATAATCCCTCTGCTACAAATTTCGTCTTCAAGAAATCCACCGCTTTTGCACGTGATTCTCAAAACAAATAAAATAAAAGAGCGAGAAGGGTCAGTGGTATGCTTGGACAAATGCTCATTTTATTGACACCAAAGCAGCAATCATAGGAATGAGACGTGCTCTTTTAACAAGGTAGGAAAAAAAAAACCACAGTTTGGTTTAAAGTTTTATAAATGTATGAAGATAGGATGTGTGAAATTAAAGATGAAGGTTATGCATGAAAAATGCTATCAGAATTAATAAAAATTATGTAAGCATTTAATTTATGAAATTAAATATGACAATCTCATATAATTGTAATAGATTAATTAATTAAAAAATAAAGACCATTCAGTATATTGATAGAAGTTAATTAATAAACGACCACTGATAATTTTAATTATAAATATTTGAAAAGTGAGTGATTTATAATTACAATTAACCAATTAATATATTAAATCAATGTAATGTACATTATAATATAATGTGTCATCATTTTTATAATTAATCATGTTCAACAATAGTAATTTTAATTTTAATTAAATAATGGAAGAAAATATATTTTAATAAACAATATATTATATAAAAATTGAAATGAGAAAAAAATATGATATGTTAATAAAGAATATTTATATGTTATAATGAAAGATCAAATTAAAATTAACTTCAATAAATAATTGTTTGATTATAAGAAAGATAAATAAATAAGTAATCGATTATTATGATTGAAAATAATATTTTATACTGATTGAATTTAACTAATCCTAATTTACTAATTAAACATACTTAAGATATTGTTAGCTAATTAATTAATTGTTTATGTAAAAAAGTAATTACATTCATGCGATAATTTTTTATTGTAAAGATAAGTTAAGCAAATCTAACAAATATTTACATTAATATTGTTAAATTGATATTAAATAATTAAGTAATTAACTGTATTTAAAATAAAATTATATATAAAATGAAAACAGTTGGAGAAGGGAAAAAAATCAACAATTTTGAAAGAGAATAGAAAACCATTGTTGGTAGGAAATGAGAATGCCTGGAAATAACTTATTCTTAGGCAAAATGTTGAAAAATGTGAAACAAATATGAATTTTATATGCATGTGTCAATTCTCATGCAAAAAACACTCAAACCAAACGACTCCTTAAGCTGTGTTTGGCTCAAGGAGTTGGGAAGTATGAATTATGAACTCTCCTCTTTGTTTAACACTACTAAAAAACATTAATTATATATCTTATCAACTTCTTACACTATGGCCTCCATAATTTATAATTCCCTAAATTTCATGGCTCAAGTTCACTCAGAATTATAGAGTTCCTCTTATGATGATCTACAAAAATTGTCTTCTCATTTTTTTATTTTACAAATAAAGTAGATAATTACATAACAAATATTTAGTTAATCACTAATTAAATAGCACATTTAATTTTTTTAATTAATATAACTTTCTTCTCCCATTCGCACATTATATATTTTCATTGTGAGCGTATAGAAAGCAACTCTCTATGCTCATTGGTTTTTCACATTTTCCATTCATTTGCATCATATTTCATAGAAGAAATAGGTCGTTTGACCATCATGCTCCTATCTCGAGAGTTTATTACTTGTTACAATGGTTAATTATATAAAGCAACAAAAAATGAGTATAGTACAAAGTTTCCTAAAGTCATTTAATCGTATTAATCCTAACTCACGATCTCTTTTGAAATATTACATTTTCATGTTTATGTATTCACAATCATATTACAAAACTTCGACTAGTGAATAAACTTCAATTTTCTAAAACATTTCCATTACTAGGTAGATTTCATTAAATTGAATCGTTTCTCTAAGATAACTAACATTGAAGTGAAACTGGAAAAATTTCAAGAGCATTTCTTAATCTCGAGGGTCTCAGTGAAAGTACATATAAATGAACTTATGCTACACAATGTGGTAATATTGTGCACATGTTGTATGAAACTGCATATTACAATATTTTACCTTTTAATGTTTACGCATAACAATTTATAAAAATTAGACATTCTTTTACATCCACAACATGCACAAAGGCATTCAAATTTAATATAATAGTTATATTAAATAATAGAAACCTTAAACATGCATTCTATACATTATAAATTTATAACATATACATAATGCATGTAACATGCTTCCTATGGTGGGATTTTAAATCTAAATTGCATACTATATGTACAAACATGTTTAAATTTAAATATATCATACATCACTTGCATAATTATTTAAAAACCACTGATACAGTTCAACTTTGACATCCTAAGCAAGCAAAATAACTAATTTATTACAAAAAGAGTTAAAAAAACAGCTTCAATTTTGGTGTAGAACTGCCCGAACCGACCCAAACTGCTCAAATCGGACCTCCAAAGTCTTCAAAAGAGAATCGATCCAAAACAGGTTGAACCGGACTGGATAAGAGTTAAACCGATCAAACCGAAAAACCCCACACAAACCGGCTTGAGCATGCGCATTGGACCTGGGCTGGGATGAACAGCATCGTGACGCTGCGGGAACAACACCACGATCTAAGCAACCACGAAGAACATCGTTGCAATGCTCAAGGGCAGCACTGCAACGCTACCTGGAAAGAAGTAGTTTTGCAGAATTTTCTCTTCGACCTTGCTTGCTTCAATCTCAAAATTACAGCTTAATTCCGATTCTAATGACTCCAAATAAATTACAGACTCAAGAGCAAACATATAAGTTCATCAATCAAGAGCCAATTATAAATCTAACTTGGAAATCAAAGAGAAATCTAATGTCAAAATTGAAAAACCATCCGTATCAGTCCAAAACATGCAACTTCAGAAATTCACCCACCAAAACTCAAATTAACACTAATTGAGTGTTTAAATCATGCTCTGATACTAATTGATGGAATACAAAAGCATGCAACGGAAGCAAACATAATCAATAAGTACTCTAATTATATTTAATTTGAGTTCTAATACATGTATTTTCAGAAAAACATAAGTGTGTTTCATGTTTCATACCTTTTGATGATTTCTTCCAATTCACCTTTTAATTCCAATTCAGCGCCAAATCAACCGTGAACCACCAAGAGATTTTCTCTACTATTCTCAACCTTGAATTTGAGTGGTGGAATTCGATTTCGAGTGAATTAGGTGAAGGATTTTCTGGGTTTTGTGTGGATGAGGAAGAACTTGTAGAAAAAACTTTTTCCAACTCAAGAACTCCCTAAATCTTAGCAAATTGAAAAGCTTGGATGCATCATATGCATGAAAGCATTACAGAATTTCTCAAATGCCAGCTCCAACTTCCTCATCTAGTGGAATTTGTGTATGCTTGTAGGAACACCTCCTACATGAGGTGTTTGTGGGGGAAAACCCACTTAATCCAACTTTTCCAATTTTAAAATTCAATTAATTAAAAAATTAATTAATATTTGATTTAAATTGAATTAGAATTGGAAATTAATTAAACATAATTAATTAATTAATTAATTTAATATCAACTATTAAATTAATCGCATATTTAATTTTAAACATGAATCTTATTCATGTAATTAATATTTAACTCAATATTTAAATATTATAAACTCTCCAATTTCGTTTAATTTTAATAACTTAAACATTTTAATTATATCAAATATAATTATACAAACCTTAATTTGAATTTGAACTTATTCAAATTAAAACCCTAATTTCAATTTCAACATTTTCAAGTTGAAATTTAATTTGAACAATTCAAATTGAAATTATTGCAAATTCACTCAATTTAATAATTCAAGGTGTTCATGTTTTACGAGCTAGTAAAGGGACCTTATGGACCTACAGCTCATGAGCTCCAATGATTAAGATTAATTGGCTAAACTCTTTAGACCGAATTAATCAGTGTTCGTTAATTATCAAGTCACACAACTATAGCTCGGTAGTTGCACTCTCCTCACTGTAGATATATTTGTGTCCACATGATATAACCATAACCAGTATGTCAACCCTTCACAGGTTGTTCACAATAACGGTTGGGACAATATGTTGTTTTACTATCGATATTTCGTCTTGTTCCTTAAGTTCCAACTGATCCTCTAATGAACAATTGGTTTATGATCTAATCACTCAAATGAATCCCACTTGAGCCAGTGAGAGGGTGGGGCCCATTGTTCAAGACCTGGATACAGTACTTAAGATAATAACTTTTCTCTTATCCCTAAATCGGGTAGGTATAAATTCCATCTTGCACCCTATGTCCCCAGCTATTTACCTAGTATTACTCTTGAATCGGAGGCTTATTGAGTCGGCGCTGTTGAGCCAACCCTCACCCATGCAAATCTAAGGATAATCCCAAATAAAAAGGAGTTAATAGTTAGCTCAGGATTAAGATCGAGTTACCTAGGTCATTTAAGAAATATAGTCAGTCTTAAATAGTAAACAATGTTATAAAGTAAGAGTGACTTATTCTTTGTCCAATCTTATGCAAACTCATTGTATAGAACGCCCCCACTTCTCATGTCAATACATGAAAATATCTGGATCACTTCATTTATAGTATCTTTACAACAACTTGTAACAGCTACAGCGTAGGCTGCATCCAATAATGTTACCAGAATAAGGTACCCGACCTTAATCATATACTATAGACCATTTTGACTATTTACTCGAACTTGATCCATCTTTATTTCTCTACATAAAATTCAAGTATTTATATAATAGCCATGGATCTTAGTTTATTGGACTTAGACTTCATGAATGCAATTAATAGATTCAATAACAACTTTATTGAAGAAATGTTGAATAACATCTTTATTGATAATAGAATATATCTAACTTTACAAAATGCAAGTTTTAGGACGTACAACCCAACAGTACTGACAAGCACGCATATGTCTGGTACTTCTAAAGCTATCTTCTTTAAAAATTGTAAGCTCACTGGGCACAAATTTGTTTACTGCCCAAAAGACGGGTGTAGATACTGTTACAAACATGACCATATTCTGGACAATTGCCTTGCACGACCACCTCAACGATCGGGACATACTTCAAAGTCTAGAAATTTTAAACCCAATCCTTGTTCTGCCTCTGTTGCTTCTGCTGCCTCCTTTGTTTATTCTGAACCTTTCCTGTCTACTTTTCAAATGAGTGACTCACAAAACTTGCTTAAACAGGTGATTTCATCCAATTCCACCGCGCTTGCAGTTTTCTCAGGTAAAAGGTGGCTCCTTGATTCTGCTTGTTGCAACCATATGACTTCTGATTTTACTTTTCTGACTACACCCACTCCTTCCAAATCTTTTCCTCTTATTTATGTTGCTAGTGATAATTGTATAACCATATCCCATATTGGCTCCATTGACACTTCCACGTTGCAGCTTTCCAATACTTATTGTGTTCCAAACCTGACTTTTAACCTTGTCTCAGTCGGGCAGTTGTGTGATATTGGTTTAACTATTTCTTTTTCTTCAACTCGGTGTTAGGTTTAGGATCCGCGGATAGGACAAACAGTTGGTGCGGGTTGTAAAGTGGAAAGATTGTTTGAGCTCACATCACTTCGGCTCCCTATTTGTTCTCTTTCTGATCTTGTTACTGACTCTGCTATATATCAGTGGCATCTTCGTCTTGGTCATGCTTCTTTTGACAAACTCTGCCACTTAATTTCTAGTAAAATTTGAATAATGTCTTCAAGTTTGTACCTTTTGACTATTTGAATTGCAAACTTACAAAATAACCTGCATTATCTTTTTCCAAATCCAGTTCTATAAAGATCAGCCGCCTTTTGACTTAGTCACTCTGATATTTGGGGTCCTGCTCCTATCTCCACTTTCAATTAGTGTAGTTGTTTTGTTTTGTTCATTGATGATTACTCTCGGTTTACTTGGATATATTTTCTTAACCATCGTACTTCCCTGTCTCAAATATATATTGATTTTTCTAATGTGATTATTGAAGAAAATCTCGGTATGAAGAGATCCTTGAGCGAAAGCGGATTGTCCAAATTCCATTAATTATTGATTACAAAAATTTACAGTAAACATTCAAGAGATATGTATTTAACATTAAATTACAGCATGCTTTAAATAAAAAAACAACTTCAAGAGAAATCACTTTTGAAGAACCTTTCTTCACGAATCCCTCGAACAATCACGAACAGAACACCTTCCTCCTGAATCACCTTCTTCTTGTAGGGACACTACCAAGAACCCTCTATATTCTCTTAAAGGATTCAAGCAAGAGATGTGGGCTTTGCTTGAATCCTTGGTAGGGGGAAGTAGATGGAGAGGATTAGAGGAAGTTTTTTCACAGAGAACTTTTTTCTATATCAATTGTGAAAAGTCATATGAAAAAGATGATGATTCAACTTCTTTTATCAATTATTAGTTATTCTTTAAGAGAATGTGGGGAGGGAGTGATAGATCCTTCTCTTTTATTAATTTCAAATAAATTAATAAAATAAAATATATAATAACTACTTTATTATATATACACTATATGTTACATCAAATATAACATATAGTTTATAGTTGTATATTGTTTCAAATACAACATAAACTATAGTGTTTATTCTCTCTTACTATATGTGACATTTAATAAAAATCACATTTATATTAAATCCATTTATATGAATCTCATTCCTATAAATGATATTTGGACCATATCCAAATATTTAGTTCCTCTCAATATAAATCGTAATTATATTTAATTACATGAATCTCATTCATATAATTAATATTTGAATCATATTCAAATTTCTCTTATAATGTATCAAATCCATTATAATTAATTATATCAAATATAATTAATTTCCTCAATTAATTTGAACACATCAAATTTTATCCAAAGATTAAACTTTGAGCTACAGTGGGGACCTTATGGACCTGTAGATTGAAGCTCCAACAGTACTCGGATAATTAATTAAACTCTTTAATTAAATTATCCAACATCCATTAACTGACGGCCACTCCATTAAAGATCGATAGCTACACTCTTCACACTATAGATAAATTTTTGTGTCCATTGGATATAACTAATCAAAGAGTTTAATTAATTATCTAAGATAGCATTGTATATGATTCAAATATCAATTATATGAATCAATGAGATTCTTATAATTAAATATAATTACGATTTATATTGAGAGGAATTAAATATTTGGATATGATCCAAATATCATTTATAGGAATGAGATTCATATAAATGGATTTAATATAAATGTGATTTTTATTAAATGTCACATATAGTAAGAGAGAATAAACACTAGTTTATATTGTATTTGAAACAATATACAACTATAAACTATATGTTATATTTGATTTAACATATAGTGTATATATAATAAAGTAGTTATTATATATTTTATTTTATTAATTTATTTGAAATTAATAAAAGGGGAGGAGTTATAACTCCCTCCCCACATTCTCTCAAAGAATAACTAATATGTGATAAAAGAAGCTGAATCATCATCTTTTTCATACGGTTTTTCACAATTGATATAGAAAAAATTTCTCTGTGAAAAAACTTCCTCTAATCCTCTCCATCTACTTTCCTCTACCAAGGATTCCAACAAAACCCACAACACCTACTTGAATCTTTTAATCCCAAAAGAGAATACAGAGGGTTCTTGGTAGTGTCCCTACAAGAAGAATGTGATTCAGGAAGAAGGTGTTCCGTTCGTAATTATTCAAGGGATTCGTGAAGAAAGGTTCTTCAAAGGTGATTTCTCTTGAACTTGTTTTTTATTTAAAGCATGTTGTAATTTAATGTTAAATTTATATCTCTTGAATGTTTACTGTAAATTTTTGTATTCAATAATTAATAGAATTTGGACGATCCGCTTCCGCTTAAGGATATCCTCATACCGAGATTTTATTCAATTGGTATCAGAGCCAGGTTGTAGTTCTGATTCCAAATTCCACTTCTATATTGAAGTTATTTACATTTCTGGTGGGTTTTAATTTCTGCATTATGTTTATATGATAAATTTTTGTGGTTGGTTTGTTGATGGATGTTTATGGGATACACGTCTCTATTTTATGGCTTTCTATTTCATTTACAAAGTTAATTTGTAAAGGCCCCCTGCATTTTTTGGCATTAAATTGCAATCGAAAACCCTTTGTATTCTCTTTTGGGATTAAAGGATTCAAACAGGAGTTGTGGGTTTTGCTTGAATGCTTGGTAGAGAGAAGGAGATGGAGAGGATTAGAGGAAGTTTTTCACATATAACTTTTTTCTGTATCAATTGTGAAAAACCGTATAAAAAATGATGATTCAACTTCTTTTATCACTTATTAGTTATTCTTTGAGATAATGTGGGAAGGGAGTTATAACTCCTTCCCTTTTATTAATTTCAAATAAATAAATAAGATAAAATATATAAAAAAAATTTATTATATATACACTGTATGTTAAATCAAATATAACATATAGTCTATAGTTGTGTATTATATCAAATACAACATAAACTATAGTGCTTATTCTCTCTTAACTATATGTGGCATTTAATGTAAATCAATTTTATATTAAATCTATTTATATGTATCTCATTCTTATAAATGATATTTGGATTATATCAAAATATTTAATTTCTTTCAATATAAATCATATTTATATTTAATAACACGAATCTCATTCATATAATTGGTATTTGAATCATATTCAAATTTCTCTTATAATGTATGAAATACATTATAATTAATTATATCAAATATAATTAATTCCCTCAATTAATTTGAACACTTCAAATTTAATCCAAAGATTAAATCCTATTGAGCTACAGTGGGGACCTTATGGACCTGTAGATTGAAGATCCAACGGTACTCAGATAACTAATTAAACTCTTTAATTAAATTACCTAACATCCGTTAACTGTCAGTCATTCCAAGATCGACAGCTGCACTCTTCGCACTACAGATAAATTTTTGTGTCCATTGGATATAACCAATCAACCGTGCGATGACCCTTCACAAATTACTCATAAGTACTACTGGGCCAAAATACCGTTTTTCCCCTATAATTACATCTAAATTCTTAAGTACCACTGATTCCTCTAATGAACAATAAGTCATAGTCCCACTATGATCAAGTCCTCTCGGGTCAGGAGAGGGTGTGGCCACTATGTTCAAGACCCGGAACCAGCCCTTAAGGGAGCAATTTATCTACTTGCCCCTGCATCAGGGAAGGAGTGAAATCTATCTTGTGTAGTTGAGTTTCGAGCTCCCTAATCAGACGAATCCCCAAAATGGTAGACTTGTTGAGTTGGCAATCTGGCCACTCTCACCCATAAAATAGACCACATTCATTAGCAGGAGTTCACAACTCACTCAGGATTCAGGTCATGTCACCTATAGTCAATCTAGTGAAATGTAAGTCTCTATTATTAACGGTGTTATATAAAGAGACTAATCATTTCGTGATCCATTTTTATACAAACTCTTTGTATAGGATATCCTCGCTCACATGCCTCCACATGAATGATCAGGGTTATATCATTTGTAGCACTTTACAACACTTGTTGTAAGAGTATATCAGCATACAGTGGAAGCCAATAAACATTCTAATTCACCAATTTTGGCTATAAATAAAGCATGCTCATATAATAATAAGAGGGTTTAAAGTAATACCTTTGTAGAACCTTTTTAATCTCGAATTCAGCTACAAATCTTCTCCAATTCTTCTTGTGAACCACCTCAAGATATTCCTTACTGTTCTCTTGGAGCTTTAGATTGAGTTGTCGGACTCAAAATAAACTTGAAGGAAGGAAATTTGGAGAAGAGCACACTGCTGCACCCATTTGAAGAACACCTTCTTCAACTCAATTTTTTCAACAAAAACTCTACTAATGCATACCTGATTTCCACTTCAATCTTCTCTGTTTATTGCAGGACTATCATGCAATGGAGAAGCCTGCATGAGGTGCAGCTCATGCTTGGAGAATTGAAGTAAGAATTAAGTGGTTTTTTAGTGAGCTACTCAATTGAGAAAGTGGAGTTTTCCAACTTTTCATAAATTTGTGTTTTTTCAATTTTTCTAATTTCAAAATAATTTCTAAAATCATTTTGATTTTCAAAACTAAAAAAAAAACTTTATTAATTTTACAAAATTAATTTCATAAATTAATTTTCTAATAAAATTAATAATAAATAATTAATTAAATAATTTAATTAATTATAATTAATTTAATGTCAAATATTAAATTAATTTTACACAAATTCTACCTTCATGAATTCTTATTCATGAATTTAATATTTAAATCATATTTAAATATTAATTAATTCTTCAATTCTGTTTAATTCCAAAATTAAACGAGTAATTATAACACATATAATTACTAATTCCCTTAATTCTAATTTGAACGTTTTAAATTAACTTATCATACTACCATTTATGAGTTAGTAGGAGGACCTGTGGACCTATAGATCATAAGCTCCAACGATCCGAGATTAGTTGGCTAAACTCTTTACACCGAATTAATCCCCATTCGTTAACTAATGGGTCGCTCCACTAAAGTCTTGCACTCCCCTCACCGTAGATATATTATGTCCACTCGATATAACCATGATTAGTAAGTTAACCCTTCACAGGTTATTCGTAATAACGATTGGGTCAAATGTCTGTTTTACCCCCGAGATTACCTCTTGTTCCTTAAGTCCCATTGATCCTCTAATAAATAATGGGTTTGTGATCCAATAAAAAAACTGAGTCCCTGACGGACAAATGAAAATGTGGAGCCCCTTGTTCAAGACCTGGAGTCAACACTTAAGGGAACAACCTCTCTACTATCTTTGAAAGCGAGTAGAAGTGAGTTCCATCTTGCACCCTATGTCCCCAGCTATATATCCGGTCTTGCCCCTGAAATGGAGGTTTATTGAACCAGCGCTGTTGAGCCAATCCTCACCTATGCAAATCTAAGGACAATCCCGAATAAGTAGGAGTTCATAGTTAGCTCAACATTAAGCTCAAGTTACCTGGTCATCGCTTTGAAATAGTCAGTATTAAATAGTAAACAGTGTTACAAAGTAGAGTGACTGATTTCGTGGTCCGATCTTGTACAAACCCATTGCATAGGATGCCCCCACTCCTCATATCATAACATGTGTGAATTAGGATCACATCGTCCATAGCACTTTACAACTCCTTGTAACAACTACAGAGTGAGTCGCATCCGATAGTGTTACCAGAATAAGGCACCCAACCTCATCCATATACTATAGATTATTTTGACTATTTACTCGAACCTGATCCACGTTTATGTCTCCACATAAAGTTCAAGTACTCATGTAATGGTCATGAATCTTTTAGTTTATTGGATTTATTTCTAAAACGAAATAAGCAATACATGTATTCAATAACAACTTATTGAATTTTCAGAATAGGTTTTATTGTTTACAATTCACGAGTTTTAGAACATAAAACCCAACAAACTCCCACTTGGACTAAAACTCTAGTAGCCCGAATATATAAGACTGAGTTTCTGAGTTTTACAAAGAAATACAATAAACTAGTGCATCACATACCCATCGTTTACCATACAATATCTCATACCTAATTTTCACCCACTTGCCCTAGGATATCAGCCCGGTATTCCTAGTCTTACTAGGTGATTCTCTAATACTTTAGTCAAGAGAATCATTGTAAGCACTTGTAACACCTACAATGCGGGCAATATTCATAGTGTCATCAAGATAAGGTACCCAATCTTATCCATCTACTACAAACCATTTAAGTTATTATTTAAACAAGATCCATTTATATGTCTCTACATACTTGTTTAAATTATATGAAATAAC
This sequence comes from Benincasa hispida, assembly GCF_027475165.1. Classification (NCBI taxonomy): domain Eukaryota; kingdom Viridiplantae; phylum Streptophyta; class Magnoliopsida; order Cucurbitales; family Cucurbitaceae; genus Benincasa; species Benincasa hispida. The sequence continues at coordinate 57,495,669 of NC_143478.1, forward strand.
CTCGAATCTTAGTTTATTGGATTGAGTATATGCTTATAAAATAGCACTTATTTTATTAATAACAATATGTTTATACAGAGTTTACAAACTACGAGATTACAAGGAGATTTAGGGCACCATTCCCAACAGTTAACACTCAATTCTCTCCTATAATCAAGGTTCTATGTACAGAAACACCATGGAATATAAGGACTCCAATCTTCTTTTGTTTCTCACCCAAGAAGGCACTCTTATCCACATACCTCTCAACAGAAAGGGAGACTAGAACGGAAACATCACCAGATTTTAGACTCTGTTTGGGCCCAACTTTTGTTTGTCTCTTGTCCTGCTAAATTTTAGGGTGAAGCCACTCTTACCTTTGTCTACACAATCAATCGTCTTCCTTTGTCTGTCCTTCAAAATGCTTCTTTGTTTGAACAATTATATGGTATTCCTCTAGATTATTCTAACCTCAAGGTCTTTGGTTGTGCATGTTTTGTTCTTCTCTACCCACATGAGCATACCAAATTACAAACAAGTGCACGTCTTTATTTCATCCTTGGCTACGGAACTGAACACAAAGGTTTCCGTTGTTGGGATCCTCTTTCTAACAAATTGCGCATCTATTGCCATGTTAATTTTTGGGAGCACACTATGTTCTCTAGTATCTAAATATTCCTTTCATGATTCTTTCTCGAGTCATCCTCCCTATCTTCCTGACGATTCTTTTTTATCTTTTCCATTCATCTGCATCTCCTCATGATGTTGAGCTTGAACAATCTGCACCAGTCTCTGTTGATCTCGATCAACCTTTTGTCTCACCTGTGGAATCTGAACCTATCCATGACCCTGCTTTTCCTGCTGACGCTCCACTAGGGCAAGGGCACTTCTTACTCATCTTCGAGAACTTCACTATTTTTCCACTATCAATTTCTTGGTTGAACCTACCTCTTTTTGTGTGAAAAATACTAATCCTTTGTGGTAGCAAGCTATGAGGGAAGAATTTTAGGCTTTAGACAAGATGCACACATGGGACTATGTTGATTTTTCCCTTAGTAAAAAAACCATTGGTTGTAAGTGGGTCTACAAGATCAAGACTCACTTTGACGATTCTATGGAGAGTTATAAAGCTCGGTTGGTGGCAAAAAGATATTCTTAGGAGCATGGGATCAAATATGAAGAGACCTTTGCACCTATGGCACGAGTGACATCTATTTGGAGTCTCTTAGTAGTTGTTACAGCCAAACAGTGGCCTCTTATTCATATGGATGTCAAGAATACTTTTCTTAATGGGACCTTATCTGAGGAAGTGTAAATGCAACTGCCCCAAGTGTCTCTTTTCCATCCTAGAAGGTATGTCTCCTACCACCATTATTCAACTTGGATATACGTCCAATCCTCATGACACGACACTCTTTACGCGATAGACAACTCACGGTATTGTTCTTCTTCTCCAGTATGTTGATGATATGATTATTATAGGGGATGATCTTCAAGATGTTTCTGATCTACAATGCTATCTTGGCAAACACTTTGAGATGAAAGATTTGGGTTTACTTCGTTACTTTCTTGATCTTGAAGCATCATTGAGCTCTACTGGTTACTTGTTGTCTCAAGCGAAGTATGCCTCATATCTTTTTGGTGCGTTCCGGTATCACTGACTCTATTACGACTCCAACACCACTCGATCCCAATGTTTGCTTGACTCCATTTGATGACATTCTCCTTGAGGATGTCAGTCTCTACCATCAACTTGTTGGCAGCCTTATTTATCTGACAGTCTGACATTACATATACATTCACATTGTTAGTCAGTTCATGGTTGTCCCACGGACCACTCATTTTACTGTTGTTCTTTGTATCCTTCATTATGTTAAGGGTACTTTGGGATTTGGACTTCAGTTCTCTTCATAGTCTTTCCTAGTATTATTCAACTACTCCGATATTAATTGGGTTGGTGATCCTACTGACCAGCGTTCTACCTTCGATTACTATTTCTACCTCGATGACTCTCTCATTTTTTGGGAAGTAAAAAATAGTACGTTGTCTTCCGTTCTAGTATGGAGTCTGAATATCATGCTCTAGTTGATGCTATGTCACAACATTTGTGGCTTCATTGGCTTCTTGTTGATATGGGAGACCCTCAGTCGTCTGCAACTATCATTCACTGTGTCAATCGTAGTGCCATCCAGATTGCTCACAATGATGTTTTCATGAGCGCACCAACCATATTGAAAATGACTGACACTTTGTTCGTTATCATCTCCTAAGTAAAACTCTGCTTTTACTTTCTGTTTCCACCATTGTGCAGCCAACTGACATTTTCACTAAAGCTTTATCTTCCGGACATTTTCTCTAATTGCTTAACAAACTCAAGATGATTCCTACTTTGCCACTTTGAGTTTGAAGGAAGATGTGAATGTATACTTTCCACGTGTATTTAGTCTCCTTGATTGGAGAATCTTTAGGATGGTTAGGGCATTTATAGATTCTATTTTTAGATTGTTAGTATAGTATTTATACTCTTATACATTTTCTGTAGAAATACACTTTTGATAAATACACCCTTCTCACTAAAGAAGAGCAATACACTTTGTTAAGCACCACAAAATAAAAAACTATGCCATCCTCTAATGATTTAATGTGACTATTGAAAAAGTGTTTAGGAGGTTGCATATTTGCATCCGAAGCTGAGAGCTCTGTTTTACTTTGCAATTCCTATGTTTAAATTTTCCTCATGAAAAAATGCATCTGAGTTTTTTTTAAATAAAATAAAAATAAAAATGTATATATACTATATAAGTTTTTCCTATGAAATTCATATGGAATCTCTTTTCATTTTCCCTTTTGTTTCAAACACAGATTCTTTTTTAACATGTCATTTGATCCTCTTTTAATTAAAAAATTTGAATGAGGTCTATTTGGATTCATGGAAAAAAAAAATTCAAAACATTATTTTCATTTTCTTATGTATTTGGTTTGATTACATTTTCTCAAATATATTTTTATATATACAAGTTTGTTGATTTGCTAAATACTCAAAATGTTTATATTAATGTCAAATTACTATAAAAAGTGACTATTTAACTAATAATTTTAAATTGTATTTAAAAATACTTTCATCGATCTAGTTTTTTGTTTGCTTTTTTTTCTAGTTTTGAGTAAGTGATCGACCGAATTAGTCGTTAAGTTGGTTGTTGGAGGTGAAACAATTGAAAGTCTTGAAAGTACTTTGAAACTAAATCCAAACAATAAATATCGAATTGAAAATGAACCCAAACTATATAGATAAATTGGATCTTTTAACTTGTAAGAACCAAATTGAAAATTTGTCAAACTCAATGAACAGATGTTGTACTTTATGCCCATTTGATGACCATTTTGTTATTCGAAAACTATGCTTCTTTTCCTTCAACTTCTTTAATATATTTTTAATCTTAAACTTGAATTTCTTGCCCAAATTCTAAAACTATAAGTTTTCAAAAACTACTTTTTTTTTTTTTTTTTAGTTTTCAAAAATTGATTTGTTTTTTCTTTTTAAATACTCCTAAAACGTAGATAACAAAACAAAGAAAGTAATAAGTAGAAGTAGTGTTTATAAATTTATTTTTACAGAACTAAAAAACTAAAAACGAAATTATTATCAAGTGGGGTTTTAATGTTTTGATTCCAACCAATTTTCAGTAGAGTTTGAATTCCACTCGTTTTGCCAATGGATATGGGAGAAAATTATCATCTCAAAGTTGTTTGAAAAACAATTACATTCTGTTTTATTTCAATTTATTGTTATTTTATAGGTATCTGAAAATGTTTTGGTTACTATTTTCTATTTTCATTTCTCATTTTTCAAGAAAGAGATACGTTTGATAGCTATTTTTATTTATTGTTTTAATTTTAAGAATTATTTTTATAAAGGAGTGAAATTAAGAAACTACAAAAAGGTAATTTCTCAAAATTATGTTTTTGTTTCTGTTTATTTTTTCTTTTTCATGTACCCATATTTCTCTCTATCATTTCTCTTTCACACACACATTTATGGGGAAAAAATCCACTACTACCCTCACCAGTTACTTGACAAGTCAATACACAATTTACTAATTTATTATTTATTTATTTAATAAACCCTACATAATCCTTATATACTATAAATATTACAGAAAATGAGTTACTTGATGTTTTTAAAATATTAAGTATCGATAGTCTTGGCGCTTTTAAAATGTCAAGTGATCCAATGTAAAAAAATAATGGATTATGGTTTGTTGATGTCGCTGCATTTGTGGTTTTTTGTGCTGCCTGAAGTGCTATTGAATAGAAGAAGTCCTCAGAGGACGATTTTACATGAGGGGAGGGTTTACAACTTCCTGAGGAGGTTGTAGACAGTTGTTCACGATAAAGACAGGGGAGGAAGAGAGAGAAAGAGTTAGGGTTGATGCTGAGAGGGAGAGATGAAAAAGGTAAAAGTAACAATAAATTTAGGGCTTTGAGTTTTTATGATTTTTTTTTTCATTTAACAGTTAAGGAGGGAGGAAAACCAAAACGAAAAAGGGTAGCAAGAATAATTAATATCATAATTGACAATGAAAATGTGTTAATTCAATATGTATCAAACTTGACATTTTAAAAATGTCAAGTCTTATGCTAGCATGAAAAAAAAAAACTTGATAATTTTTCTAAACTGCCTTTTTTTTCATTTTTCTTATTTTTTTTTAGAAAATGCATTATTTGACATTTTTTTTCAATCTACAAGTGTCAAACAACGTATAACACTACAAGAATTTTCATTATTCTCGACGAAATTTATCCCAATGTAGAAAAGAGCAATGGCATATGTAACTTCCCCCGGCGGTGCAACGACCGACGTAGAAAAGAGCAACGGCGTATGTAACTTCCCCCGACGGTGCAACAACGACGTCAAGATAAAAAAAAATCAATTCGGACGGATTCTTTACTACCGTCAAGATAACACATCTATCCCAGCAGTCTAATAACCAACTGTCGAGCGTATTCAACTATCCTGACCGTAGCATGATCTTCGGGCTATTTTTCTCTTATCTTGACGATCGAAGCAACACTGTCAGGGTAAAAATATATTCTCCAGACGATAGTCGAGAAACCGTCGGGAATAGTTTGATTTTTTAAAAATAAGAAATATAAATGAAATGATTTATGGGGAATTGTTACGGTTAGGCCGATGATATGGAAGTAACCATCAGATAATGTTTGATTTTCTCAACAGTATTTGAGAGACCGTCGGGCTTTGTGGAGTCAGCCCGACAGTACACAGAGAGATCATCGAGTGATCATTATTACAATAAAAAAAAATTATGAAAAATAGGGAAGTTATGCCGACGGTGGTGTAAGAAAACCATCCGGAGGTGTAGAGTACCCCTGATGGTACGCGAGGGACCGTCGGTCCATGAGTATTAAATTAAAAATTAGGTTGGAATTTGTTAATTTATGCGGACGGTTGTGTCAACCATCGACAGAACTTGGTGTCAGCCCGACGATTTACATGTGATCATCGGGAGTGTGCAACTCCACTGACTATTTTTTATTTACCATCGGGATATTTTCATTTCTCACGATGGTTTACTAGACGACTACGAGATAAGGCCATTTAAAACCCTCGTGCAACCTCTTCTTCCTCTATTTTTCTTTTTCTCATTTCGATCTTCGAAACAATTTTTTATCTCCCTTGCTCGCCATTTGGTCCATCGCCATCAGCTCGCCTATTCCGTCCAGACGTCGTCAGCTCGTGGTCCAATCGCCGTTAGCTCTACTTCGATTTTTGGTAACATTTTTTTCCCTTCCCACTGTTTATTCTGAATGAATTTTATGTGAACTTTCGGCCGAAAATTGGATAGTTGTATGTACTAGACTTGAAGTTTGGGTGTAATATCAGCAAGATTGATTCCAACAGTTTTCATTTTGTCAAAAATTTGATAGTTGTATGTACTAGAAATTTGGGTGTAAATCTCTTCCCGTGTCTTTTTGAATTTCCGTGCCCTAGATTTCTATTGTATTAATTGTGTATAAATTTGACTTTTAGTAGATCTTTTCCAATCATTTTATGCTATTAAAAGACAACATAAAGTGTTAAACCCCAAATAAAACCCTTAAAAATAGAGGCTAAATTCCAATACATGTAGATATGGTCTATCTAATGTACTTTTTTGTTTAAGCACGGACTTTAATTATGACATAAGTGTATTTATGTTTTAATCATGTCTACACCAAATCACAAAAGTATTCTCATATATATAGTGTATTTATGTTTTGAACATATCTACACAATATTACAAATAATGCATCAAGTTAGTATCTCTTCTTTTCAGCATTAAATTACACCTAAATCACAAAACCACCCAGATTGTATTTTAAATTATGTTGCAAAGTATATGAGATAATGTCTCCTAATTTTATAAGCTTTTTTTACACTATCTTCTTCTCTTTTTTTTTTCCCTCTAATCTTAGAATTTGTTGTAGGTTTATGAAATATTGTTCTAGTTTTATAAGTTCTAGAATTTAAATAGATTTGGTCATATTTTCTTATTTGATTATTCTTTTATTTTACAGGATAATTTATTGATCCAGACAAGGGTAATTTAGTTCACCATTAATTAAATTTAGCTATTTATTAAAGAATATATATTAACTTTTGTTGACAAATGTTCAATTCTTTCAACCTATCCTAGTGAGCCTGAGCCGATTGGCCAACTAGGCTCTTAAAAAAAGCCCATTTATAATTATCCAACTGGCTGGAGACCCATTTCGAAACCATCTTACGAGCCCGATTAGCCCAATGGGTTTCTTGAAAGCCCATTATAAATTCCACAACTGTAGACCATTCTCCCAAAAAAAACACGAAGAAGATGTAAATGAAATCCAATTAAAAGTTAGAAATTGGAACAATGTGTTCTAATATAACTAGTTTTCTAAATCATACAGTTCAACTTATCGCATATATTATTAAGAATGGATAAAGAGTGGATTAAGATTAGGAATAAACTATCAACTAAGTATGCAGGAGGAGTATATCGATTCATTGAAGTTGCAAGACTTCATGTTAATAACTCGGAAAAAACAAGATGTCCATGCAGAAAATGTATGAATGCAAGGTGGGAGCCAATAGATGGAGTTGAACAACATTTATTCATTAATGGAAATTATCCATCGTATCATCAATGGGTATATCATGGAGAACCAGTCGACTTGTCTAGAGGATACGAGAGTCATATATCTCAATCGACACATGATGATGGATTAAGTACGACACAGCCCCCCCCCCCCCCCCGAAAACTCGGTGCGGCGGTTAGGCATCCTTAGATGAAAGAGTGGTCTTTCAGGATTGGTCGTTGTGTGTCACCACCTCCCACCATGTTATAGATGAAGAAAATAAAATTTTGAATATTATAAATGATCTATAGTGTCAGAATGCCGATGTAAATGAAGTAGAAAACGAGGATGAGATGCACACCAATGCCCAAGAAAGAGATGACAATTTAAGCTTATTTGAAGACTTGAAAAATGAGGCACGCAACCATTTGTACCCTGGTTGTACAAATTTCTCTCATTGTTGTTCTTGGTGAAGTTGATGCATATTAAAGTTCTTATCGGTTGAACTAACAAGTCGTTTGATTTGTTACTTGAATTGTTAAAGAAACATTTCCATTAATAGACTATGTTATGAGTCGATTCATGCATTCAAATATGATTGCATATTATATTGAAAAAAATTTGTTGACTTGCAACAGTGTCTAGTATGTGCTTTTCTCTCATGCCTTTCTTCGTTCATGGTTCGATATTCTGGTGTCCTAGGTGTAGAGGAATTCCTTTCATTCGTCCTCTATGGTGTTTACGAAATCTGGTTCTTTGTGAATCTCGGTACAAAGTTGAATCTTGAAAAAGTACAAAGATCCCACATAAAATTTTATGACATTTTCCTTTAATACCAAGATTGAAGTAATTATTTGCATCTAAACATATTGGCATAAAGATAAGCATGTTGAAACTAATGGAGTGTTGCGACATCCAACTGATACTGAAGGGTAGAAGCATTTTGATCGTGAGTTTCCTCAGTTTGCTTCAAAGCCACAAAATGTTCGTTTAGGACTAGGTTCAAATGGCTTCAATCCATTTGGGAATATGAGTACTTCATATAGTATATGGCCAGTGGCGTTCATTCCTTACAATTTTTCACCTTGGAAATGCATGAAAGAGATAAATTTCATTGTCTCTCTTCTTATACCCAGTCCAAAATCTCTTGGAAAAGAAATTAATACTTACTTACAGCCATTGATTGAAGAGTTAAAGGTGTTATGGAATGATGGTGTGCACACTTATGATTGTTTTAGTAGCGAATACTTTCAATTACGTGTGTGCTTATCGTGGACTATTAATGAATTCCCTGCGTATGGTGACCTATCTAGATAGAGTACCAAAGGTTACCAAGCATGCCCTATTCGTAAAGAGGATACATCATCATTAAGGCTAAGAGGAAAATAATGTTTTATGGGGCATCGACATTATCTTCCAGATAACCACAGTTGGCGCAAGAACAAACAATATGATGGAAAAGTGTAACGTAGACCTCATCCAGTTTTCATGGATAAGGAAGATATATTACGAAAGGTGAACTTGTTAAACTTTCTCATGCTTAGCAAACATATAAAGAAACATGATAAAAATGGAAACGAAGTTTACGAAGTTTAAATTGGAATAAAAAAATATATTTTTCCAACTTCCATATTTGTCAAAACTTTTATTGAGACATAAGTTGGATGTTATGCATATTGAAAAGAATATTCATGATAATTTGGTAGGCACATTTTTAAATATTGAGGGAAAGAGTAAGGATACAACTAATGCTCATTTGGATTTAGAAGATCTAAGTATACAAAAAGAACTACCTACAAAAGATAGGAGATAAAGTTGTAAAGCCACACGCTGCATACACATTGACTACTAATGACAAGGTTGCATTCTGTAAGTGGATGAAATCAATCAAATTTCCTAATAGGTTTGTATCAAATATATCAAGATGTGTGAGTGAGAAAGATGGAAAGCTATGGGGGTTAAAAACTCACGACTCACATGTTCTGCTTCAGAGGCTTCTTCCAAATGGTGTTTTGATACTTAAAAAAAGATGTGTCCACTATTGACGTTGAGTTATGCAAATTTTTCTGTGATCTATGTGTAGAAACAATATCTATAGGGGAGTTGGATCGATTACAAAGAGACATTATAATCATACTTTGTAAGTTAGAAAAAAGATTTTCACTAGCACTTTTTGATGTAATGGTGCACCTAGCAGTCTATTTGTCCTATGAAACAAAAGTTGCATGTCGAGTTAGTTATAGTTGGATGTACCCTATTGAAAGAAGCTTACGGACATTGAAACAATATGTAAGAAACAAAGTACGTCGTGAGAGTTCTATAGCAGAAGCATATATAATGAATGAATTGTTGGTATTTTGTTCTTTATACATAACTGGAATTGAGACGAGGTTCAATAGAGATGAAAGAAATGATGATAGGCTTCCAGGGGATGAGATATGTGGTGACTTTTCAATGTTCAGACAAAATGCGATACCATTAGGAGCACCAAGAGTAAGGACATTATCAAGAGAAGAGAAATACAGTGTACATTGGTATATCTTGAACAATTGCATGGAAATAAAATCTTATCGAAAGTATGTTTTGAACATTCTTTTGTCATTGATGATTTTGATAGAAAGTGTGAAATATAAAATTGAGACAAGTTTCTTACTTATAGGCAATATTTGAGACTAATTTGACATGAAGATCAAAGTCAGAATGATTTATACAGAAGGCACCAATGAGGCTTTCCTGATTGGTTCAAATCTCATGTAAGTATGGGTTTAAAAGACAAGTAAAAATTTAGATGAATTAATTCCTACCAACATTAGTTTTTAAGAGCTATTGTGTTGTACTAAATTAACAGATTCCTTCATGCATGAAAATGAAGATATGTCTGATGATATATATTCATTAACGATGGAGCTAAGTTCAGAAGTACGCTCATTTAGTGGATGCATTGTTAATGGAGTACGCTATCATAATATTGAGCGTGATAATTGTCAGAGTACACAAAATAACAGGATCATGGTGCCTTCAAAAAGTGAAGGTGGAGGAGTGATGCGTTATTTTATTGAATGGAAATATGGATGATATGTGTTGATGGAATTGTATTGTGCACTCAAGTTTCCCAAGCGGAATTCAAGTATAAATTCCTCTGAGTTTCCTGGTAAGTCCAGGGTCTAACATAGGGACTTGTGAAAATAGATTGCGTTGGTAATTTTTTATGAAAACTTTGCGGTAATCGGAAAAATAAATAAAGTGTCTGGTTTGTCGATTGCCTTGATTAAAAATAAATAACAAATCTGGCAGAGTTTGAAAAGAGTTGATAAACGGAAAATACGATGAATATGCAGTGAACGGGTTTAAAAAGATTTCGGCTAACACTCCCTAGAATGCGATCATGCTTGCGATCATGCAACATGCATACAACAGTAAACCACATCTCGGTGTGAATACCACGACTTCTAAGGCTAGAACACATGCGATAAATATGTGATAAGTCTACAGGGTTTATGCATAAACCTCTAGCTCTATTTATGCGATGAAAACATGACATTCACACAAATATGCGACCACATAATATCATTCCCATTCCTAGGATGCATGCGATGCAAGTTGACAAACAGAGCTTATCTCTAAGTCCTTATCTCTTGTTTATGCAAGCCTAATCTTGCTCTTTCGAGTCCAAATTCTAACCTAGCTCTCTCGAGACATTAGGTTCTTTCTTTAGACTCTCTTTCGAGTAACTCTAAAAGGTATTTTGCACAGCATAAAACAAGAAAATCGCAAGCAATGAACTTCCTAGGTCATGTTAGCTTAGTTCTTCTCAACTCATTCAACTAGTTTAGCTACTCATGTGTATTAAGAGAGTGAGCAGATGTAGAAATAGAACTTCCATTTAATAGATATGAAGATGAAGTACAAATAACAATGCAAGTATAATAAAGAGCTTGGTAGCAATTTCTTGCTGCCAGGCGTTTACACTATTTCTTCTCGTACTCTAAAGATATTCTCGCTCTCGTGAGAGTCAGCCCACTCTCTACTCTTACGCCCCAAGGTTCTCTCTCAAGTTACCCTGGGCGATCTCCGACGCCACCACTCTTCTCTTGCTCCACCTTAAAATGGAAGAAAACTAAGAACAGAAGCAACTGGTTGTAAAGATGGTGAACTGGTTATATATCGTGAACCCCTTTTCTGAAGAATGCACTTAGTATTTATAGAGCATCAATGGTGAAAGGCGGCTTCTCTCTCCCGGTTGTATAGATGGGACAGCTTTAATTCCTGATTGACATGCCGAATAATTATCACCGATAAAGCTGAATGTACTTCATGACCGTTATCAGTTGTCATCTTAATTTGGATTCGACTGTCATCAACTTTCTATCCCATCGCTCTTAATTGGCCTTTCACCCAGATACACCCACCATGTTGCGCTGACCAAGTTGTGACGATCCTTCTCGGGCGAATGTTTGCGAGCACGATCAACGCAAAGTCTTGCAGTGAAGTTGCGCTTGACCAATGAATTCCTATGATTGCAATCTTTGCATTGCGTTAACGCATATTCTGCACAAAAATACAAAAATCAATAGTTCTAATGTGCTGAACGCATGCAACCGAAATATTATAGAATTTATGCTTAATGGACACAATTTAATATATTTCATCAACGCAATCCAACAATGTTTAAGAACTTAGCACTATGATAACAGATCAAATTGACGAGGAGATAATTTAGCAATATGAAGAGGAGGAAATCTTGGAGTATTTAGCAGCCGAGCAAATTGACGGATCATCCTCCGTGGGAGATAATTTAGGTCCTTTTAGATCCACATTTTAGTTTAGATCCATAATCGGTAATTTGAGTACAAACTAATGTTTAATTAAACTAACGACATATAATTTCTTTAGAGTATGGTTGTACGAGTAATAGGACTGGACGCAGATACTCTCGAAATGTTGATTTAGATAGATATGTGCAATAATTTGGGAGAATTTCTATCGAGATCGACCCTGTATGGGAGAAACCGATTTACAACAATGCCACAAGGTTTAGCAATGCCATTGGTACCAACGTTCGAGAATCTTTTTCTGTTTGTTATGGATCATGGAGAGAGGTACCAATAGAAACTAGAGAGCTAGTTAAAAGTCGATTATTAGTAAGATGGTTATATGATATTTTATAAATTATATGTGTCTGCATCTGCAGAGATACTAATTAGTTTTTCTTTTCTTTCTTAATCTAGAACCATTTTGTGTTAGATTTGTCCAGCCAACTGGTCAATAACTTCATCGATGAATAGATAAGAAGTTCGTTCAAAGAGTACAAAAGGGAACTACACAAAACTATAAAAAAAAATATGCAAGTTCTGAAGAGGCATGAGCACACCTACCTGATCGACTTAAAGACAACATAGAAGATTGACACTTTTATGCAACAAGTTTGAATTCACCGTCTAGAAAGTAAGAACTTTTTGTCCTTTTTTTTTTTTGGTTTACAATCATTTCGATTACTCATTTCCTCTTAATTTCTCATTTTCTTAGAAAGTAGCAGAGACTAATCAAAGGAATCGATCAGCCCAAAAATACCCTCATACAGCTGGTTCTAAGACTTTCATATGCATACGAGAATCCATGGTAATATTAAAAGTATTTCTATATTTGATTTCTAAGAAAGTATTATTACTATCTTCTATGTGAATTGTTTTATAGAAAGGACCTGACGGTCAAACAAAGAACCTAGTACACTTATTCAAGCAAACACACTGGAGTGACCATTTGTTTGCTAATCAGGCCGCTAATGATGCATATGTAAGTTTTTATTCCGCAATGTAACTTTATTTATATATAATTGTCATACAATAATTAGTTCTAATTATTGATGTAGAGTCAAATGATCGAGCTGAGAAAAGCCTCCACCTAAGAAGGGTCTGAACCAATATCGAAAGAAGTGAGCAGGTGTTGGGCACATGAGTGAGCCTTGGTAGGGCACCAAAAGGTAAAAAAATGAAAAAAGAAAAATTAAATCATCGTCCAGTGCATCCTCATCAAGAGTTGTATAGGAGCAAAAACAAGAGATAGAAGAGTTAAAGGCTAGGCTAGCTAGATTGGATGAACTGGAAGCTCAAAGACAATCTAAGATGGATGATATGAAAGTTATGCTCGTACAGCTCATGAGAGATAAATTGAACTAGGTATGAACTCTTCAATTTTTGTAGTAAACTAATTAGAAGTTTGTGTATGTTGTTATCCTATAGTTATGGTATCAACATTAACATATAGTTATTTAAAGTATAGTTAGTGTTCTGAAGTTGAGTTTGATTTTCAGTTTGTGCTAAATAGGAGGGGGTATTGATAATGGGTAGAAATGCACGTTATTACAGCACAAGGATAGAAAACAATGAAGGATTGTGATGGTAAAAATATATAAAATTGTGTCCAAAGGCATTAGGTTTAGAATATTGTGATCACATGCGTCCATCGCATTAAAGCAGCTAACTTATGTATTTTTTGCAGAAAAATGCGTTGGCACAAGGCGGAATTGCGATCCAAAGAATTTAGCGTCCGAGCGCATTAAGAGATTGTGACCACAAGGCTATACGATCATATGCGTTCGCAAAGATCTGCTCAAGAAGGTGGCCGCATAGAGATAGCGCATCAAGGTGGAAGCTTAATAAATCACGATGGGACAGAAAGCTGATGACGGTCGATTCCGAATTAAGTTGACAAGCCATTAACGACACACTATAGTAAGTACACTCAACTTTTCGGTGACAATTAATCGACACATCAGACAAAGAATTAATGACATCCCATCAGTGCAATCATTTGAGAGAAAAGCTCTTCACCCCAAAGCTCTATAAATACCAAAGGCCACCTTCGTTTAAGGAGTTCAGTTCCGCTATTCAGAATTTAGAGTTTGTCTTTACCATATACTTAGATTTCACATACTTAGAAGGCAGAGGCGAGTGAAGGGAGAATACGCTGAAAGATCGTCCTGGTTAACTCGGAAGAGTGCCAGGAAGCGTTGAAGAATAAAGAGAGGGCCGACTCTTATGGAAGCAAGAACATTCTTTGGGCAGAATAGAGAGAACTTAGTGTAAAAGCCTTGGGAAGCAAGACATTGGTACCAGGCTCTCTATCCTTATTTTCCATTGTCATTTTGTATTTTGAACTTATTTCTAAAATGGAAATTGCATCTCTATATATGTCCATTCTCTTTACATTACGCATGAGTAGCTAAACTGTCGAATGGGTTGAGAAGCACTTAGCTAGCATAACCTGAGATCTTCACTTTATGCGATCATCTTGTATTATGTATGCGTCACTCGTCCTTTAAAGATACTCAGGAGGGTGGTTTGACGATAGAATCTAGGCTTGAAAAAGTCAGATTAGAATCTAGGCTCGAGAGAGTCAGATTAGAACCGCATAATCAAGAGATGGAAACTTAGGAATAAGTTTTGTTTGCTATTAACACATCGCATGCACTCTAGAGATAGTTGTATGCGGTCACCTTGTACCTGTGTGCATCATTCATCATCGCATAGGCAAGAAATAGAGACTTAGGAATAAGTCTTATAGACATCATCACATACATTGCATGCGTCCTAAAACTAGAAACTATAGCATTTACTTTGGAAGATGAATTGTTGTTGTATGTGTCTAGCATGATCGCATAGCTTGAACACAATCTCAGGAAGCGCTAGCTAAACACCTTCTCAACTCGTTCCCCCGTATACTCATTGTATCTTTCGCATTATTAACTCTTTTCTCAATTCTGTCGCATAAACTCAATACCTTAAACAACATACCAACCAACACATTGTTTTATTTGTCAACGCAAAGAGATCTGAAATTACCATCGCATACTGTTCCGTAGTCCCTGTGTTCAACCCTGGGCTTACTAGGCAACTTAGTAGGGTTTATACTTGGATCTTGCTAAGAAAACTTGCATGCACAATGCATATTCCACCATTGCATTCTACACCATTATTTCATCGCATTAACCACGTATCAGGTATGAACTCTTCAACTTTCGTAGTAGACTTGACTAGAATTTTGTGTATGTTGTTATCCTGCAATTATGGCAACAACATTAACTATAATTATTTAAAGTATAGTTAGTGTTCTGAAGTTGAGTTTGATTTTCAGTTTGTGCTAAATAGAAGGGGGGTATGAACTCTTCAACTTTCGTACTAAACCAATTAGAAGTTTGTGTATGTTATTATTCTGCAGTTATGGTAAAAACATTAACGTATAGTTATTTAAAGTATAGCTACCTCGTCATCAAAATTTGCAACTTGACCTACGAACGTCCAAGATTTATTCGTAAATCCTATCATACTCAACTGACACAAAAAGAAAATAAATCAAAGCAAAAAAACCTTTAACTTAAAAACTAACTAAGAAGAACTAATTGGCTTCCTTGGCAACAACACCAACTTGGTAGGGTCGAGTTTACCGTCATCCGTAAACCCTCGCTACACAAATAATATTTATAAATCATCGAACTAACTACTTATACTAACTGGTAGTACAAGCGGCAAGTCCAGGGTCGAACCTCAGGGAAGCATGGAATATTAGTTCATCGAAGCTCGTTTTTAGTTAAAGAGATAAATGGAGGAGGGGGGAGGGGGGGTTGGTGTGGATTAATAAATGAAATTGCATAAAATAAAGTGCAAGAAAAATAAAGATATAAGTGCAATTAATCTAGATATCTTAGCTTAGAGGAATGAATTCACTCAATGTAATTTAGATCATTGAACCAATTTCTGACTTAAACTTCTTGTTAGGAACGAATTACGATAAGATGAGGATTTAACTTCCAATATCTAATTAAACAATCAATATGGTTTTTCTCTAGATTGATAGGAGCAGTCCTATTTGCCTAACTAACCTATTGCTTCCATTGGAATTAACCTATAATTATATTTCACATATTATAAGTTAATCACAAAGCATTAGAATTATACAACAAAATCATTCGGTGTTAATCAACAACTAAAATCATGCAATTCATAAATGTAAATTTGAATTAAAACCCATAGACAAGTTCGTGTACAACAATAAATCAAAATCTCACAAAATTACATCGAGTTCCTTCGAATCCCTAAGCTCGGAATCTAAAACCTTACCTTCCCATGGGGATGGAGAGGGTACAATCCAGCATCTACTCGATAAATTACAAAATAAGCACCCAAAATACAAAGTGGAAGAGAGAGAAGAGAGGGGAAATTCGGCTGAAGGCTGAAGGTGGGCGTCTCTTTCTAACCTAAAGCAAAGAAACGTATATATAGGCCAGCGCTGCAATGTGCAACGCTACACAGATGAGCGTTGCAGTGCTACAAGTAGCGTTGCAATGCTACTCTGCCTTGCAGCACGCTTTTGTCTTCAATTTGTAGCATTGCAACGTTGCCCAATTTTACCCACAATAGGTAACTACTGCCTTATAGCATTGCACAACGCTTGTTTGAGCATTGCAACGTTCCGTCCAGGGCTGTGTTTGTCCATTCACATCCTTTTAAATCCCGGTTGCTCAAATTAGCTCCTAATTGCTCCAAATTAATCTTGAATAGCTCGTAACAACTTTCTCTACCTTCAAGATGCTCAATACCTACAAAATCATCAAATAAATACACTGAACATAGCAACGACCTAGAATTAAGAAGAGAAAAATAGCACATTTTCAGTGCTATCAAACACCCCCAACTTAATTCTCAATCGTCCTCGAGCAAGGTAGAAACACACATTCACACAGAAAAAATATTATGCTTGCCGAATCACATAAGTCATTACTCTAGTCTCAACAATCTATAAGGATGAGATTTGCAATAAAAAATGCAATCAGCTTACAATCAATCAATGAAGCACATTTAAAAAATGATTTTAAACTTTTCATGCATGAGTGAGTCAAAAGCTCTACTAATTAAGCTCGTGAAACCCAGAACGGTTTTATAGGGCCCTTAATTTGTTTTCCCCCTACAATGGCTCGAAGGTTCAAGAGCCAAGCTTCCTAGACTCAACTTTGCAATCACACACTTAAGGAAACCAAACTTTTATTTTAGCCATTTTTTTTCTCTTTTTTTCTCCTTTCTCTCTCTTTCTTTTTCTTTTTTTTTTTTTTTTTTACTGTATACAAAAGAGGAAACCTTATCTAATCACATCATCTTCGTTTTGGCTTGCCCACACAGGTGTCATGTATGTCATCCAACTACGAGCAATGTCTCCTAACAAGGTGCCGAAGCTTACTCATTCCTTGGGATACTTTAGCTCAGAAGGGAAACTACGGGTGTCATAGCTGCCCCAGGTTAATCATAACTCAAGAAAGAGGAGTAATCCCCTTCAAAAATAACATACATAATTGCTTTTACTTTACAACACACTCTGACTTTTCCAAACTGCTTTTTACATACTCTACACTTGGCTTTTACAATACATAACAAGAGTTTGGCAAAAAATTAGGCATGCATTACTAGGTTGGGCTTTCAATCAGTTAACTCATATCACCTAGGACTTTGGGAGTGACAACAAAAATATTAGCCCAATAATACAATCATAAGCACGCAAGACCTAACTTCTTTGGACAAGGGCCTTAAAGATGCATGAGAGATGAGAAAAATTTTTAAAACGAGCTAAATATCATGATCATGCTCTTTAAACTAGTTTCATGCAAACCTAATCACAAAAAGGGTGCGTCATCAACTACTCATCATAACAAACCAAGCAAGAAAGCAAGCAAGCAAATTAAGCACACAAACATCGTCCGAACACAATGGTCAAGGACCCCAACAGTTAAAATATACCCCGCCCCCAACTTAAAATGATACATTGTCCCCAATGTATCTCTAATCTAAGCCCAAAGAAATAAGAAAGTCAAGGGAACAGAAAACCTCCCCTGATGACGTTTCTAGACATGGAATGGTGGTAAGAGGGTCACGCTAAATTGATCTTCTTCTTTTTTAGGGCAGAGAGAAAGATCCTACAAAATAAAAACAAGAAGTTAAACTAGAAAGCAGTAAAGGAAAGTAGTAAATTTTATCACTTGACTCCCTCCAATAAGGGCAAAGTTTTTACATCAATTGCTCAACGTGACCTATCTGCTGTCAAGGTACATAGAAATTTTCATATTTCTCTAGTTCTTTCTTGGATGAGTCAATATAGCCCGATAAGGCTATAATGCTTCCCATCTTTTGAAGAGAACCAAGCAGGTTGAATTTGGGTTTTTTTGGAATATGGCAAAAAAGGTAAAAGAAAGAATCAAAAGACTCCAATGACCCAAAATAGTCGAAACAAATAAAAGACTCAACAGACTCGTGAGAACTAGGGGAACAAAACTCAAATCCCCCGTAGACAAAGATCCGCTTCCTAAGATGGCCCCGCCCGTTTCATGCTAACTAAACTCATGACGAATATACAAAATACCAGAAGTTAGAACAGCGCGAGGTCTTTTGACCTCTCACTCTGTCACCTAAATCTCATAAGATTTAGGCTTTAAACTCTCCTTAACCTCATAAACTGGCAAGCATGAAGTGAGTCCTCATCATCACTAGAGTAATAGCACTCTACAAGGGACTCTGCCTATAAAGTACAGACAATGGACTGCTCTGGTCCACTCTCTAGTCTCTGCATGGCCTCAGTTAGCTGGGTAACATGGGTTATCAATCCTTGCAACTGAGCTTGAAGATCCTGCTGAGACTGAAGAGTACTATTAGCAAGTTTATAAATTGAAAACTTCATAGTCATACTTGGACACGAATCTCAAGTGGTTCCTGCTTCTCCACCGTGTCGACATGGACTACCTCATGCCTCTAAGCCTTAAAATCAAAGGAATGGTCTGACAACTGCTCGTCCGGCCTCCCAACTGAAGTTGCAAACTGAGTAACAAGGTCACTTAGACTCTACAAGTCAGTCCTACCGTCTGCCTCAGGGCAAAAACTCTCCTACTGGATGCACTCAAACTCTTGCTGCCTACAGAGGTTGTCCTGCTCAAACTTAAAAGCTCTGTCAGTAAGCTCCATAACCAATGCCTCTAAAGACTTACCCGACCCTGAAGACTAAGCGTGAGTCGACTGATGTGGTGCTGTGAAATCTTGATCGTTAAAGCTTTGTTGCCATCCTGAGAATCCATTGTCAAACAACTGCCCCCACCAAGAATGGTGAGGCTCATAGTCCCAAGGACCATAATACCCCTCCTCGGTGAATCCATATGGTGCTAGAATCCACTGCAACCTCAGACATGCTTTCGTGGGATGCCTCTCAAGTAGGCAACTCCTGCACACCTCTACTTGTTGTGATCTCATTTTCACCAAGAGGCCAACCAAGGAAGTCAACTCGAAAAGCTCGTAGTGAAGGCCACTTACCTCGTCATCAAAATTTTCAACTTGACCTCCGAATGTCCAAGATTGATTTGGAAATCCTATCATACTCAACTGACGCAAAAAGAAACAAATCAAAGCAAAAGAAACTTTAACTAACAACTAACTAAGAAGAACTAATTGGCTTCCCCGAAAACGGCACGAATTTGGTAGTCGAGTTTAACGTCACCCATAAACCCTCGCTACATAAATAATATTTATAAATCACCGAACTAACTACTTATACTAATTGGTAGTACAAGCAGCAAGTCCAGGGTCAAACCTCAGGGAAGCGTGGAAGATTAGTTCATCGAACCTCGTTTTCAATTAAAGAGATAAATTGGAGGGGAGGGGGGAAGGGGATTGATGTGGACTGATAAATGAAATTGCATAAAATAAAGTGCAAAAAAGGTAAAGATAGAAGATAATTAATCGAGATATCTTAGCTTGATTGTTTATTCCTAGTCCAATTGATTGGAATCCCAACCAATGGCCTAATTATCTAATTAATCAAAATGCACAGAAAATGAATCTGTTCCATACAAATTGAAATCACGTTAAGTTCTAGAGATTATGCTAAGATGAGTGTTTAACTTCCAACGTCTAACTAAACAATCAATATGATTTTTCTCTAGGTTGATAGGAGCAGTCCTTTTTGCCTAACTAACATATTACTTCCATTGGGATTAACCTATAATTATATGTTACATATTACAAGTTAATCACAAAGCATTAGAATTATACAACAAAATCATTGGGCGTCAATCAACAATTAAAATCATGCAATTCATAAATGTAAATACGAATTAAAACCCATAGACAAGTTTGTGTACATCAATAAATCGAAACCTCACAAAATTACATCGAGTTCCTTCGAATCCCTAAGCTAATAAACTAAAACCTTACCTTCCCATGGAGATGGAGAGGGTAAATCTGGCATCTACTCAATAAATTACTAAAGAAACACCCAAAATATAAAGTGGAAGAGAAAAGAGAGGGAAAATTCAGCTGGAGGCCGAAGATGGGCTTCTCCCTCTAACCTAAAGCAAAGAAACGTATATATAGGGCAGCACCACAGCGTACAACTCTGCACATATGAGTGTTGCAACTCTACAAGTAGCATTGCAATGCTACTCTACCTTGCAGCGCGCTTCCGTCTTCAATTCGCAGCATTACAATGCTACCCCATTTTTCCCAAAATAGGTAGCTACTGCCTTATAACGTTGCAACACTCCGTCCATGGGTGTTTGCATCCGTTCACGTCCTTTTGAAGCCTGGTTGCTCAAATTAGCTTCTAATTACTCCAAATTAACCCCGAATAGCTCGTAACAACTGATTCTACCTCCAAGATGCTCAATACCTAAAAAATCATCAAATAAACACATTAAACATAGTAACAACCTAGAACTAAGAAGAGGAAAATAGCACATCAATACCTACAAAATCATTTAAAATAAGAAACCTATTCTGTAAAGCTAACTGGAGTCCTCCCACTTCCACAGCTGAGACGACGTGCCTGGTGCCTACTTGCATCATTATCTCACCAGCCTCCAACTGTCGCCAAGATCTAATCCCCTGAAAAGAAGAACAAACATGATTAGTGGCGCCTGAATCAATTATCTAGGCAGAATCATCATTCTCCACTAAACAAGTTTCAAGCACAAGTAAATCACATTTACCTTTATCGACCTTGGCCTTAGCCTTGGCTACTTTCTTCTCTTTCAGATACCGAGGACAGTTCCTCTTCTAGTTTCCATCTTGGTTGCAGTGGAAACATTTTTCTTTAGCAACTTGTGGATGCCTCCTTAGGGCAACAGACGGTGGGTTAGCAAGTGCCTTCTCTTTCCTTTACCACCCTTCTTCTTCTTCCCCTTTGCAGAGTTAGAACCAGAAGGTGCAAACTTCGTTCCTGAGGTCGAACCTCTATGGAACGTCCTGAAGGATGAAGCAACATTTGCCTCACCCTTCTGCCTATCCTTACTTTTAAGTAAAGATTGGTACATCTGCAACTCGTTGTGGAGAGTTGTAAGGTTATACTTCACTTTGTTAAGAATCACATTAATAACAAAGTGTAGGAAGCTCTTCGGCAAAGAATGCAGGATTATGCTAACTTGGCTGCCCTCATCGATGGTAAACCCATTGAACTCTGCCACATTGAAGTGGACCATCATGAACACATGTTCACGAAAAGAGGTGCCTTCTTGCATTTTGCAGTTGAATATGTATTTAAGAGCTTCATGCATAAATTGTTCAGACGGTTGTCCAAACATCCCCCATACGGACTCCATGATCTCACGCGCTAAGACCATAGGCTCATGTTTCTTGGCCAAGACTTCAGAAAGACTTGCCAAGATATAGGCTCGAGCCTTCTCATTCGCCCTTGTCCATCGCTCGTATGCCTCCTGAATATTTCGAGCTGCATTTGAAGCTGGAATAGAAGGACAAGCCTCCGTGAGAGCGAACATGAGATCCTCGATGATTAGGATCGTCGTGATCATGTGTTTCCATGTTCAAAAATTATCGCCATTTAGTTTTTCGGCACTTACCAACAATAAGGTGGTTGTTTCCATTTTAAAATGTTGCTAAAAATACAAACTAAACTTTATTAGATTTTGCTAAACCACTTTTAAACCAATCAGTTTTGCAAAACAGTTTTAAGTACCCTAAGTTATAAACTTCTATTTTGCAATAATGCCCCAGTGAGGTAGGACAAGCACCATCGGTGGGGTGATCAGTTGTCCCTTCGCTAGGATGAGACATTCTCAACAATTAGGCAAAATCAACTCTTGGAATTGAACCTAATAGCCACCATTTTTCGGTACAGAATCGTTAACTTTTAACTATTCTGTGTAAGTGTAACCCCTCGCTTTCGATGCTAGAGTCCCGCCCTAATGCGCTTACCGTAGGAAAAAGACAGATTAGGACAAGAGATTAAGTTACCTTATCCTCTTACAGGAGATCAAATAAAGAAAGGCGCAAAACTGCCATCCTTTAGGGGGACACTCCCAGGGTGCCTCGAGGCGATGCGCAGTAACTTTATTCAACCTAACAAGGGAGACCGAGGGATATGCTGTCGCACTTCCCCCTCCCACTTACTATGAACATTCTCTCCATCCACCTTAATATTGACCTACCCAAACACCATCCGGGACATGCCAAAGGTGCCGTGAGGCCGGGGATAGATCTCACAGTGTGGAATATTTAGGAGAAAAGTGAAAGGTTTAAGTGAAGCATCTTATGCCCCAAGTACCTCCCACTGAATGTTCTACCTAGGGATTTATTAACCTAGACAATCCGGCTAATGATTTTAGTCTAAGTATTCTTTTTAAACTCTGCTCATAAACTACGCTTGTCTATGAAATATGAACAAGTTCAAGTAGTCACATTTAAATACTTTAATGGACTGTCCTTTACTTGCATGCATGCATCAAATCTATCTAATTCACCTTTCCAGATAAGTTCTCAGGTAGGGGTGTTACGTTTCCGTCAACTTAAATACTCCAGCCTAAACAGAACCCACCTTAGACAAAAGGTCTCTTATAGATATATTTGCTACACTTTAACCTTTTATTAGCCAATTTAATCCTATTAAACTGATTAAAAGATTAAAGCCTTAGGATTGCTAATCATATTAGAACAGTGATCTTAGGTCTATGTGATCCAATTTTTAAACACTTTAAAGCCATGAATTTAAACCTAAGTGAGCATGCATGTCTTTCTTATTTCTTTTAGTTCTAATTTATCTTTAATTTTTAAAAAGAAAAAAACTAAAACCATTATGCACAACGAGGTGTTTAACACATTTATAAATTAACCTATGTGATATGCTTCATACAATGTCCGGTCATTACTATATATAACTTTTACATAACGCGTAACAACCAAGCAAACATGCTACCATTCACCCTTATACTATAACAATTATAATATAAAGATGATGCATGTCAATGCTTTTTATGCATGTATAAATATAACTCTTATATTATATGATGCATGAGTATACTCTTACATAATTAAATCATGTTTCTCTAAATTATAACAATTACAATAAAGAGATGATGCATGACCATTGCATAACCTAAGGTGGGATTTACTATGTGCATACCATATGACATATAAAACATACATCGCATGTAATAAACAAAGGATTAATGGACCGGGATGAGCCTTTGCACAAAAATCCGGAATGAAAAACCCTATCTATTACATTTTTCATTGAGCAAACCGATTCACAGGCAAACCGAGTCTTGAATCGTCAGGAGGTCTTCATCGTGTAGCAAACTCCAGCATGTAGACGATCGTTCAGCGTGCACTAGACGATAGGAACATAAGAAAACGATCGCATAGACGATGATGAGGCTGCGAAGCTTGATCGTCCATGCGATCGTGTAGCGCAACAACAGGTAAATGATTTACCTTGAGTTACTACGCGACCGTTTAGTCAGTTACTAAGCGATGAAGCTTGCTGACCTAAACGATCGTTTAGCACACACGCTTTAAACGATATGCAAGCGTCTCATCGTTTAACCGATGTGTGCAACTTGGTAAACGATTTAACTTTCAATGCTAAGTGATCATTTAGTCAGTTACTAAGCGATGAAGCTTGCTGACCTAAACGATCGTCTAGCACTCACGCATTAAACGACATTCATCAATCGCGTGCCCGATCGTCAACCCGATGCGACCAACTCTTGATCGCATTCCCCATCTTTAACCGATGCATTCAACCGCAATCGCGTACTCCTTCATCTTTACGATGCGATGGACAACGATCTCGTAGAACTTCTTCTGCACGATGCGATCAACCCTAGATCGCATCCTTCCTTGAAGAGTCGCAACGCTTGCCCAGAACTTCAACGAACAACTCAAAACTTCAAAAAAACTTTGAATACAGACTCGATAATGATTATTAATGCCTAAAAACACAGGGGCCTTTACAAATAACCGCAAATGTAAAAGGATCTTAAACAAACCGAGGCTAATCATCCCGAAAACATCCATTAATCCGGCACATCCACAACAGATTTAGCAAATTAAAACAGCGTAGAAGTGCACCCACCATGAATGTATGTCATTTCGTTGCAACAGATGAAATTGAAGTATCAGAACCTGGCTCTGATACCATTTGAAGGATCTCATATCGAGAGTTCCATGAGCACATTCGGATCGCTCCGATCTCCCCGTGACCGAAATACAAATTATATACATTCAACACATATAGTTATGCACATAAATCTAATTATCGACATGCTCAAAAAAAGATAATTAAAAGGGAAAGGGTTCCATACCAGTTGAAGACTATCTTCGAACTTCAGAACCCCACGCAGCGGATCCCTCCAACAGATCTACCAACACTCAGCGGGAACGTCAACTGCAACAGCACGATCAATGCGAACACGAATGCCGCAATGGGAATGACACCACCACTAATGAGCCCCGGGTATTCTCGGAGTAAAAACCCAAAGGGTAGGCTTTGGTGAATTTGGTAGAGGATGGAGGACAAACGAGTCGTGTAGGCGATAAGCAAATGGGAGAGAAAACAGTGCTTATAGCAGAAGTGCTTATCACATAGAGGAACTACACGATCATGTAGGATTTGCGAACGATCGTTTAGCTAAATCGACACACTATATGATCGTTTAGAGAAGCTATCCGATCGTGTAAGCGAAAGTGTGCGATCGTTTAGTGCGAGGTGGACGATCATTTAGGTGGAGAAACGACTATCGTATAGGCTCTCGAGCTATCGTTTTCTTTCACCAGTGCGCTTTCACCAATTCTTTTCACGATTGAATGGGCTACGTAAAAATGAAAACATTTTTCATTTTAACCCATCGGTTACCATAACCAACACTGCCCACTAACCCACATCCGAAAGTGGAAAAAGGATTAATTATTATATAATTAATTAATTAATTAATTAATATAATCATATTATATTTATATCCTATAGTTTGATATCACATATCTACTATAGTATTTTCTCCTCTACTTGATATAAATCATATTTATATCTAATTTCCTCCAAAATAATGTATCTTATACATTTAGCCGCTATCATATATAATTAACCAATCCAATTATATCATATATAATTGAACTTCCTCTTGTCAATTTGAACATTTCAAATTAACCCAAACACTGGTTCTCGACTTTATCTAAGCTACCCAGGGGACCTAATGGACCTATGGCTCGAAGCTCTAACGGTACGTGAATAACTGACTAAACTCTTTAGCCATGAGATCCACCATCCGTTAACTGTCAGTGATTCCACTAAAGACCAATAGCTGAACTCTTCTTACCACAGATATATTTCTGTGTCCATCGGATATAACCAATCATGAGTACGATGACCCTTCACAGATGTTCGTAAGTACAACTAGGCCAATTTACCATTTTGCCCCTGTAGTTACATATTACTCCTTAAGTACCAATAATTCCTCTAATGAACAATACAACATAGTCCAACTATGTGTGAACACCTCTCGGGCTAGTCCAACTATGTGTGAACACCTCTCGGGCAAGAGAAGGTGTGTGGCGCCACATTGTTCAAGCCCCAGAATCAGCCCTTAAGGGAGCCATCTATCTACTTACCCCTGTCTCGGGAAATGAGTGAATTCCATCTTGTGTAGCTGAGTTCCCAGCTCCCAAATCAAATGAATCCTCAAAATGGTAGGTTTGAATCGGTGACCTGGCCACTCACACCCATACAAATCAAAGGACCACTCTCAATGGCAAGAGTTCCCAACTCACTCAGAATTGAGGTCATGTTACCTATGGTCATCCTAGTGAAGTGAAGTCTCTTTCATGAACGTTAACACTTTATGGTCAAGTCTTATACAAAATTTTTGTATAGGACGCCCCCGCTCGCATGTCCCTAACACGAATGATCAGGATCAGACCATCTATGACAAGTCACAACACTTGTGACCATTCCACAAAGCAGGCCGCGTCCGTAGCGTTACCAGGATAAAGTTCCCCTCCTTTATCCATATACTACAGACAATTTTGGTTATCACTCAAGATATAATGCACCTATATATCACCACATACATGCTTAAGTCACATACAGATAACCAAGGATTTTATGTTTATTGGTTTGTGGTAAAACAATAAACCGAGCAAACTACAACATGTGAAGTAAATATCATATATTAATAACACAAGCATTTGTACATACTGTTTACAAACTACAGGACACGAGACTTTAGGGCATCAACCCCAACATAAACATCATCTGAGCACAACGCTCATGGACCCAAACAATTACAACATACCCCACCCCCAACTTAAAGTAATACATTGTCCCTAATGTATCTCTAATCTAAGCCCAAAAAAATAAAATAGTTGAGGGAATAGAAAACCTCCTCTGATGACATTTCTGCAAATGTGATGGTGGTAAAAGGACTGCGTTAAATTGATCTTCTTCTTCTTTAGAGCAAAGGGAAAGATCCTACAAAAGAAAAGCAAGAAGTTAAACTAGAAAGCAGTAAAGGAAAGCAGTAAATTTTATCTCTCAACAAAATGGGCGAGCGAAACGGAAACATCGTCACATTTTGGACTCTATCCGAGCCCAACTTCTGTCTGCCTTCTACTTTGCAAATTTTGGGGTGAAACTGCTCTTACCTCTATCTACATAATCAATCATCTTCCTTCCTCTATTCTTCAAAATGCTTCTTTGTTTGAACGCTTATATGGTACTTCTCCTTATTACTCTAACCTTAAGGTCTTTGGTTGTGCATGTTTAGTACTTCTTTACCCCCTTGAACATACCAAATTAGAAATGTGTGCTTGTCTCTGTTGCTTTCTTAGCTACGGAACTTAACATAAAGGTTTTCGTTTAGGATCCTCTTTCTAAAAAATTGTGCATTTCTCAGCATGTCACCTTTTGGGAGCACACTATATTCTCTAGTCTCTCGGCCTTTCATGATTCTCTCTTTAGTTCTCTTCCCTATATTTCTGATGATGCTTTTGATCTTTTCCTTTCCTCTGCATCCTTCTCTAAATCTGAGTTTGAGCAATCTGTGCTAGTCTCTATTGATCGTGAACAACCTTCTATCTCATCTATGGAAACTGAACCTGTTCATAACCCTACTTCTAATGTTGACGCTCTACTAGGGTAAGGGCACCTCCTACTCATCTTCGAAATTTGTTTTTCTACTATCAGTTCCTTGGTTGAACCTACCTCTTTTCATGAGGCAAATACTAATCCCTTGTGGAAACAAGCTATAAGAGAAGAACTTCGGGCTCTAGATAAGATACACGCACGGGACTACATTGATTTAACCCTGGTAAAAAATCCATTGGTTGCAAGTGGGTTTACAAGATCAAGACTCACTCTGATAGTTCTATTGAGCGTTATAAAGCTCAGTTAATGGCAAAAGGCTATTTTCAAGAGTATGGGATCAATTTTGAAGAGACCTTTGCATCTGTGGCATGAATGACATCTGTTCAGTGTCTTTTAGTAATCGCTGCAGCCAAACAGTGGCCACTTTTTTAAATGGATGTTAAGAATGCCTTTCTTAATGGGCCTTTATTTGAGAAAGTGTACATGCAATCACCCCCAGATGTCTCTTTTCCATCCCAGAATGTATGTCTCCTTCCTTGAGCATTGTATGGTTTGAAACAAGCCCCTCGGGCTTTGTTTGCAACTTCGCGTGACAGACAACTCATGGTATTGTTTTTATTCTCATGTTTGTTGATGATATGATTATTACTGGGGATGATCCTTAGGCTTTTTTTTATCTACAACGCTATCTTAGCGAACACTTTGAGATGAAGGATTTGGGTTCACTTAGTTACTCTTTTGGCCTTGAAGTATGATTGAGCTCTGCTGGTTATTCATTGTCTCAAATGAAGTATGCCTCATATCTTTTGGTATGGGCCGGTATCATTGACTCTGCTACAGCTCCTGCACCACTCGATTCCAATGTTCGCTTGACTCCATTTGATGGTGTTCCACTTGAGCATGCCAGTCTCTATTGTCAACTTGTTGGCAGCTTCATTTATCTGATAGTCACTCGTCCTGACATTGCATATGCAGTTCACATTGTTAGTCAATTCATGGCTGCTCCTCGAACGATACATTTTATTGTTGTTCTTCGTATCTTCTGTTATGTCAAAGGAACTTTAGAACATGGACTTCAGTTCTCTTCCCAATCTTCCCTGGTTTTGTCTGGCTACTTTGATGATGATTGGTCTGGTGATCTTACTGACCGACATTATACCTCCATTTACTGTTTCTACCTTGGTGACTCTCTCATATTTTGGCAAAGTAAGAAAAAAGTGTTGTTTCCCGTTCTAGTATGGAGTCTAAATATCGCGCTTTGGCTGATGCTACGTCAGAGTTCATGTGGCTTCACTGGCTTCTTGCTGATATAGAAGTCCCTCAGTCGTTTGTAACTATTCTTCACTGTGACAATCATAATGCCATCCAGATTGCTTACAATGATGTTTTCATTAGCACACCAAGCATATTGAGAATGTTTGTCACTTTGTGCATCTTCATCTCCTGAGTAAAACTTTACTTTTACGATCTATTTTCACCACTGAGCACCCTGTTGATATTTTCACTAAAGCTTTGTCTCCCAGTCGTTTTCTCCAACTACTTAACAAACTCAAGTTGATTCCAACCTTACCACCTTGAGTTTGAGGGAGGGTGTGAATGTATACTTAGTCCTCTTAGTTGGAGAGTCTTTAGCATGGTTAGAGATTTTGTAGGCTCTATTTTTAGGCTTTAGTGTAGTATTTATACTTCTATACACTCCTTGTAAATACATACCTTTAATAAATACATTCTTTAACAGTTATGATAAGCATCAAGCTACGAGCACTACGCCAAAGCTGGATGCTTTTATGGGTTACCTAGCCGCCCCTGGTTAATAACCGCAAGCAAGAAAGGAGGAGCATTTCTCCACAGCATCACTTTTTCTTTTTCTTTCTCTCCTTTTTTTCGAAGTTGATCAGAGGAGTGTGTTACAAGGTTCTTGGATTTGATGCACTAATAGTTAAGCACTTTTGCAAAGCATGTGAAAAGTTCTTTCTTTGCTTCCTATTTTGAGTTTATTTTTATTGAAATTAATGTATTTTCTAGTGTTTTTTAGAGAATATTAAGAGAATGAGTATTGGAAGTCAAAAGAACCAAATTGGGCCAAAACCCCAAGAAGAAGTGAAGAAAAGATCAAGTGCCAAGAAATAAGGCAGCGCCACGATGCTAAAACCTTAGGCTACCTCAATTGAGGATTTGTGCATTGCAATGTTGTATTGCGGCAACTGAGGACAGTGCGAAGAATCATCTAGGCAGTGTCGCGACGCTACCTTAGAGCACTGCGGTAGTTCAAATTTGGGGGAAAATTCAATTTGTGTCTTTTCTATAAAATCTAGGGCAATTTAGAAGCCTCAAATATGAAATTCCAGAGCCCCTAAAGTATGTTTATGCTGCAAAAGAGAGTAGAGAGTGTGAGAGATTTATTTTGGAGGCTGTTCGAGTTTTTAAGGTGAAGATCAAAGCGTTCTTAGCGAATTCAAGAGACAGTTGAGGCTTCAACAGTAGTTCTTCCTTGTTTCTTTTTATCTCTTTATTGTTCATACTCGCAAATTTGTATGAAAATATGTGTTTGAAAGCTATGAGTAACTAAACTATCTAGTTTTAGGGTGTTGGTGAATTTGATTATAAATTTAAGCCAACTGTTTCGTCTTTCATGGATATTGTAGAATGATATGCTTTTTTTAATGTTGTTATGTATATATCTTGTTGATTGGCCATCAATATATGTTAAAAGAGATATAATTGAGAGATTATATGTTTAATTGAATCTATAACATTGAATCTTTATTAATTTATCATGAAAAAATAGTGAAGTTAATAAAGAACGTTGTTAACAACTTTGCTTAAAGTTGTGTTTCTTATTTGGCTTGAAGAGATTAGTCACCACTTAAGTTACATGAGAAAGAATTGTTTTATTGAGAAAATAATTTAAAAACTTCTTAAGTATATTATTTACATGAGATTTCATGAAAACCTAAGCATTATTTAATGATATAATTAATGAAATGAGTGCCCTAGAACGTTTTACCTCTGAAATTTTCATATTTGTTTTCTAAATTTATTTATTGTTTTCAAAAACAAAAAAAAATTCAAACTTGATTTCCAATCCTCGACTAAAATTGACACGATCATAAAATAGATAAGTAAAACTATGAGTTTGATCCTTGAAGACGATACTCAGTCTTTTATGTCATTTTAACTTTACTATAACTTGAGCACGTGTGCTTGTGTGCATCACATCAAGTTTTTGGCACTATTGTCAAGGATAAAAAAAAAATTTGTTTAATATTTCAAGAATTGGAGATTTTCTAGACAAATGTGTATTTTATTTGTTTTTGCTTTTGTTTGAGAATTGGTTGGATTTACTTTTGTGCATGTCCCGTGATAGGACTTGAGGACACTCCTCAATAAGGACTAATTTGGTTGTCAATTACTAGGGCAGTGTTAATCGTGTTTTTCCAAGTTGTATAGTTCTCGCCAGTTAACTTATCGGCACCAAGTAGATTTATTACAGTGCTTGTCATTTTTAAGGTTGATGAAAACAAACAAATTGATGTTTTGCATAACTTTTTAAATCCAATCATATTTTAGAAAAAATTTAATGAACCCAAATTTAATCTAATTTTGTAATGATGCTTCAGTGATTTAGGATAAAAACCACCATTCACCTCTTCATTGAATTGAGACATTCTCAACTACTTATTATACCAAAATAACACTTATTCCTATAATAATTAGTCACCATCATTTCCGTCAAGAAATCATTAACTTCCTTAATAATTTTCTATAAGTGTGACCCTCCATTTTAGATCCTAGGATATCTCTCCAATAAGCATACTGAAGGGAAGAGTGAATTGGAACAAAAACTAAAGCGACCCTATCCATTACTGGAGTTTGCCCTTATATTAATTCAATGCAAACACCTTTCGAAAGGAGGACACTTCTAAGGTGCCACGAGGCCGAGCATGAAACTTCACTTTGCAAACTAATGAAGGAGACCATAGGATGTATTGACACACGTCCTTCTCTCACTTACTATAAATATTTTCTCCATTCACCTTGATATTGATCTATCCAAACACCTTTTGAAGTGAGGACACTTCTAGGGTGCTATGAGACCAAGCATAGATCTCGGTGTGAACTTTAACAAAGAGCATGAAAAGGAAAACGACATATCATATACATCTTTTTTTCTTCCACTAAGTGTTTTAGAACCTATGGTTTATTACTTAGGTAAATTCAGCCAATAATTTATCTAAGTTTTTGTTAATTTTCCCAATATAATATTTATATTGGATACTTTAACAATGTATGATTATCACTTATTAAACACTTTAATAAATTTTATTTTTAATCATTATTGAAAACTTATAAAATATTTGACTAATTCACTTTCCAGGTCGGTTCCCAGGTAAGGGTATTCCTTTACGCTCAGCTTAAGTAACCTTAGCTTAGTCAAACATTTCTTAAACAAAGGTCCCTTATAGTCAAATAATTTTACAAATTTATTCTTTTATTCTCTCATTTTAATCTTATTAAAAGAAAAATAAAAGATTAACCTATTTCTAATCTTATTAGAAATAATTTAACACAAAGTCTAATTGGATAAATTTTATACCATTTAAAATTTAATTAGGACCTTATGTTTACATGCAATTCTTTATTATAGATTTTAATCTAACTCAATAATCATATAGCATTTATATATTAATGATCCATTAAAACTTATAACATGCAGTCTAATGATATTATATAAATATAACTCTTATATTTACTAAGTAATTTCATACTCATTGCATTTCCATTTTCATTAAACAACATAACAATTACATTATATTTAATAAAATTAATTCACATGTCACCATATAATATAATATTTATAGTAATATATGCAAGGACATGCCTATTAAATCATGCAGCCATATAATATAACACTTATATTAAATATGATGCATCGGAAATCTATATGGCATATATTATGCAACATACTTTAATTTAATCATATATCATGTGCATAAGAGTTATAATAGGCATAGACTTAAATAGATTCATTAGCCAAAAATTAATTAAGTATAATAAAACCCTCTTTAGTGGGATAAAAATTGTCTATGGGATATATCAATTTTTAACTCTCATGTCCCTAAGAGTTCACACAATGAGATCCATGCTTGGCTTCATGTCGCCCTGGGCGTAACCTCCCTTCGGGAAGTGTTTTCATGGGTCAATACCAACGTGAATAGAGAAAGTGTTCATAGTAAATGGGAGAAGGACATGTGTCAACTGTTGGGTTTTTATGTCCTAAAACTCGTGATTTCTAAACAATAGAACTTATTCTAAAAATTCAAAAAGTTGTTATTGAATATATTGTTTTTTAGAAATCCAATAAACCTAAGTCTCTTGACTATTATATGAGTACTTGAACTTTATGTGGAGACATACGAGTGGATCAGCTTCGCGTAAACAGTCAAAATGATCTATAGTATATGAATAAGGTTGGATGCCTTATTCTAGTAACACTATTGGATGCGGCCTACTCTGTAGTTGTTACAAAGAGTTGCAAAGTGCTACATACGAAGTGATACTAATTTGTGCATGTTGGGACATGAGGAGTGGGGGTATCCTATGAAAATGAGTTTTTTGCAAGATCGGACCACGAAATTAGTCACTCTTACTTTATAACGTTGTTTACTATTTAAAACTGACTATTTCAAAGCGATGACCTAGGTAACTTGACCTTAATCCTGAGCTAACTATGAACTCCTGTTTGATCGGGATTATCCTTTGATCTGCAAACGGTGAGAGTAGACCAACTGCCTCTACTCAATTAGCTTCCCATTTTGGGGATAAGATCGGATGAATAGCTACGGACATAGGGTGCAAGACGGAATTTACTTCTACCCGATTAGGGTTATTAGAGAGGTTGTTCCCTTCAAGTGCTGATTCTAGGTCTTGAACAAGAGGTCTCACCCTCTCATTGGCCTGAGAGGGATTCGATTTGCTGATTGGATCACAAATCAATTTTTCATTAGGGGATCAGTGGGACTTAAGGAACAAGAGGTAATTTCAGGGGTAAAATAAAGATTCGACCCAACCGTTATTACGAATAACCTGTGAAGGGTTAACTTACTAATCATGGTTATATCGAGTGGACATAATATATCTACAGTGAGGTGAGTTTAGCAATGGACTTTAGTGGAATCACCCATTAGTTAACGAATGAGGATTAGTTCGGTCTAATGAGTTTAGCCAATTAATCTAGAATCATTGGAGCCCATGATCTGTAGGTCCGCGAGGTCCCCCTACTAGCTCGTAAATGGATTAGCTCTAGAGTAGCGTGATAAGTTAATTTGAAGTGTTCAAATTAAAATTAAATGAATTTGGAGAAATAATATTTTTAAATATGATTTAAATATTTGAAGATGAAATTGTGTAAAATTAATTTATATTTGATATTAAATTAATTAGAATTATTCAAATTGTTTAAATAATTATTTATTAATTTTATTAAGAAAATTAATTTATGAAATTAATTATGTAAAATTAATAATATTTTCAATTTTATTAAAAAGTTGATTTATGAAATCAATATTTGATAAATTAAAAAAGAAAGAAAAATCACAAAATGAAAAAATGGCTTTTTCCATTGTCTTCTTCCAAGTAGGTCACTAACAACCAGTCTTCAAGCTTCATTAACTCCAAGCATGAGCTGCATCTCATGCAGCAAATCTCTTTGCATGATGGTCTGCAATATATTAAAGAGATTGGATTGTTTTGAAGGGATGGAAACCGATAAAATTTCTCTGAAAAATTCGTAGAAGAAGGGTGTTCTTCACGTTGGGTTGTTGCTGTGAGTATTCTCCAAATTTCCTTAATTCAGGTTTATCTTGAGTCCCACTACTCAATCTAGAGCACCAAGAGGATAGTAGGGAAGATCTTGGGGTGGTCTACAACAATATTCAGAGGAGATTTGCAGTTGGTTTCAAACTTAGAGGAAGTTTTTCAAAGGTATGTCTTGAAACCCATTTATTTCTGATATAGCATGCTTTCATTTCTGCCAAAATTAATGAATTAGAGTGTTTATGAATCTTGGTCACTTCCACTGCACAATGGTATATTCCAACCTCAACGTATCCTACAGTCTCCTCCATTAGTTTGCACTATGGGATTTCTATGGTCCGCCTACATGTCTTCCTAGAGTGACCATCCCTTCAAAGAGTCTGATCATAGGATTCGGAATAACGCAAACTCCAGTAATGGATAGGGTTTCTTAGGCTAATCTTCAACAATTGTCTTTCCTTATGGTAGCCTGTTGAAGCGTACCTCTGGGATCCAAAATGGTAGAGTCACACTTATGAGATGAAATTAAGTAGTTAATGAATCCTTGACCGAAAAATGATAGTTAAGAACTATAAGAATAAGAGTTATTTTGGTATTAGTAATTAGATAAGATTGTCTCAATTCAGAGGAGAGGTAGTTGATCACCCTTTGTAGTTGTTGCTCTAAACTTCTAAAGTATCGTTGCAAAAACTAAATCAATGGTTTAATTAGGGTTCTGTGATTTTTTATTTTTGTTGAATTGAATGGATTTTTGTTTTTTTTTTCTTTGTAATGGGTTAAAAAAAATATAACTAATACGGTCAATTGTTTGTTATTCATTTCAACATGTCTTCCACAGGAATTTTCTTACTTAAGAATGAAAAATTATATGACATGGAAGTTTAACTTGAATACAATTCTAGTTATAGATGTTCTATTATTCGTCTTAATGAGGAATGTTCTTCAA
Organism: Benincasa hispida; assembly: GCF_027475165.1. Classification (NCBI taxonomy): domain Eukaryota; kingdom Viridiplantae; phylum Streptophyta; class Magnoliopsida; order Cucurbitales; family Cucurbitaceae; genus Benincasa; species Benincasa hispida. Next base: position 57,530,926 of record NC_143478.1, read on the forward strand.
TTTCTACTCGAAATGCTTCCCAAACATTAAGGAATGTGTATGACTGCTGAATGAAAGCCAATGACAAGGCTCGATATATCTTGGCAAGTCTATATAAAGCTCTTACTAAGAAACATGAGGACATGATCACTGCACGTCAGATCATGGAGTCCTTTTAGAAGATGTTTGGACACTGTCCTTTCAGATCCAGCACGAGGCCCTCTAGTACGTTTATAATGCACGCATGAAGGAAGGCCAGTCAATGAGAGAACATGTTCTCAACCTGATGGTCCACTTCAATGTCGTTGAGATGAACAACGCAGTCATCGACGAGCAGAGTCAGGTGTCCTTTATTTTGAAATCTCTTTTGAATAGTTTCCTCCAATGCCACAACAATGCAGTTGTGAATAAATAGAGTACACCATGACTACCCTCCTAAATGAGTTACAAAGTTATTAGTCTCTTATGAAATGTAAAGGACCAAAAGAAGGATAGGTAAATGTTGCCCATTCTAAGAAGTTCCACAAGGGTTCATTCTTTGGAACTAAGTCTATTCCATCATCTTCTTGTTCTAAGAAGATCCAAAAAAAGAAAGGAGGGAAGGGTAAGGCTCCCGCTGATGGGAAAGGCAAGGCCAAGGTCAAGACCAAGGTGGTCGAGAAGGGCAAATGCTTCTACTACAATATGGATGGTCACTGAAAACACAATTGCCTCAAGTACCTCAACGAGAAGAAGAAAGAGAAAGAAGGTAAATATGATTTACTAGTTCTAGAAACTTGTTTAGTGGAAAATGACCATAATGCCTAGATGCTTGATTCGGAAGCAACTAATCACATTTGTTCTTAGGAATTAGTTACTTTTAGCAGCTCGAGGAGGTTGAAATGATGCTCAAGGTTGGAATGGGAGACACCATTTTAGCTCATACAGTGGGAGCTGCTAAGTTATTTTTTAGAAATAGATACTCAATTTTGGATAATTTGTATATATTTCCCAAAATTAAGAGGAACCATGTATCTATTTCTTATTTAATGGAACAATCTTATTTAGTTTCTTTTTCATCCAATAAAGTGTTCATTATGAAAAATGGTGTGACTATTGCGAATGATGTAGGTTTTCTGACTGACATTAAAAAATGGCTAGCCGCTTAATTCCAAATGAAAGATTTGGGAGAGGCGTAGTATGTTCTAGGGATCCAGATCATTTGGGATCGTAAGAACAAAAGGTTGGCCTTGTTTCAGGCATTATACATTGACAAGATGTTGATCAGGTACTTGATGCCGAATTCCAAGAGGGGTTTATTACCCTTCAGGCATGGAATTATTTTGTCTAAGGAACTGTGTCCTAAGACACGTCAAGAGGTTGAGAAAATTAGATGGATTCCCTATGCTTCGGCTATTGGAAGCCTCATGTATGCCATGTATGTACTAGACCTGATATTTTCTATGCAGTTGGGATTGTCAATCGTTATCAGTCCAATCCAGGATTAGATCACTGAACGGCGGCCAAAAGAATCCTCAAGTATCTTCAGAGAACGAGAAACTTATGCTCGTGTATGGAGATAAGAATTTTATCCTTATAGGATACACAGACTATGACTTTCAGACTGATAGAGATTCTCAAAAATTGACATCAGAGTCAGTGTTCACTCTGAATGGAGGGGTTATAGTTTGGAAAAGCATCAAGTAGGGATGCATCGTGGGCTCCACTATGGAAGTCGAATACGTAGCCGCTTGTGAAGCTGCTAAAGAGGTAGTTTGGCTTAGGAAGTTCCTTACAGATTTAGAATTTGTTCCAGATATGTCTTTGTCGATCACTCTCTATTGTGATAACAGCGGGGCTGTGGTAAATTCTAAGGAACCTCGGAGTCACTGAAGAGGCAAGCATATTGAATGAAAGTATCATTTGATCAACGCGATTGTGCATCGCGGTGATGTGATAGTCACAAAAATCGCGTTGGAGCACAACGTTGCTGATCCATTTACAAAGCCTCTCATGGCTAAACTGTTCGAGGTGTTGAGGTTGATGCCCTAAATCTCGTAAGGTCCTATAGTTTGTAAACACCTATATGAACAAACGCTTGTGATGTAATAATATGAGATATTTTCTTCACTGTTGTCTATGAAATATAAGATATTTTATTTGCATTTACCACAAACCAATAAACTAAGATCCCTGGTTGTCGTTGTAACTTAAGCATGTATGTGGAGACATACAAGTGGATCATGCCTTAAGTGGTAACCTAAATGGTCAGTAGTATATGGATAAAGGAGGGAAACCTTATCATGGTGACACTACGGATATGACCCACTTTGTAGATGTTACAAGTGTTGTAAAGTGCTACAGATAGACTGATCCTGATCACTCATATGCGAGCGTGGGTGTCCTATACAAAAGAGTTTGTATAATACCAGACCACGAAGTGTTTAATCTCATTATATAACACCGTTCATGATAGAGACTTTCATTTCACTAGGATGACCATAGGTAACATGACCTTAATCCTAAGTGAGTTGAGAACTCCTGCCTATGAGGGTGGTCTTTTGATTTATATGGATACGAGTGGCCAAATTGCTGACTCAAAGCTACCACTTTGGGGATTCGTCAGATTAGGGAGCTGGGAACTCAGCTACATAAGATGGAATTCACCCCTTCCTCGAAGCACGACCATGATGTATTGTTCATTAGAGGAATCAGTGGTACTTAAGAGTTAAATGTAACTACAGGGGTAAAATGGTAAATTGGCCCAGTTGTACTTACAAGCGATCTGTGAAGGGTTTGTTGATTGGTTATATCCGTTGGACATCTAGTGGTTACTATTTCACGGTCTGGTCATATGTCAACTCATTGCATAAGATACCCTCACTCGCATTTCATCTACACGAACATGTTAGATCATTGCGTTTGTATCAAATACAAAGTGGGTCGTATATGTTAGGATTAGAGTCCTAATTCTCTCAGTAGTCTCGTAGTTTGTAAACTTTTTGTACACACATTGTTATTAATAAAATAAGTGTTATTTTATTTGCATTTACTCATATCCAACAAACTAAGATCCGTGGTTATTTTATATAACTTAAGCATATATGTGAGACATACCAATGGATCATGCCTTAAGTAATAATCTAAATGGTCTGTAGTATTAGGTAAAGGAGGGATACCTTATCTAAAGGAAATCGGATTTAAGATTTCCATGAGTAGCGGAACAAGACTATTCCAAATTACAATCATGAATAAACAATGCATTTACAATCGACTTCAATACAAACGGTTATACAATTCATACAGAGAAATTACAGCATGAATAAACTCAAATAAACAGAGATCAAACTCTACGCACATATGAGGATGCGTCTCCACGCTCTGTTGCACGACTCTGATCGAACAACAGTAACCACGAGCGCTCGATCTACATGACTGCAACACAGCAACGAACATAGCACGAACACTTTGCGCTCATCCTCAACGATCTCCTCGATCACAAACTCCTCCACAACAGCGAACGACCTCCACAAAACAGCCTTCAGAAAACCTCGATGGTGTCGAGTTGAGCCTGACACCACCAACAAGCTACCTTGGTATTCTCAGTGTGAGGATCTAGAGGGAGGGCTCTATTCGAACTTGGTATGAGGTAGACCAATGGAGGAAACAACGATCCCGTACACGACTAGGCAAATGGCAGATGGCGGAGACCTATCGTATAGATCGATGCCCAATCGTTTAGATAAAGCTATGCAATCGTCTAGCAAAAGCTATGCAATCGTTTAGTCTATCGTTTAGCTCGGTCTGTCGCCTACAGACACTACACGATCGTTTACCTTGGGCCACTAATCGTCTAGCAAAACTATGTGATCGTTTAGTAAATACTGCACGATTGTTTAGCTCGCCCAACCGTCATTTAGTAAATTCGAATTTACTTGATGACTATGTGAGTTTCTTTTGCCCGAGAGAGAAAACTCAAAACTCTTTAACGTTTGTAAAAAAAGCTTCTTTTTGAAAATAGGAAACCATTTTCCTTTTAAACTCACGATTATCATGATCCAATAACCACCCACTCATATGGTTATTAAAAGAAAAAGAATTAATTATCCAATAATTAATATTATTATAAACATAAATGATAACCAACTTATCATACTATATTTATAATCTTTAGTTTTAATATTTCATCTCATGAAACATATAAACCATAGTTCTTTTTCTATTCCATGGTACTTAATGTAAATCTCATTTACATCAATCTTCTACTAGAGGTATCTCATACATCATACCGATTATATCATATATAATCAAAATACCTCTTGTCAATTTGAACATTTCAAATCAACACCAAGAACTGATGCTCAACTGAATCCATTAAGCTACCAAGGGGGCCTCATGGACCTGTAGCTCGAAGCTCCAACGGTACGTGAAAAACTGACTAAACTCTTTAATCACGGGATCCACCATCCGTTAACTGCCAAGCACTCCACTAAAGATCGACAGCTAAACTCTCCTTACCATAGAGTATTATGTGTCCATCTTAACCAATCAGCAGTGCGACGACCCTTCACAGATCGCTCATAAGTACAGCTGGGACAATAACTATTATGCCCCTGTAGTTACATTTGTCTCCTTAAGTATCACTGATCCCTCTAATGAACATACATCATAGTCCTACTATGACTGAGTCTTCTATTCTAAAGAGAAGTTGTGGCCACTATTTTCAAGCCGTAGAATCAACCCTTAAGGGAGCAATCTCTCTACTTATCCCTGCTTCTGGAAATTAGAGAATTCAATATTGTGGATTGAGTTCCCAGCTCCCAGATCAGACAAGTCCCCAAAAGGGTAGGCATGTTGAGTTGGCAATCTGGCCACTCTCACCTATACTACTCAAAGGATCGCCCTCAAAGGTAGGAGTTTCCAAAACACTCAGGATTGAGATCGTGTCACCTATGGTCGTTTAGGTGAGATGTAAGTCTCTAGTATCAACGGCGTTATATACAGAGTCTAGTCATCTCGTGGTCCAGGTTTTATACAAACTCTTTGTATAGGACACCCCCATTCCACGTCTCTACATGAATGGTCAGGATCTACCATCTGTAGTAGTTTACAACATTTGCAAACCTCTACAAAGCGGATCGTATCCGTAGTATCACCAGGATCAGGTATCCCACCTTAATCCTTATACTACAGACCTATTTAGGTTATCACTTAAGGCATGATCCACTTGTATATCACATATACATGCTTAAGTTCACATAAGATAACCAAGGAGCTTTGTTTATTGGATATGAGTAAATGCTAGAATTAAATAACACTTATTTTATTCATTGAACAATGTGTATCTTTACAAAACAACGAGACTCCGGGAGAAGTAGGACACTAATCCTAACATTAGCCTGGTGACATTACGAATACGGCCCGTTTTGTAGATATTTACAAGTGTTGTAAAATGTTACAAATTTTCTGATCCTGACCATTCATGTGGAGACATACGAGCAAGGGTGTCCTATATAAAGAGTTTGTATAAGACCAGACCACGAGATGTTTAGTCTCTTTATATAACGTCGTTGATAATTGAAACTTACATTTCACTAAAATGATCATAGGTGACATGACCTTAATCCTAAGTGTTTTGGAAACTTCTGCCTATGAGGGTGGTCCTTTGATTAGTATGGGTGAGAGTGACCTGATTGCCTACTCAAAAAGCCTACCTTTTTAGGGATTCATCTGATTGGGGAGCTGGGAACTCAGCTACACAAGACAGAATTCACCCCTTCCCCTAAGGAGAGGTAAGTAGATAAATTGCTCCCTTAAGGGTTGATTCCAAGTCTTGAACATAGTGGTCACACCCTCTCTTTGGAAGAGAGGACTCAGTCATAGTAGGACTATGACTTATTGTTTATTAGATGAATCAATGGTACTAGATGTAACTACTGGGGCAAAATGGTAAATTGGCCTAGTTGTACTTACGAGCGATTTATAAAGGGTTATCATACTGTTGATTGGTCATATGGACACAGAAATATATCTGTAGTGAGAAGAGTGCAGCTGTCGGCTTTAGTGGAGAGACCAACAGCTAACGGATGGTGGATCTCGTGACTAAAGAGTGTAGTCAGTTATTCACGTACCATTGGAGCTTTAAGCTACAGGTCCATGAGGTCCCTTTGGTAGCTCAATGGGTTCAAGTTGAGAATCAAGTTTTGAGTTAGTTTAAAGTGTTCAAATTAACAAGAGGAAATTCAATTATATGTGATATAATTGGTGTGATGTATTAGATACATTAATGGAGAAATTAATATAAATATGATTTATATTAAGTACCATAAAATAGAAAAAGAATTATGGTTTATATGTTTCATATGATGAAATATTAAAACTATAGGTTATAAATATAATATGATAAGTTGGTTATCATATTTATTTATAATATATTAATTATATGATAATTAATTCTTTTTCTCTAATAATCGATTTGAATGGGAGGTAATTGGAAGTTTTATGGTAACTGTGAGATAAAAAAGGAAAAAAGGTTTTCCAAAATTAGAAGTTGATTCACTTAGAAGAATCTCACGAAAAATGCTATCAAGTAAAAATAGTTTTTACTAAGTGATAGTCGTTGAAAGCATACACGATCACTTAGAGTTTACTATATGATAGTTACTCATTGATAGTTGTTACACGATCGAGTAGAAAAGTTTATGCGATAGGCTTTCATTTACTAAACGATCGAGTACATCGTCTATGTGATAGACAGTGTTCTTATCTCCCACTTACTCGATCGTATACCTTCTATCTTTCTCAATCCAAGATTATACAGAGCCTACAACTTCTGGATTCTCACACCGAGAATACCAAGGTAACACTTGTGGTGGTGTTCTAACTCAGTTCGTGAATCGAGTTGGACTCTATTGGGTTCTAGGAGCATCAAGTCGTTCATGGAGGTGTTGTTCTGGTCGTTGCGTTTGAATGCATTGTTGGATGCATTGGACACTGATCGAGGGATACTTGAAGAATGGTTCTTCAAAGGTACGCATATTCTATCCCTTGAATCCTATTATAGAATGCTATAATTTCTATTTATACATTATTTGTATGTTTTCGTTTAAAACTATAATCGTTGTGTTTATTTCGGAATGGAATTTGGAACGATCAACTTTCGCTGCTCATGGAGATCTCTATTTTAGATTTCCTTCAGTATCCATATTATCACTAGGATAAGGTACCGAACTTTATTCCTATACTATAGACCCTTTAGGCTATATCTTAAACACTGATCCTTGTATGTCTCCACATATAGTTCAAGACTCATAAGACAACCTAGGATGTGAGTTTATTCGATTTAGGGTTATCGAGAAAAATAGAATATAATACAATCAATAACATTTATTGAAATAACATAGATAACTCTTTATTGATGATGGTCAATTAATTACATTTACTATCTATGAGTCTTTGGGCATAAAACCCAACAGTGTGTTCTCTTAAATAGTGTCTCCGAGACTTGAACGAATGGCCCTATCCTCTCACTTGCTCGAAAGGGATTTCTATTCAGTGGTTGGACCATAAACGTGTACATTAAAGGAGCATTAGTACTTAAGGATATAGAGGAGTAACCTAGGGGTAAAACAATAATTTGATCCAACTGGTATTACGAACACTCATGAAGGACTAATTTTTTATTATTGGTTTATATCCGTGGATACAAAAATATATCTACAGTGAGAAGAGTGCAGTTGTGGGTCTTTAGTGGAATGTACCCAAGATTAATGAATATTGATTGTAATTAATTTGGATAATGAGTTCAACCAATTAATCTCATATCATCGGAACTTTTGATCTATATGTCTATAAGGTCCCTTTCTTAGCTTGTAAAGGGAATTGAGGTAACTATGTGTTGAATTGAGTTTGAAAGGTTCAAATTCACTTAGGGAAATAATATAATGTATAATGATACATTATAATATAAAGTTTATATTTTAGGACTATTTTTAAATATAGAAAAATGAACCAAAATATTTACAACTAATAGCAAAATATCATAGTCTATCTGTGATAGACGACGATAGATTACTATCTGTATCTATCTGGTATGGATAGACAAAGATAGACATAGATAATCGTCTATAGCAGTTTATCACAGATAAACTAAGATATTTTGCTATTAGTTGTAAATACTTTTAGCAGTTTTGTCATTTAAAATAATTTTCCTATATTTTATTTAAACTTTATAATATTAATTTAATTTTGGATATATTCAAAATTAATTTATTGGAGAATTAAATATTTGAAGGAGTTCCAATATTAATTAAATGTGAATTAGATTCATATTAAAACTATAGATTAAAATTAACGTGTATTTGATGCACATTAAAACTATAAGTTATGAGAGAAATACAATTCAATATGATTCAAATGTAGGCTAAATTAAATATTTGATATTTAATTTGGTAGTTATTTAATTGGAGAATTAAATGATTAGTTAATTTGATTTGATTTGATTTGATTTGATTTGATTTGAATATTAAATTAAATGAATTAAAACTATAGGTTATGTGAAAGATGTTTCATTTAAATATGATTTAAATGAAATCATTAATTAAACAAGATTTAATTCATTATTATTTTTAATTAATTTAATTAATTAAAAGGGGAGTTATCTGAATTGTGGGTTCTTCCACGTTCACACACTCTCTCTCTCCTATTGGTTAACAGGCCTACAAGAAAGGTTATGTGAAATCTAATTCTCTCCAGAAACAAAAATTCTCCCTTTCTCTTCCTATATTCAATTTTGGTTCCCACAAACCAATTTTACCTTAAGAATTCTCAGAGGATAGGGAGGTAACTCTTTTGACGATGTTCATGAAATCAACTGGAGAATTGGATTCTTTTTGGTCTACAAATGTAAGGTTTCCTCTTCTTTTTCTGTAGAAAAATTAATTGCATGCTTAACCTAGGATAATTTTACAATAGGCTATTTTATTTTTGGTCTCTATAATGTATCTGGATTTTCCCAATGTATTGATATTTTAGAATACTTAAAATTAATCACGAGTAATGGTCTGTATTCATCTGCTACGTTAGGGCTTTCACTCCTACAAACAGGATAAGGCACTCAACCCTATCCATATACTACATACCATTTAGGTTATTACTTAAACATGATCCATTTGTATATATCTGCTACATACTTGTTCAAGTTACATAAAATAACCTTGGATCTTAGTTTATTGGATTGAGTTAATGCAATTTAAATGTCAAATAAAATAACTCCATATTTTATTAAATAAATAATTTGTATATACAATTTACGAATTACGAGAACTACGAGATTTATGGCACCAATCCCAACACTCACAACCATCTTGAAACTTCCTATCTTCAAATGCCCAAGCCCAAATCAATTATATGCTTGTTTTAGTCGATTTATGGTGGTTTTACACATGTTTTAGCAAGTTTATAGTTACAGTTTTTTATCTCGCAAATCTTGCAACTTTCAAAATTGAAATGTCATACCTTAAATTAATTTTGTACTTGTTTGAGGTTTATTAGATGTGATTTATGATAGTTTTACACATGTTTTAGCAAGTTTTAAGGTAATGTCTTTATCTCGCAACCAACTGGCAAAAATCTTGCAAACATCTCGCCAGCATCTCGCAACTTCCGAACTAGAAATGACCAACCCCAAATCAATTTATACTTGTTATAGGTGATTTAAAGATAATTTATGGTGGTTTTACACATATTTTAAGCTATTGTTTTTCATTTAGAAAACATCGCGTTCCTATCTCGTAACTTCCAAACTTGAAATCACTACCCCAAATCAATTTTATATTTGTTTTAGCTGATTTAGAAGTGATTTAGGATGGTTTTACATATGTTTTAGCATAATTTTAGTTATTGTTGTTTATCTTACAAACATCTCGTAACTTCCAAACTTGAAATGTCAAATCCAAAAATCAATTTTATACTTGTTTTAGGTGATTTAGAAGTGACTTAGATAATTTAGACATATTTTAGATAGTTTATTAGCTATTATTCTTTTATCTCACAATATCTCGCAACAATTTTTAAACTTCCAAACTTGAAATGCCCCACTCTAAATCATTTTCATATACTACGACATATTATGGAGATTGTTGAATTTTAATCTTTTTTTTTTCCTTTTTTTTTTTTTTTTTTTTTGCAGGAATTAAGACTTTTTTTATATATAATTTAAGGATGACCCATGTTTGGATTTTTGTTTGTTATGGTGGAGTATAGGATGAGAGGCGAAAAAAGTATGATGAATAGCATGATTCATTAAGACTTGTAATTCATGTATATATTATTTAAAGAATTCAGTGATAATATGTATACCATTTTTCTAAGTGATCTTTTTGTTAGCATAAATTCTTTATATCTATATTGAATAGATAAATCCTAGGATCATTCATGTCAAATTGTCAAGAATAACATACCGGATTCCATTACAAAATTGATAACAGTTTCAAGATGATGATGGATGACTATGGACTTCCTCAACCAAAACTCCGAATGCCCTTAGTGGGATCTCTCTCTAGATGGGATTCAAAAAAGACTAAGTGCTTATTGTTTTGGTATCTTGGGGACCATAGCCCTTAGGTCTCTTTATATACTAGTTCAATTAGGGTTCTCATTAAACCCTAATTAACTAGGAATAGGCTTCTACCCATTAAGTCCATACTCAATTAGGAACCTAGGGCCTTAATTAATTAGATCACATAATAGGGCCCAATCTAATAAAATAACCCAATGTGATAAATTATTAATCCACATACATAGTCCATATTATAATTAAACATATTATTATTTAAATATGTCTAACAATCTCCCACTTGGGCTATGTCTGTGTACCTGATATAATTAGATCACATAAACCTTAAGCGCGTATAAACAGGTTATTTCAATAATAGAATTCCCCTTTAGTTCAATCTGGTCCATCTCTTGTATTAGCACGGAATCAAGGCGGCTTGCGTCACTACCCTTGTAACTAAACCTTCCTTGATCACCAATTCCAATACATTCAATGACATAGATCAAGTATGGATGGATAGCATGGAAACTACATACAAAGTGATCTAGATCATGCCTATCTCCAACTGGTCCAAATTCCTTAATGAGATCATTCTAAAAAAACTTTATGCTAAACTGCATGCATGATAAACGAGTTCAGATAATAAAACATAAACCATCAACTTTATTCTATATAGAAAATAAACAAAATAAGGTCAAAGAACATCTTCAATAATAAACTCCCACTAAACAATGGAATCAGAAAATTGACTAACACCTATGTGAGCAACATGCTCATGAAAAACTTTAGGTGCTAAACCTTTAGTCAATGAATCTGCCACCATAGAGTTTGTTCCTATGTGTTTAATCGAAATTTGACTATTCTGAACTCTTTCTTTAACAACCAGAAACTTCACGTCTACATGTTTCGACTTCTATTGCTTCTGTTGTTGTTGGAATACATCGCTGCCGACTTATTGTCACAAAATAATTTTAGTGGTCTTTCTATGCCAACCACTATCCGCAGCCTAGTGACAAAATTTCGCAACCATATTCCATGATTGGATGCCTCATAACATGCTATAAACTCCACAGCCATGGTAGATGAAGCCATAAGTGTTTGTTTAACACTTTTCTAGGATATAGCTCCTCCAGCTAACATGAAGAAATAGCCTGAAGTGGATCGCAGAGTGTCTTGACATCCAACATAATCAGAATCAGAATACCCAATGATCTCCAAAACTTCTGATCTTCGATAAGTGAGCATATAATCTTTTGTTCTCTGTAAATATCTCATAACCGTTTGGCTGCTTTCCAATGATCCATCCCTGAGTTACTCAAATATCTTCCCAACACTCCAACTATGAACGCAATATCTGGACGCGTACATACTTGAGCATATATTAGACTTCCAATGGCCGATGCATAGGGAACCTTTTGCATCTCCTTAGTCTCGATGTGGTCTTGGGGCATTGACCTGAATGAAATTTATCACCTTTAGAGATCGGAGTATCTCCCGGCGCACGATCTTTCATGCCAAATCTACTTAAGATCTTTTCAATGTAGTTCTTTTGTGACAATCTTAAAATACCTTGAGAACGATCTCGCAGTATTTCAATTCCTAATACAAAAGAAGCATCACCAAGATCCTTTATCTCAAAATTTCTTTTGAGAAATCTCTTAGTGTCATGCAATAAACCTACATCATTACTAGCTATAAGTATGTCATCGACATATAACACCAAAAAAATTGATTTACTCCCACTGAACTTGTGATGTACACAATCTTCCACTATGTTCACCTCAAAACCAAATGACTTCATGGAATTTGTGATACCATTGACGAGAGGCTTGTTTGAAACCGTAGATGGATTTCTTTAATTTGCACACTAAAGACTTTGAATTACCAGACACAAAGTTTTCTGGTTGCATCATATAAATCGTCTCATCAATGTTCCCATTGAGAAACGCAGTTTTTACATCCATTTGGTGTAGCTCTAAATCAAAATGAGCTACCAGTGCCATGATTACCCTAAAAGAGTCTTTCAATAAAATCAGAGATAAAGTCTCTTTATAATCAATGCCTTCCTTTTGAGTAAAACCCTTTGCAACAAGATGAGCCTTATATCTTTTGATATTGCCATGTAAATCCATTTTGGTTTTAAATATCCATTTACAACCTATGGGTTTCACTTCTGATGGCAGTTCGATAAGTTCCCAAATGTCATTGTCTTTCATAGATTTTATTTCCTCTTCCATAGCACTTATCCACTTTTGAGAGTTAGAACTTTGTAAAGCTTGTTGGAAGTTGATTGGATCATCTTCCATTATGCTCACATCATTCTGATGTTCTTGAAGAAACACAATATAATCATCTGGAATTGCACTTCTTCTCTCTCTAGCAGATCTTCTTAATGGCACTTCTTGAGGTTGTTGAGTTTGAACTTCAGGTTCAACAATAGGGACTTCAATGTTGTCTTGTTCTATAATTGGTTCAATAATTAAGTCAGTAATTGGAGCCTGAACATCATTTATAATCATATGAGGAAAAGAAACCAATTCCTCTTCAAAGACAACTTTCCTTATGTTATCTTCCCCCCCCCCAAACTCAACATCCTCAAGGAATCTAGCATTTCCTGTCTCAAAAAATGATCTAGAAGTGGGATCATAAAACTTGAAACCCCGAGAGTGCTCAGAATACCCAACAAAATAGCAGCTAATAGTTCTTGAGTCCAATTTTCTTTCATTAGGCCTATAAGACCTAGCCTCAGCTAGACAACCCCAGATGTGAAGATGCCTAATACTAGGCTTCTTTCTTGTCTATAACTCATAAGGGATTTTGGTTACTGCTTTACTAGATATCCTATTAAGGATATATGTTGCAATCTTTAGTGCCTCACCTCAGAGGGATTCTGGTAGAGAAGAATGACTAATCATACTTCTTACCATATCCTTAAGTGTTCTATTTTGCCTTTCCGCTATACCATTCATGTTGGGTTTACCTGACATAGTGTATTGCAGGACAATTCCACATTCCTCTAGGTATTTGACAAAGGGCCCTGGACGTTGTTCACCTGATCCATCATATCAATCGTAATATTCACCACCACGATCAGATTTGACAACCTTAATTTTCTTTCCAAGTTAAAGTTCAATTTCAGCTTTGAAAGACTTGAAAACGTCCAGGGATTGAGACTTCTCATGAATTAATATAGGTACCCATATCTTGAATAGTCGTCTATGAACGTAATAAAATATTGTTGTCTATTCCAAGAGGCCGTAGGGAATGTACCACAAATGTCTATATGTATTAGTTCTAAGACGTTTGAGCATCTGTTGGCACTTAATTTTCTTATGTTCGTCTGTTTTGCCTTAATACATTCCACAAAAACGTTGAAGTTACTTAAATCAAGGAAATCAAGAATTCCATCTGACAAAAGTCTCTGAATTATCTTTGTTTAGAGATGTGACCTAAACGCTTATGTCATAACATAGCGGAATTCTCATTTAATTTACGCTTTGTACCACATGAATTAGATAACAGGACCTTGTTAAATGAAGAAAAAGAATCAAGTATATATAGATTATCAATTAAAGAACCGGTACCAATAAGCTTAGAATCTTGAAAAAAACTAATTTTATTATTTCCAAAAGAATAAGAAAAACCAAATTTGTCCAAACTGAAAATAGAAACTAAATTCCGTCTAAATGACGGTACAAAAAAAGTCTCATTCAGATCCAAATAACAACCAGTTTTTAAAAGTAATCTAAAATTTCCAATAGCTTCAACTGGAACTGCTTTGCCATCGCCCACATAGATGAATCTTTCAGCATCACTTAGCGGCCAACTCCACAAGCAACCCTACATTGATATACTTATGTGAGTAGTAGCACCAGAATCTACCTACCAAGTATCTGTAGGTACAAAAGCTAAATTAACTTCAGAACAAACCAAAGTAAGAAGTTTACCCTTCTTTACACGCCACTTGGTGTACTTGGGACAATCTTTCTTGAAGTGACCTTTCTTTTTGCAGAAAAAAACAAGGATTTTCAGTAGCTTGTTTCTTGTTTTTATTCTGCTGAGATGTCCCTTCTGCAGCATCCACAATCCTCCTTTTCTTCTTATCACGAGAGCCTATTGCCAAATGAGCATTTTCTGTCATTTCTCTCTTAATCCTATCTTTTTCTTGCACACATTGTGAGATAAGCTCATTAATACTCCATTTATCCTTCTGAGTATTATAGCTAATCTTAAACTGAGTGAATTATGCAGGAAGAGAGATAAATACCAGATGCACGAGTAAATTTTCATTTATCTCGATATCAAGTGTCTTTAATTTACAGGCGAGATTGGACATTTCCATAATGTACTCCCTCATGTTTCCATTGTCCTTATACCTCATAGAAGTTAAAGAAGTCAAAAGACTACTTGCTTCCCCTTTCTCATTTTTTAGCAAAATATTTCTCAATTTGAGCAAGGAACTTATTGGCATTTTCACTTTCCGTGATAGAGCCTGAAAAGACTCCGGAATGGAGTGCCTAATGATCATCAGACACATGTGATTTGACCAGACTCCGGAATGGAGTGTCTAATGATCATCAGACACATGTGATTTGACCATTCCAACTTCTCTATATTAGTCCTATTTGGCTGTTCCTCAGTAGAAGTAGGTTTATCGGTCCTTAATGCAAGGTCCAAATCCATACACCCAAGAAGTATCTCTAGGCTTTCTTTCCAAATCTTGAAGTTCGATCCATTCAACTTAGGGATTGAACTTAGATTTCCAGATATTTGGGTAAGACCAACTGAAACAATATACCTAGCACAACATTGATGTCCAGCCTTTGGGCAAAAAACACTAATTGTAAATGGTACTCTCAACGTAGTAATCAAAGTACTGACAATTAACTTTGTAAAAAAAAATAGCCTTTCTTTGGACCAACTACTTTTCACATGAGCAATCCTTATAATTGCCACATACTCATTACCGCATACCCACAATTTGACCAAATAATTATCTTCCTTTGGGCCGATAATTATCCGCATAAATTCATGAATATGCACATCTTATATTGCATAATTAAAACGATCTAGATAATAGAGGCTACTTTGGTAACAAATTATTTTTAACCAATTCAATCTAAAATATAAGATACAATAATATAATAATATTATTGTACAAAAAATAAAGGAGGAAGAACACCAAATAATCTTTTACAAAATTCACTTAATAATTGCATACACATAATACAATTAAAGTAACATAAACATGTGAATATCTAAAAAACAATCAAATTGTAGATTTTAATTCACAGACTTATCAATCAAGAACTAAGAACCCTTTTCAAGAATTTCACCAAGTTATTAATCAATAAACTTAGAAACGCGGGAAAGAAGTTCAATCAGCAATTAATCCAAATAGTTGACAAATTCAATATTATCAAACTATTAAAAAATAAATTCATTAAATTCAATCAATTTTTTTAACCTTAAAAAAAAAAAAACACCAGTGTCCAAAATTATCGATCACAATTCATTTTTTTTTTTTTTTTTAAACTCATATTCATCAATTAAGTATTAACATAACTTTTCAGTTAAAAAAAAAAAAAAAAAAAAAAAAAAAAAAAAGACAGCGACAACATTAACTTTTCCATTATTAATCAAATTTAAAATCGAACTCATATAGTCATCCATTAAGAATTAAAGAAAAAAAACTGATAATTAAAACCAAGAACCGCCGACAATACTTTAATCGGTAATTGGCTGATACCTTCGCCCAACAGCAACTCCAGTCAGTCATTAACCTAAAGACTTGATGGGTAAAACTTGCAGCAACTAAAGACCTAAGTCCTTCGATCGGTCTTTAACTTTTTTCCAGTGGATTTCATCACATTGGTGGACTTTTGTCAAGAATATTGAACTGAACATCCTTAATTTTGACAATAATAGAACTAATGTTTTTTTTTCTTAAAAAAACTTTAGGAAACCACGTTCAATCAAAATAATCAACCAAAAAAAATCCACCACTAGCACATCATTCATAATCGGTGATGGGTATGCCAAATACCACAGACAAGAATACTGGTTGCAAGAACACATATTGCCAAAGAAAAAAATGACCACCGAGATTTCCATCCTATCGTCGATGAGTTTACAATGCTTGTATAGTAAGCCGACCATTTTTTTTTAATTCTTTAAATTCTTTACCGAAACCAAAATTTAATCAACAATGCCAATAATGCATAAACTAACAATCCAACAGGAAATCCATGCTCTGATAGCACTTGTTAGCATAAATTCTTTATATCTATATTGAATAGATAAACCCTAGGATCATTCATATTAAATTATCAAGAATAACATATCAGATTCCATTGCAAAATTGATGATAGCTTCAAGATGATGATGGATGACTATGGTCTTCCTCAACCAAAACTCCGAATGCCCTTAGTGGGATCTCTCTCTAGATGGGATTCAAGAAAGACTGAGTGCTTATTGTTTTGGTATCTTGGGGACCATAGCCCTAAGGTCTCTTCTAGTTCAATTAGGGTTCCCATTAAACCCTAATTAAATAGGAATAGGCTTCTACCATTAAGTCCATACTCAATTAGGAACCTAGGGCCTTAATTAATTAGATCACATAATAGGGCCCAATCTAATAAAATAATCCAATGTGATAAATTATTAATCCACATACATAACTCATACTTTAATTAAACATATTACTATTTAAATATGTCTAACACTTTTACGTTGTCTCTACATTGCAAGTGTCTTAGAAAAGTAACTTGCAACAAATAAATTCTGCAAATTCATTGGGACACATCTATATGACAAATGCTATGTGTGTATTTAATACATCTCCAACAACAAACAATATGACAAATATTAGAACTATGATGAAAATAACTAAAATGTTATAAACACTAGGTGTGTATTTCCCTCCTCACTATCATGCACCAACCACAAATCCAAATTGGATTTATTATCAACACTTACGAGGTCACTAATAAAATCGTGAGAAAACATTACCTAAAATCTAATGTATTAAACCACCCTAAATTACCTAAAACAAGTATAAAATTGATTTGAGATGAGATATTTCAAGTTTGAAAATTACAGGATGGTTGCGCGATATTTGCAAGGTGGTTGCGAGAAAAGGAAAACAGTAGTTCAAAAACTCTCTAAAACATGTTCCTACATATTATAAATCACTTAAAACAAATATAAAATTGTTGGGTTAGTGATTAGAAATTTAGAAGTTGTGAGATGTTTGTGAGGTAAAAAATAATAGTTAAAAATTTCTCTAAAACATGTGTAAAACCTCTCTATATCACCTAAGTATAGAATGATTTGGGATGAGGTATTTCAAGTTTAAAAGTTGCAATATGGTTACGAGATAAAAAAACGGTAGTTCAAGAACTCCCTAAAACATGTTCCTACACATCCTAAATCACCTATAACAATTATATAAATCAATTTCGAGTTAGTGATTATTTCAAATTTGGAAGTTGTGAGATATTTGCGAGATAAAAAAACAATATCTAAAACTTACTAAAACATGTGTAAAACCATCGTAAACTAAAAAAAGTACAAAATTGATTTGGAGATAGATATTAAGTTTGGAAGTTGTTAAATAGTTAGGAGATGTTTGTGAGACTCTTCCACAATGATTGCAATAAAAAAAAAACAGTACTTAAAACATGCTAAAATAGGTATAAAACCGCCTTAAATAATTTGAAATAAGTCTAAAATTTATTTGGGATTAGACATTTCAAGTTTGAAAGTTGCGAGATGGTTGCGAAATTTTACCCGTTAAAAAACAGTACCTAAACACATGTTAAAAATATGTGTAAAACCATCCAAACTCAATTTTTAAGACAACATAAACTTTAAAGATGTTTTCAAATGTAGCCTTAAGAAAGTTGCTTGTCGAATTAAAAAAAGGCAGAAGTTCAGCCATGCCTTGACAACTCAAAACCCTACTGCCAACACTATAACCTTCACCCACAATTACTCCATACTAGTCTTATAACTTTATGGGGGGAAAAATAAGGAACAATAAATTAAAAAAAAATGTCAATTTAACAAAAAAGAAAAAATGCATTCAAAGCCAGAATCGAGGCTTCAAAGTCTTAAGAATCACATCACTTAGAAATGGTAAACAAGAAAATTTACAAAAACGTAACACATATGAAGTCTTCGTGTGCTGATAATCAGAGATGGTCACGCATACTTTGGCGTGTGGTTACATATCACGTATGAAGTTGCATATTCGTCCAAGTCACCATGCCCATCACATGGTGCTGCCGTCGTCTGATTGAAGCAACGTTTTTGTTGGGAATTTATTCTAAGATATAAATTAAATATGGAATAACAAAATTATATCTAAAACTCCTATTCCAATAAGTTGAGCCAAAAAAATTAACAATCATAAAATAACAATAAATAAGAGAAGAGAAAAAGATAATGTAGAAAATAACAAATATTTAAGTGGGTTTTTAGTGAGTTTTTGGAAAAATTAAAGACCCAATGGCATTCTTGTAAATAATAAGAAGTGGTAAACTTGTAATTACCCTTTTCTTCTCCACTTAGGGCTGGAATTCGTGTAACCCTTCTTGACACAGAAAGCCGCCACTGAAGAGAAAAAACAAAAAAAAAAAAACACGAAAGCCGCCTGGGGGAGCCGTCAGTGAGGAAGTCATCGTAGCTGAAGAGAGGCGGTCGTCTAAGAGGCAGTAGCCATCTTTGAAGAGTAGCGCCGGCTGGAACTGCAGCCGGGTGTGTATATCAACGTTCGCGTGGGTCTCTCCTGCAGAGTGCAAGCAAGGCGGCGGGGGTTCGGTCTGGGAAGCACCGGCGTGGGCGTAGGTTTCCATCAGTGCTGGGTTCGGGCAGTCCGGTTTGGGAAGTTCACCGTGGAGGCTGCGTCTGACAGCAATTGTCGGTGATGTGAGAGATACACGTGGGTCTGTGCGTGGTTCGCTGGTCAAAAGTGGGTAGCACACTGTTTTGGGCTGTTTTGCAGCGAGTTGTTCTCAGTTTTCAAAGTCGACGTTGTGTGCAGATCTCTCGGTATTAGTGGATACTGAAATTACAGATTGGTGAATTCATTGATTATCTATAATTTGTAAATTTCTTTATTGTTTATTAATAAATTAATTCAAGCTGGTTTTCAAAGTGGATGTAGACCAAACTTGTCGAACCACTATATATCTTGGTGTTCTTTACTTCTTTCGATTTATTTCTATTGATTGTTTGCGTTGATTGTTTGCATTCTATTTGGCCATCTAAGTTAGGTCAGAAATTCTCACAAGTGGTATCAGAGCTCCAGTTGATCTAAGGAGTAGTGTGTGCTGGCATATTCTTTGTTCAGGGATTATTTTGTTGGAATTAATTTGACATATGGCTTCGATGTCTACACGGTTAAAAGTGGGAAAGGTGATTTTGGGTTATGAGGAAAAAGATTAGGCTGGTTCAACAAAAGGTAGCCAAAATCTTAGACGAAAATAATCTTCCACCAACAACTACAGAAGCTGAAAAAAGGGAATGGATGAGATGACCTACAGAAGTTGAAAAAAGGGAATGGATGAGATGACCTATTCGACGATAATTCAGTATCTATCAGATGGAGTGCTTAGGCTAATAGATGAGGCCACTACTACAGTGGAGTTGTGGAAGAAATTGGAAAGTCTTTATTTGACTAAGTCCTTGCCAAATAAATTATATCTAATGGAGAAATTCTTTGGATATAAGATGGACTCAAGTAAAGGCTTAGAAGAGAATCTAGATGAATTCCAGAAGATTATAGTTGATTTCAATAACATCGGTGAGAAGATGTCGGATGAAAATCAAGAAGTTATTCTTCTGAATTCTTTGCTAGAATCATATCGAGAAGTTAAGGCAGCTATTAAATATGGATGGGATTCATTATCCATGGATATAGTGTTTGATGCCTTGAGAATGAGAAATCTCGAGATTAAAAAGGAATGCACGGATGGAGAGTTACTCATGACCAGAGGCAGAAATGAGAAAAAGAACGGAAAAGGAAAAGAGTCGAGATCCAGATCGAAATCAAAGGGGAAAACCAAAAAGTGTTTCCTATGTCATAAAGAAGGACACTTTAGAAAAAAATGCCCTTTGAATAAGAGCAAGGAAGCATCAAGTAACAAGCATACAGGGGATTCTAGTGCAGCAAATGTTACTGGTGGGTATGATTTAGCAAAGGTTTTGATGGTGTCTAGTAGTGACATTTAGAATGCTTGGATCATGGATTCAGGGTGCACGTTTCACATGACTCCTAATCGGGATTTCTTGATTGACTTTCAGGAAAATGATGGTGAATCAGTTTTGCTTGGTGATAATGCTGCTTGTGATGTAAAAGGAATTGGGTCAGTTCGAATTGCAACACATCATGGTATGATCAGAATTCTTACAAATATAAGGTATGTTCCATAACTCAAACGAAATCTAATTTCTCTGGGCGAATTAGATAGAACAGGTTATTCTTATAAATCTGAGAATGGAGTTCTGAAGGTTATCAAGGGATCTTTGGTTAAGCTAAAGGGGACCTTGAGGAATGGTCTTTATATGTTGGAGGGTAATGCAGTTTCAGGTAGTGTTGCTGTTGCATCTGGAAAGAAACAGATAAATCTATGTTATGGCATAACAAATTAGCTCATGTGAGTGAAAAAGGTTTGCAAGCTCTTTCACAACAAGGTTTGCTTGGAAAAGTTAAAGATATTGAACTCCCATTTTGTGAATATTGCATAATGGGAAAGTCTATCAGGGTGAAAGTTTGGGAAAGGGAAGCATTCTACCAAAGAAATTTTGGATTATGTTCATTCAGATTTTTGGGGTACACAGGTTCCTTCTATGGGAGGTTCGAGATACTTTATGTCGATCATTGATGATTTTTCAAGAAAGGTGTGGATGTATCCACTGAAACAAAAGGATGAAGCTTTTGGGAAATTTCTTGAATGGAAAAAGTAGGTTGAGAACCAGACAAGCAGGAAGGTAAAGTATCTGAGGACAGACAATGGTTTAGAATTTGTGAATCATAAATTTATAAATTTTGAAAATCTGAAGAAATTACGAGGCATTTCACTGTTACGTACACTCTACAGCAAAATGGTTTAGCTGAGAGGTTCAACAGAACAATTGTGGAGCGTACAAGATGTCTCTTGACAAATGCTTCATTACCCTTGAAATTTTGGGGGAAAGCTGCCCAAACAGCCTGTTATCTTATTAATAGGAGTCTGTCTTCCACTTTAGGCCTAAAGACTTCTAAGGAGATATGGACAGAGAAAGCTCCAAGGTTGGATCATCTCAGAGTGTTTGGATGTTCAACTTATGCTCATGTTAAGGAAGGGAAGCTAAACAAGAGGGCACTGAAATGTATGCTTATTGGCTATCCTCAGGGTGTTAAAAGGATATAAACTTTGGTGCTTGGAAGAGGGCAGAAATAAATGCATTATCAACAGAGATGTGACCTTTAATGAAACATAGATGCCATTTCATGTCAAAGAGCAGTAGAAACAGCAGACAGTTGATCAGGTTGAGGCAGAGGTTAGAATTGATTCTAAAGCACGACCATCAGTTAGTTCAGGTGATTCTAGTGATATTTATCCAGTTCTGATGGTAGACAACCTAAACTACAGAGGACTTTGATTGATGAGGGAGCTTTTGGTGAAGAAAGCTCAAGTAGCAATGACCTACAGAACTATCAGCTTATAAGTGACAGGTCTCAACGGGTGAGGCAGGCTCTTACGAGGTATGGTTATGCTGATTTAGTTGCTTATGCTCTTACTTGTGCAGCTGGCAGTATTAAAGCAGAGTCTCTTACTTTTGAGGAGGCTATTGTATCTGATTCGAAGGAACAGTGGAAGGATGCTATGGAAGCAGAATTGTTCTCATTGCAGAAGAATCAGACATGGTCATTGGTTCCAAGGCCTCCTAATCAGAAACTTATTCAATCAAAGTGGATTTATAAAATCAAGCCAGGTACAGGAAGAGACAGCAAGCCTAGGTATAAGGCTAAACTGGTAGCTAAGGGCTACACTCAAAAGGAGGGAGTTGACTTTCATGAGATTTTCTCTCCGGTGGTGAGGTATTCATCCATTCGATTAATTTTATCTATTGTTGTTCACTTTGATATCTTTGTTGAACAGATGGACATCACCACAACTTTTCTTCATGGTGAATTGGAGGAAGTGATCTACATGGCTCAACCTAAGGGCTATGAGGTGAAAGGAAAGGAAGACATTATTTGTCGTCTTCACAGGTCCATCTATAGACTAAAGCAATCGCCGAGACAGTGGTATATCAGATTTGACACCTTTACTGAAGCAGGGGTTTCACAGGAGCTCATATGTTGCCTGCGTGTACTGGAAACTATCTCAGAAAGGTACATATACTTATCTACTTCTGTATGTAGATGATATGATTCTAGGATATGCTATGAGTATGATAAGTAGGTTTATGTCAAATCCTGGGAAGAAGCATTGGAATGTAGTTAAATGGGTGCTTCGATATTTGAAAGGTAGTGCCAGTGTATCATTGTGTTTTAGCAGGGATTGTGATAAATCAACATTGTTGGAAGGCTTCACAGATGCAAATTATGTTGCAGCCTTTGACAAAAGAAGGTCTCTATTGGTCAAATTTTTCGTTTGTTTGATAATGTGGTCAGTTGGAAGGTTGCTCTACAGTCAGTTGTTGCCTGTCTACTATTGAGTCAGAGTATATGTTAGTGGATGAAGCTGTGAAAGAGGCAATGTGGTTGAAAAGGATAGTTGGTGAGTTGTTGTCGCAAGAGTTCATTCCTATCGTTCGTTGTGATAGCTAGAGTGCTATTCATCTTGTGAAGAATCCATCTTATCACGAACGGTCTAAGCATATCGATGTCAAATTTCATTTTATTAGAGAAGTTGTGGCCCAGAAAGATGTTGAATGCCAGCTCGAACTGCAGCTGGGTGTGTCTGTCGACGTTCGCGTGGGTCTCTCCGGCAGAGTGCAGGCAAGGCAGCGACGGTTCGGTCTGGGAAGCGCCGGCGTGGGCATGGGTTTCCATCAGTGTCGGGCTCAGGCGGTCCAGTCTGGAAAGTTCGCCATGGTGGCTGCGTCCGGCAGCGGTTGTCGGCGGTGTGAGAGATATGCACAGGTAGCACACTGTTTTGGGCTGTTTTGCAGTGGGTTGTTCTGCAACGTTGTGTGCGAATCTCTCATTATCAGTGGATACTGAAATTACAGATTGGTGAATTCGTTGATTATTTGTAATTTGTAAATTTCTTATTAATAAATTAATTCAACCTAGTTCTCAAAGTGGATGTAGACCAAACTGGTCGAACCACTATATATCTTGGTATTCTTTACTGCTTTCGATTTATTTCTACTGATTGTTTTCATTTTATTTGGCCATCTAAGTTAGGTTCAAAAACTCTCACATATAACGACATCAAATATTGATTCGCCTAAACTCATGACTATGTCTAGTTTTCTACAACTACAGGTTATATTTCCATAAAAATTACAAAGATACGAAAACAGTTTGTGCTACAAATCTCTTCTAAAATAGTCCAACATGAACCATTTAATTTCATTACCAGAGATCGACTTATTGGGATAAACATAAGAGAAACACCTCAAAACCAAGAAAGATATTCACTATAATTTTCCCTCACTACTTCACATGGAGTAAAGAGCAAAAAAAATACAAAGCTGAAAAACTTCTTCTGTCGGACCTCCAAAAATTCCTGTCGGTTTGTTCCTTTTTTTCTTTTAAATTTTTGCAGCACCACCCCCTCCTAACTTCACACATATATATAGTTGCTGCAAAACCTAATTAAATATGTATGATCAGCCAAGCCCAAGAAGTCATTCACAGCATCCATTTGGTTTTTTTCCTTCTTAAATGTTGACTTGCTTTCTAATTTTGACTTTGGTCAAAACTATATATACATATTTTCATCATTGTGTGCTTCTCTATGGAGTTTTACCTCCATAATCCCAACATTCTCCCACTTAGAGATAAAACGGTGATCGTGCCTACCACTGCAACAAAAACTCATCATCTTGAGAAACTCCAAGACTCAAACTTTCACTATAGCTATTATTTCTAATTTTCTCGACAAACTCCAAGGTTCAACATAAAACCCATAGAATCAACAATGTAACAAAATAGGAAACCCTCAGAAAAATAACTATAGTTTATTTGTTCTTGCCCTAAGGTATAGGCAAGCTACATGGAATTGTCCCCCAGATATAAAAGACAGTCACATACTCTCACTTCAGCCAAGTGGTATCAACTGCCATCTTTTTGAATCCTGAACACCTGTTCTTGAAGAAGACAAATTCTACAAATGGTTTGATTCATTCCTTCATACCTCCTGCCAAGCTGAAGACTTTATCTCTGACCTTAGTAACTGCTTTGGTCTTCCACTTTCATGCCTTTATTCGCTTCTGCAACTTCATCAATTAATTCGGTTGTCTAATAGATGGGAGTTTGTGATAACCATAAACTTTTTCTTTTGGACTTCGCAATTGTTTCTAAACTAATGGATCTTGATCTGACTGATCAACATTGCTATCATTGCTACTAGCTCAACTGTACCTCTACACCTGTCATCTGTAGCTTTAACTGGCATCCACTATCTCTCTGATCTTTTGATAACATAAAATCAACATTGTACAGTGTGGAATTTATGGCCAACTGCTACCACCTGAGATCCTAAATTGAGTTTAGACCGGTGACTGCAAAACTCATGACTGGAACCCCCATCATCCAACTTGCCAATAGAGATAAGATTTATTTTCATCCTAGGCACAAACATGACATCTCATAATATTAACTTTTCTCCACACTCCGTCTTCATATTAATATCCCCAATCCCAACAATTTTGGAAACTCTACTATTCCCCATCCTCACCAGATCACTATGATACTTGATGTAAAAGATGTGAATAGACTCCTATCCGAAACTATATGTACAAAAGATGCACTATCAATTGTTTATTCAGATGAGTGGCTATTATTTTGTGTATTAATATCAACATAAGCATAGACATTGCTAATTATTTCTTCATCAGTTTCAACCAGATTTATCGTTACTTTTTCAGTTTCAACCTGATTTACCTTCTATTTTCTTTTCTAATTCTCTTCTAGTTTCCTAATTTTTGAAGTGACCTTTCTTGTGACAGTAATAATACTCTATATTCTTATTCCTATTCTTCCAATTTTTATTACTGCTACTTGATCCATTATTTTCAAAGTCTATCTGACTTTTACCTTTAGTCACTACTAAATCTTAACCCACAACAGATCTTTATTATTGTCTTGCTAGAAATTTATTCACATATAACTAAATCACAAATCTATGAAAACTTTAGAGTCTTATCCCCAATTGAGTTAGACATCACAGTTTTATGGTCTCCTAACTATCAGGTAAAGACATCAATAACTGAATAATGTACACCTCATTAATAAATTCTATCTTAACAAATTTCAACTGATTAATTAAAGAGGTAACCTCATTAATATAAGAATTAACAGAAGTATCCTCAACCATTTTCATGTTAAAATACTTCTCAAGAAGATAAACCTTACTATTAGCAGATGATTTCTCATATCGGTTTGTAAGTGCTTCCATCAATTTCACTGCATTAGTCTCATCGGCTACAAGACTAGCAACATTATTTGACAAACACATCCAATTGATTGCAATTGCTTCTTCATTCAAGTTCACCCAATCTTCATCTGACATCCCTTTTGGTCTCTCCTTTAATGCCTTATGCAATTTCTGGTAAGTTAAGAAATCCTTAACCTGCATCTTCCAATACCCAAATTTTTTTCCGTCAAATTCATGATTCCTTCAAAACCTCTCGACTTTGATAATCCCATGGCTCTTAAACCAAAAGCTCTTATACCACTTGTTGAAATTTTATACTAAGATATAAATTAAATGTGGAATAACAAAATTACCCCTAAAATTTATATTTCTACATGTTAGAGCAAAAAAGATTAATAATCATAAAATAACAATAATTAAGAGAAGGGAAAAAAAGAACGACACCGAAAATATACTAGTTCGCCCAAATTCGAGATTACGTTCAGTCTTCTGCAACTGTAAATTCTACTATGATGAAAATTATAAAGATACAAAAAAAATTTGTTCTTAATACTATAATTCGGTATATTAAAATAAATAATAAGAGAAACACCTCGAGAAACGAAGAAAAATCGGGACTCTATTTTCCAGTCACCGCCACACACGGATTGAAAGGAAAAAAAAAACTACAAAGCTGAAAAACTTCTTCTGCCACAACTCCAAAAATTTCCGTCGGTTTGCTCCCCTTTTTCTTTTTAATTTTCACAGCGCCTCATCCACCTAACTTCACACACACACATATATACTGCTGCAAAACCTAATTAATGTGTATAATGGGCCAAGCATCCACATCGTCCATTTGGTTTTTTCCTTCTTAAATTTTGACTTGCTTTTTGACTTTAGTTCAAGATCTCACTCTCACACACACACATATATATATTATTTTTCATCATTATATGTTTTTCTATAAAGTTTTGTCTTCACAATCCCAATAATTTTTACCGTTCAATAGATATTGTCATTGCTGGATAGTCCGATCGTGAAAGGAGATATGTATAATTTTATAGCTTTTTTTTTAAGTAAAGGGCAATTTGGATATTTCATGCCCTTTTTGTCCAAAATCCTTTTAATTGAAAACTCATCCTAAAAGTCTTTAAACCTATTTTTGGTAATTTCCCAATTTTGTTGAAGGATATCTTCTAAATAAGTATTAGGAAGTTCGGCCAGATAGTGATGATAGAGCATTTCTGAATTTTTTTTTGAAATATTGTTAAAACTTTTGAAATCCCTAAGATATTTTTGACACAAATTACGCAATTTAGGCCAAGCAAAAGGTATTCCCAAACTAACAAGTTTTTACAACATGACAGTATGAAAAGACTTAAGGTTTAAATGAAAATTACGTGCTCAAAAGTTCGTCATCAAATCTTTAAAATCGGCCGCCTCGTTCGCTTTGCATTCCCGCGTACGCATCTCTAAACCACCCTCAAAATTTCTCGATCTCTACAATTTCAACTCCATACTCTTTCTGTTTCTCATTCTCGATCTCCCTTCCTTTCTCCCATCATCATCACCCTCTTCCCGATTGTTCGATTATCTTCATGTTGTGATTTATTCCAGTTCCGCGAATTTGATCGAGTGAGCGAAGATTAAGGAACGTCCAGCACCACTGAGACACGATTCAGGAAGAGGTAACTTGTTCGATGATTTTCTATATTGGGGGTTTATATGATTCTTCGTTAGTTTAAGCCTTAAACATCAAACACTTTTGATATTGTCGTTTTTCTATTGAAACCTGCCACTTATTTTGGCAAAGACGTTATGTGACCTCATGCTGAGTTTTGGGTAGATGATTGCTTAATAGGTTGCTGGAAATGAAATCCAAAGAGTAGGCTGATGTTGTTACCCTTAAAATGTTAGGTTATTATAGGTTGAGATTGTAGTCTCCCCATCGATTTTTAGGTGTTGAAGTTGAAGATTTTTAAGAATATATAGCGCGATTATCCTGTATACTTATCCAATTGGTTTCTCTGTCATATATGTTGTTTAGATGGTGCAATTTCTCTGTATATTCATAGGTATAAATTTGATGCTAGATAAAGGGTTACAAAAAGATTGTTTAACTTGACGAGTGCAATAAACTGTGTAGTTGCATTTGGTGTCTATTATCCTTTCTTAGTTCAGTTTTTGTATCAATTGGAATCAAGCTATTGTTAGATTTAATACTCAGCTAGTTGTAGAACCAGAACAAGCTAAAAACAGACCAGCAAAGAGAATTTAATAGTTAGTTAGTTAGACTCAAAATGCAAGTAAATTTCTGGATGGAAAAATGGAAACGAGATAGCAGAGGATGAAGAAATGAAAGGCCAAGACTGTTGGTGAGCAATGCCGTCTGGCCATGAGTCTTCATACAAATATAATCTTCTTCGTTGTCTTTTCTTTTGGTTGTGAAGTAGGGGTTTAGATTCCAACGTGGGAGTGTGAATCTTCATTGGGGCTTGCTAGAAAAGAAGGAAAGTAAAAGAAAGGAAACTGCAAATATCTAATAGAGGCAGATTGTTTGAGCATTGAGTAAGGTAGCTTTACACACTCTTTTCTTTATCTTCTTTCCCATGAGCTGGTTATGTACTCTTTTTGCTCTTATGGTGTATGGGGAAGGATGAACTCAAGCAAACCAGCTTTAGATTCTGTTTTTGTTGGCTTTTGGATCTGAGCCTATCTTGTTTAAAGCTTCATTTTATTTTTTTATTATTACTATTTTTTTAAAACCATGTTTGGCCAGTTGGGAACATGTGCTAAGAGTTCACTATAATTAATGTGTGGTGAACTCAAGGGAAACGTATCAAGTTTACTACGACTCTTTTTATGGTTGTTTGGATTTATTGGCCAGTTTCATCAAATCCTTTTGCCTTCATTTAGACTTTGAGAGCAACAAACTCCTGGAAAGGGCAAGCATTGAGTTTGTACACTCAAAGAACTCAAATTAATATGGCATATAATATGATGAACATTCTATTTCCTATGGATGCGTAAATGATTTAAGGTTTTTGACAGACCTAGTTTCTTGGTTATATTAGAGTTTCTAACAAACTTATGCATTCAGTTTGTAACTAGTACGTACAAGCCAGAAGGATTTGAACCTTCTTCTAGAACAATAATCAGTGAGCTTGGAGCACCAAATGGGTTGATTAAGCTGTTATGCCATGATTTTGAAATTCAATACTGATTTGGGCTCTTGAATAGGCAGCAGATGCTCTATTTCTTTGTCACTTTGCTTCCATCCAGTGTAAGGGATGAGTATTTAGAAGAACTAACAAACAAGTGGATAACATCTTTTTCTTCTCATCAGCGTTCCTACAGTACTAACCTGTAAGCTATTGCCCATACTATAGTAAGCTACTTCAAGATGACATTCTCATAGAATTCCATGTGGAACTTTCAGTGTCATAAGGGAAAGGTTCTCATTTTTTTTTCTTTAACAAGAAACAAACATTTCATCAATATATGAAAAGAGAGAAAAATGTTCCAAGGATTCTCATTTATTTTGTGTGCCTATTTGGCATTTTCTCACCCTCAAGCATCCATACACAGACCTTATAGTTGCTCAATGATTTGTTAAGGAGATGGTACGATTACATAAGGTTCATTGGTCAATCATTTTAAATCCAGACACACCTTGGAAGGAGTTATTTTTGGAACGAGTTTTTAAGTAACAATGCATGATTATTAAGTAGCGGGTGTCATCAAAGTATGAAGGTGGTCATCAGATGCCTTGGAACTTTTCTTCATTGTTTTTGTGAGGACAAACCTACAAGTTGGGTTGAATAAATTTAGTGGACTGGTCCCCTTATTTGTAGTGTTGTTGTTGGGCTCTTTTTTTTTTTTTGGGCTTCTATTTTTGTATGTTCGTGTATTCTATATATTCAGAGAAAAGGAAAAAAGAAAAAACTCATCTTGTGACTCCACAAAAGTCTAATTGTTGTACGATCCTTTGTACTATAGAAATTTTCGATGTTGCCATCACTGTGACAACCTCCTTTAAACCCTTAGATGCACAGTTCAACTATAATTTTGGTTTTTCTATCCTACATACAATGGTATAAAATTGCTAGTGAGGTTGTTCCAACCTCAGATAAATTTTCCACCCATTGCTAGTTAACTAGATGCAGTAAGTTCTTTTCTGCCATTTCTTCTATTGATCAGTTGTTGCTAGAATAAGATGGTGTCCTAGATGACTTTGGGATCTAGCTGTACAAAACTTTGCAAATTACGAAAACCCAAGTACACGGGTATAGTAGAGATAAGGAATTCAAAGCTGGGGTGTCAATTTACTTGAAGCAGTAGCCTTTTAGATACAAGATGGCTGATTGGAGGAATCAGAAACTAGCACCCAAGTTTTATGGGTCATTCACAAAACAAGAACAATTGCGGATGGTAAAGGATGCTTGCTCTCCAATTCAATTACTATCTACTTATGATAAGTTGTAGTATAGGTGCCTGTATCAGTGGAAATGATTAGGTCTGGAGGAAGACTCCATGGGATCCTTGTGAATGGATGAATTTCTTGACTCTTCACCTCGAAGATGAAGTGATTATATTGGCACTGGCGTAGTATTGATAGCCTCCAATTTGTTATACGAATGCTAGGAGAAAGATCTATGAGTCTTATTAGGGGAGTGGGGTGGTTTTTATCATTCTATGTAATAAGAAAATGTTAGTTGGCATGATAGATGTGAGGTACGTGTGGTTTTGTGTGATGTCCGGGCCCTCAATTTTGTAATTATGTTATGATCAATAGAAGGGGATGGAGGAGTGGAGTTGGGAAGGTTCTAGCTGAGTGAATTTGAAGGAGAACTGGACCTATAAACTGTGATTTTACTTTATCTCCTTCCAATTGTAAATTGGTTATCCTTGATGGTGTTCTATCAAACATATTTTTGTTTGTCTTATTACAAGCTTTTGAGAAGTTTCATTTGAGATTGCATTCTTGTGGAGTTTGTCAATGCAATTGTGTTCACTATTACTAACACTTGTATGGAATTTGCCCACAAGTTCATGTGGGCTCATGTCGAACCTTTTTAGTTGTAAAATTGTTTGTATTGAAACTTCGATGGATTATCACATTGGTCCTTTTTCTTTTCTTTTTTCTTTTTTCTTTTTTTTTTTTTTTTTGTCTGAGTTCTCACAGTAGAATTGTTGAAGAGTTTTAAAGTATCATAAGATATCATACCTTGTTTTAATGAAGACGACTTTATCATTTTGGTTTAAATACTATATTAGTCTCTTTTGTTCATTTTGGTCCTTGTATGTACAAAACAACCATTTTAGACTTTGTATTTTTTTAACTTTTTCCATTTTGGTTTATGTACTATCCATTTTTGCTTCCCATACTTTTAAAATGTGATCTTTTGGTGTTGGATAACTGCTGTTAGCTAATATTTTCTTTATATTAAAGGTTTCATTGTGTATAGGGATCAAAGTAGGCATATTTTAAGAAGTATAGTTCTAAAACAAACATTTTAAAAGTGAAGGGAATAAAATGAATAAAAGCTTTACATGGATTGAATTGAACCAAAGCTAAAGGTATAGGAACCAAATTATCATTTAAACCATTTTCTTTTTTCTTTTTTTTTCTTTTTTCCTCTTGACAAGGTAAATTTATGATGTTGGATAACTGTTGTTGACTAATATTTAACTTGAAATATACGACATAAAAGTTTCGAAACATTACTGTCCATTTTCATTTTAGATGATAATAAAAGATGACAGCTCTGGTTAGATTACAGTTATTTATGTGTCTCATTTGTGCGCAATACAGTTTTTTAAGTCAAATTCGTCATTGTGGCAGAAGAGGTAATAAATTGACAGACAATGTTGAAGTCTCTTGATGAGTCGGAGAACCCAGATAATAAGCCAAATGAGAAGGGCGTTCTGATTTGTGCCCAAGATGTGAGTAGAATGTCATCCCCTGGACATTTTGATCAAAGTAATTGTGAAGTACTGGCCGCCAGTTTTCAACAGCTTTCCTTTGGAGTCCATGAAGAAGTTAATGGCTTGTCGATATTGAATCTGAAACCTCCTCTTTCACGACCACATAATTGTCAGATGAGAAAAAAGCTTCTCATTCTTGATATAAATGGTGTGCTTGTTGATATAGTATCTCCTCCTCCCAAGGAACGGAAAGCAGACATTAATATTGCTCGACATGCTGGTGAGAATTGATCAACATTTTATACTAATTCAGTGCAAGTTATATTAATTCAGAATTTAACGACCCTATTTATTAAATTCTGATTTTGAATTTCAGTTTTCAAAAGACCTTTTTATTTAGATTTCATGAAGTTTTGCTTTGAAAGATTTGAAATTGGCATATGGTCATCAAGAAACAGGTATTGTTGGATTAATTGTGTGTTCGAGTGTTATTTATTTCTTTGTTCCTTTATTAGATTAATTATATCTGTAATATTGAAATTAAGAGTTGTAGTTCGGTAATGAACTATATCAAACAAGTAACTTATCCTCTTAATCCTTTGAAGGAAGAATGTATCAAGAATGGTTGATTATTTGATGGGAGACATGAAGCACGGATTGTTATTTTGTTGGGTGAGGATTAAAATTTCCTTATCTCAAAAGTTCTTTTGTGAAATTGTACTCTAGACTTACATTTGGGACTATATATTTTATTCGCATTCCATGTTAGATTGTTAATGTGATTTAATCATTGTGCAGAACGTGACTGTTTATTTTAATATAGTACGAGTGACGTTCCCTTCTTGTATTCACTTTATTAGGATCTGTCGCACTGTACTGCTTCAGAATTTTATACTGTGGAAAAGAAGCATAAACGACTAGTTTTCAAGCAACTGAGAAAAGTTTGGGAGAAGCAGGACCCAAATCTTCCGTGGAAACAGGGAGAGTATAATGAATCGAATACAGTGTTGGTGGATGATTCTCCATATAAATCGTTGCTTAATCCTGTATGTTCGTTCATTTTTTGGATCGTTAAAGATTATAATCAATGGATGGTCTTCATGTTTCAATCACGTTTTATCTTGCCTTTTCTCATAAGTGATTTGGATACACAAGTTTTCTCTGATATTGTTTCTTCGCTAAATGTTCATTCTTGCAGCCAAACACTGCAGTTTTTCCATATTCCTACACGTTTCTGGATGAAGAAGATACTTCACTTAGTGAGTTTCATTTACATTTTTAGGATGAAGTTGGCATGATTTTTTAAGTGAAGTCTATTGATACTAATTAAATGCATCATTTAAAGTAATTTTGACCATATATCTCAAACTTCATGATTAACTTGAAAAAGTGTTATCTTTACCAAGTTAAGATTATGTTTACTTAGTTTGAGAATCATGCTAAATTCTTGCACAATATAAATGGCTTTGGTGTGTGTGGCAGGTACAAGAGGGGATCTTAGAATTTATCTAGAAGGCTTGGCTGAGGCTGAAAATGTACAAAAGTATGTGGGACAAAATCCATTTGGTCAAAGGCCAATATCAGAAGGAAGTGCATCTTGGGACTTCTATCACATGGTTTTGGATAATTATCACTCCATTCCATCAACTATTTGATTTTTTTTTTTTTTTTTTTTTTTTTTTTGTTAAATTGTAAATTTGGGCTATGTGGTTAGAAGAGAGTTGGAATTAAATACCTATGATTTGATAAAACTCTCATAAATTGTCCTTACTTTATGGCAATTATATCAAACCATAAGGACTAATTATGAGATTTTATCAAACCATAAGGACTAAATTCAAACCTTTAAAATTCTTATAAAAAAAAAAATGTAACTTTTAAAATCATTTGGGATTAAATTCAATTTTTTTTCCAAACTGTAGGGAGCAACTTTGTAATTAATCCTCTTTTTTGGGTTAATTTGGAAGGGTGTAAGTTGTGAAGCAATCTTGTATTAATTTGAATGAATGGACTTATGAATGGACTTTTATCTTTTATTACCGAAATGAAAGAGTTCTCATATTCTTGCAATTGCAATATCGGTCTTACAACCACTTTGTTTCAATTATCATTAGTCCTTTTATCTTAGTCAGTTATGTTTGTTTCATAGGTCTCATTGAGTTTTCAGAGACATTTATCTGTTGGTGAAATTTTCAATTTTATCCATAGAACCTCAAAAACTAGGTTTACTAGTACCAACAGTTGAATTAAAAATATTACATAACTAATTAATAAATTCGTTCTAATTATAATTAACTATTAAATATCGTTATAACATTTATATTTAATAAGATTTAACTGCATGCACAATATTAATGTAACAATATATTTGAGTAGAGTTCAAACAAAAGAATCATAATACTTCGGGTTGTTTTGCAGTTTTTTGAACTCTAAATAATTTAGTTTTATGATGACTATTTTTGTTTTGAAGTTTTCTTATTTAATAATTCTATCCATCTTTGTGTTAAATAAAATATGGATTATAATTTTTCTTTTATTTTTTTAAAGTTTTATTTTTTTTCTTTTTTTGAATAGTGAACAACAATTAATCCACTATATTTCTTGCATGAATATAATTAAATAAAATGAAAAATCAAAGAAAAATAAAAAAAATTTATTTCTAATTTTTCTTCATGAATTTTATCATTTTCTTTTTTTTTTTCCTTCTTCATGTTGTTCTGTATTTTACTTTGGCAAGAATTTTTTTTAATTAAATCTCCTTCATCATCTTAGTAGCTAATGGAATCCCACCATATTTCTTTAAAAATTCACTTTCAATTCCTCCAAATTTAGATAATCATCAAAGAACAAATTTCCATTTTTCACTATTTCTTGCCAAACATGTTCCAAAAAAAACACCTTCATTTTGTGGGGATCTTTTTTTTATTACATTACATATTATTCAACCATGTACATATTTTTTCAAATATTATTAATACTTATTTGATATGTGAATGTACTTAAATAAAAATATATTTTCAAACTTCTTTGTATAAATACTGTACTTAATGTAAACAAAATATTATTATTTATATAAACAAAAATATTTATATAAACAACAATCCTACAACATACTTTTAACAGTCATCAAGAAAAGAGGTAGAAGTTGTACTACATTGGAAGATTTAGGTTTGGCAAATGACGTACATAAATGCTTGCAAAGGAGCTTCCAAAGTGTGGTGGTGGTGGAAGCATAATACTCTCACCATGCTTGCGTTGTTGCTATTCATTTGGTCAAATGGGTGAGTTTGGATAACCGTGCTTGTGCGAAAAATAAATAATTTTTTTAATATTTATCCTTTTTATATTTTTATAAAAAAAGGTTACCGTTTTATTACCATTAAACATTTTCATTTACCAAAATATATGTGTTAATTCATTAATTCTTGGTATTAATTCTAGATCAAAAATGTTTTTTCTTCCTCCTTTTCAAAATTTTTTTGAGAAGCTTCTGTATACACAAAAAAACCCTAACTTCTCGTCTTCACAGGTCTTCTCTGTTCTGTTGCCCTCGATGTTTCTAATCTAATTTTACAATTGATTCCAATCCATTCTCCGACCAGAGCACATCGGAGGTGGTTGCCGAAATCCAGAATTGGTCACTAGAGTTATCGTCGGAAGTGGTTGTTGGAGCCTGGAACTGACCGTTGGAGTTGGTCGTCGGAGTTTTCATTGAAGGTGATTGTCAGAGTTTGGAGTTGGTTCTCGAAGTGTGGCAACAATAGTGGTCGATAGTGGCCAATTGGTGGAACTATTGAAAATACTGGAAGAAGTAAGAGTTAAGGTGAGTTGGTATGAGTTGGTAAAATATACCAACTCAACTCCACCAACATTTAAAGTTGGTGGACCAAACATTGAATTGATATATTATACCAACTCAAATCATGATGACAGATAGATCATCGGGAGTTTGGTCCCAAATCGCTGGGAATCATCAGGAATAGTCGGGAAAGGGTGGAAACTGCATCGTGAGATCCTCTCCCGACGACAGATGGATCATGGGGAGTTTGGTTGGGAAAAATCCGTCGAGAGAGGATCTCCAGATGCATAAAACAGGTTGTCGGGCCGACGGCCTATTTGATGCGTCGGGAGTTCTAGAAACTCTTGACGCGCTATTCTATGCATCAGGAGTTTGTTATATTGGTCGGGAGTTACGGGAGCTCCCGACGCGTTAAAATATGCATGGGGAGTTTCTTCAATGGTTGATATTGGCTTTTAAATATTTTTAATTTTTAATTTTTAATTTTTTTAAATTTGATCTGAATAACCTGTAAAGCATCATTAACCAACTCAAACAGATTCACATAATAAATAAAACAAAAAAAAAAGTCCATACTATAACAAATAAATGAAAAGTTACAAAATCCTACAATAAAACAAAGTCGATACTAAATAAAAGAAATTTGTTTTCAAAAATATATGGAAGAAATAAAATGAAAACAACGTCAATAAATACAGAAAAAAAAAACAACTTCTAGAACATAGCATCTTGAACAATCGTCTAACCTCATCTCCGAACAACATCCTACAATAAAACAAAAACATTCAAATGTCATAATCTTTAAACATCCACAACACATTCAAACTTCATAAACAAAAGCATCCACAAATGTCATAATCTTCCAACTCATCTTCGAACGATTATAACCTTACGAACACACCCCCCACAACACGTTCAAACTTCATAAACATCCATAAACACACAAAAACTCCAAGTTCAATGGTAGAACGAGCAAAACGAGTATAATCAAACTCCACCCACCCTCACGACATTCCCAACGCTCATAAACATAAAAAAAAAAAAAAAAACACACACGAAAACCTAAAAGTTCAACTCCAAAACGATTATAATCAAACTCTACCCACCCTCACAATATATTCAAACTTCATAAACAAGAACGAACACACATAAAACTCAAACTTTCTCCCCAAAACAATATAAACCAAACTCGACCCACCCCCCGCAACACATTCGAACTTCATAAACATTCATAAACACACAAAAACTCCAAGTTCAACGACAAAACAAGCAAAACGAGTATAATCAAACTTTACCCACCCTCAACAACAAACATGAAACTTCCCATAATCATCAAAAAAATACATAAAAACCTACAAATTCAACTCCAAAACGATTATAACCAAACTCTACTCACCCCCACAACATATTCAAACATCATAAACAAGAACGAACACACATAAAACTCAAACTTTCTACCCAAAACAATTTAAACCAAACACAACCCATCTCCCACAACACATTCGAACTTCATAAACATTTATAAACACACAAAAGCGACAAAACGACAAAAAACACATCAAAATTCAATTGTTTGGCTACCATAACTACAGGATAGCCAACAATTTTTTATCATAAAGCTACAAAGACATAACTACTTTGCTATTATAACTGCAAGATAGCAACATATTAGACAGCTAAATAATGAAGTAATCATACCTAATTCGATGGCCCTTCTCTCTGTGATCGTATCTGTCTTTTCAATCATTTTTTTTCCTTTCTTCCATTTGTCTTGCATGATCCTCTTTCGTTTGTTTTTAAACGTATTCAAGTTCCTTAATCTTTGACTAAGACTGTTCGAAATTGGCTCTCAATTCCCTCACCTCCCTCTTTGTTCCTTGAGTAGATGATGAATTCGATGAGCTATTACACCTTCTTGACTTAGGTATAAGGCTCCAACTTACGCCTTTTGAATATCTGGGTC
This sequence comes from Benincasa hispida, assembly GCF_027475165.1. Classification (NCBI taxonomy): domain Eukaryota; kingdom Viridiplantae; phylum Streptophyta; class Magnoliopsida; order Cucurbitales; family Cucurbitaceae; genus Benincasa; species Benincasa hispida. The sequence continues at coordinate 57,568,713 of NC_143478.1, forward strand.
GTCTACCTAAAACCATCTCACAAATTTCATCCCCTATTAATGGTTGAGAACCTTCTGGAGTGGAGTTGGATTGTAATTCTAACATTTGATTATGGACATATTAATTAAATATGTAAGTATGAGCGACTAAAGTTAGAAATGAAAAACAACATGAAAGTAAAACAAAAAATGTTACATATGCATTTTCAACTGCTACGCTCATGAACTTGCCACCTTTAGAGGATGTTTCCCTAAATAAGTCAACATATCCTATTTCTCGACCTTTCTTGACCATTAGAGGACATTTCATTCTCAATCCCTTCTTCATTCGCATCTTCATTTTCAATTGGAACTTGTAGATCGTTTATAAGATTCAACATCTCATTTTCTTCGACAACATTACCCTCTATACTATCTACTTCAACATTGCGTATTGAATAAGTTGTATGACTTTTAAAACCTCTAGATAAGTTTACTGGCTCTCCATGATGTACCCATTCACAGTATGAGGGAGATATTCCATATGTTAATAGATGTCGTTCCACGATATCTAATTTTTCCCAAAATTGAATTCATTAAATTCTTGCATGGACATCTTATTCGTCTAGAATCATTAACATGAAACTTCGCCATATCTAAAAACTGTGATACTCCTTCTCTATACTCCACTGACAACTTATTCTTTAGTTTAATCCATGCTTTATTCATTCTTAAAAATAAATCTTTTTTGATCAACTTATAATCCAAAACAATAACCTGTATTAGAGGACAAAGTACAAAGTCTTTATTAAGCACGAATTTTGATTAATTTAATAAACAATTCCAAGTTTGTTCGGAGAATTTAAAATTTCTAATAATCTCTAATAAGTGATTTGATTTTTTTTGCCCCTAATGTTATTGATTTTTTTTTTTAAAGAACTCTTAAACAAGAGTATCCATGAGCGCGTTCGGATCTTTCCTATTTCATTGTGGCCGAATTACCACACACATATTTTAACAAACAGATATGCATTGTAACACTGATTATAGGCATGCTTTGACAAATAAAATACAACAGATTGAGTAAACGTACCAGTTGAAAACTGTCTTCACTTGAACTTAATCCAGCGAAAACAACTCCTCTACGGTCCAAATCGCTCAGCAATCAGTCGCCTAATAGCACGATCGTCTACACGAACGGCAGCATACGAACAAGTAGCAAGTGGGGACGACACCACCACTTGAAGCCCTTGGTATTCTCGGAGTGAGAATCCAAAGAGTGGACTTTGACGGAATTGGTAGAGGAAGGAGGAAAAGACAATCACGTAGAATGACAAGCAATTGGGAGATAGTAGGTGACTATCATATAGTCGGGTGCTTGTCGCTTAGAGAAAGGTACACGATCGTGTAAGTTTTACTAAGCGATCGTCTAGTAATTAGTAAGCGATCGTTTAGAAAAACTCGACACGCTAAGCGCTCGTTTAGGGAAGGTGAGTGATCGTTTAGAGAATGTGTGCGTTCATTTAGTGCGTGCGGGTGTGCGATCGTTTAGGTGATGGACGCTATCGTATAGGCTCTCAACTAAGCGATCGTGAAGTTTCCACACTGTGAGTGATTTTTTCGAACCCTTTACAAATGAAAACAATTTTCATTTTATTCTTCAATTACAATAACCGAAATTGATCTTCCCACTATCGCACGATTCAGGAGAAATTCCCGGCCAATTATCTCATAACCACCTATTTAAATAAATAATGAATATAATCATATTATATTCTTAACCTATAATTTGATATCATATATCTACTATGGTAATTTCTCCTCTACTTGATATAAATCATATTTATATCTAATTTCCTCCAAAATAATGTATCTCATACATTTAGTCAATTATATCATATATAATTAACTAGTTCAATTATATTATATAATCGAACTCCCTCTTGTCAATTTGAACATTTCAAATTGACCCAAAAAATGATTCTCGATTTTATCCAAGCTACCAAGGGGACCTTATGGACTTGTGGCTCGAAGCTCCAATGGTACATGAATAACTGACTAAACTCTTTAGCCACGAGATCCCCCATCTGTTAACTGCTAGACATTCCACTAAAGATATATTTCTATGTCCATTGGATATAACCAATCATGAGTACGATGACCCTTCACAAATGCTCGTAAGTACAGTTGGGCCAATTTACTGTTTTGTCCCTGTAGTTACATCTCACTCCTTAAATACCACTAGTTTCTCTAATGAACAATACAATAGAGATCAACTATGTGTGAACACCTCTCGGACCAAGAGAAGGTGTGTGGTGCCACATCGTTCAAACTAGGGGTGGACAAAAAGATTGCTCAAACCGAACCGAATTGCAAAACCGAATCGAACTGAACCGATTTATAAGCAAAACCAAATTTTCTGATTCAATGCGATTCATTGGGCTGTTGAAATCAAATTTAAATGGTTCGGTTCTATTCAAAGCTTGAAAATCGATTTCTAAACCGAACCGAACCATTTATATATAAATATATATAAAATTATAAATATATATTTGTAATATTAATATTTATTTAATAATAAATAAATAACCTAATTTAAACTCACTTTAGCACTCGAGCGCTGACCTCCACCCTCCTCACGACTCAAGCATTCGATTTCGCATTTCCATTTCGTAATCGCCTTCCCCTTCGCCAATCAGATCTGTACCAACTAGGGTTTCTGCCGCCGTTCTTCTTCGTCGACCACCGTCGTTCTTCTTCGTTATCAGACTGCCGCCATTCATCTTCATTACCAGACCGCCTTACGAAATCAGATCTGTACCAGAGTTCTTCTTTCGTTTGGTTCTTCTTCGTCGACGACTCAACCAGACCATCTGGTTCTTCTTCGTCGACCAGGCCGTTCACTTCTTCTTTTGTAGAACCAGAGTTCACTTCTTCTTTCTAGCGTTGTTCTTCTTTGTTGAACAGAGGTAAATAACTAAACCGATTCTTGAAATCGAACCGAATCGGATTGAATCGGTTCGGTTTGGTTCAGTTCGAACCACACAAATGGTGTGGTTCGGTTTCATGTATAAACAAAAGCGGTTCGATTCAGTTTGGCCATCAAACCGAACCGAACCGAACCGATTCCACCCCTAGTTCAAGCTCTGGAATCAGCCCTTAAGGGACCAATCTATCTACTTGGCCTTACTTCGGGGAAGAAGTGAATTCTATCTTGTGTAGCTGAGTTCCCAGCTCCCAAATCAGACGAATCCTAAAATGGTAGATTTGAGTCGGCGACGTGGCCACTCGCACCCATACAAATCAAAGAACCGTCCTCAATGGTAGGAGTTCCCAATTAACTCAGGATTGAGGTCATGTTACCTATGGTCATCCTAGTGAAGTGAAGCCTTTGTCATGAACGATGTTATATAACGAGACGCTAATACTTCATGGTCAGGTCTTATACAAACTCTTTGTATAGGACGCCCCCGCTCGCATGTCCCCTACACGAATGATCAGGATCAGACCATCTGTGACAAGTCATAACATTTATGACCATTCCACAAAGGGGGTTGCATCCGTAGCATTACCAGGATAAGGTTTCCTCCTTTATCCATATACTACAGACCATTTTGGTTATCACTTAAGACATGATCCACTTGTATGTCACCACATACATACTTAAGTTACATACAGATAACCAGGGATTTTAGGTTTATTAGTTTGTGGTAAAGCAAATAAAACAAACAGCTGAGCAAAATCAAGAAGTGAAGTAAAATATCATATATTCATCACAAGTATTTGTACAAACTGTTTACAAACTACACAGGACACGAGACTTTAGGGCATCAACCCCAAAAATCTCCCACTTGTCCTAAAACAAAGTGGGGTGTACATAAAACTAGTACAAAACAATAAACTAGGGCATAAAAGCCCAGTACAAAAAAATCTCCCACTTGCCCTAGTCCAGCCGTGGGCGATCCTGTAGACCCATGCTCTGAAGGTGACCCCCAAACACTGTAGTCGTGAGAGCCTTCGTAAACGGGTCAGCAACATTGTGCTCCGAAGTAATCTTCATGATGATCACATCCCTTCGATGCACTATCTCGCGAATCAGATGATACTTTCGTTCTATGTGTTTGCTGCGCCTGTGACTCCTAGGCTCCTTGGAGTTCGCCACTACCCCACTATTATCACAATAGAGGGTAATGGGCCTAAACATATCTGGAACAACTTCCAGTTCTATCAAGAACTTTTCCTGAGCCAGACAGCTTCCTTAGCAACTCCACAAGCCGCTATGTACTCTACCTCCATAGTGGAGTCGATAATGCACCCCTACTTAGTGTTTCGCCATACTACAGCTCCTCTGTTAAGAGAAAAGACTAACCCTGACGCGGACTTGCGAGAGTCCTTATCAGTCTAAAAGTCAGTTTTCGTGTATCCAATAAGGATCAAATCTCAAGATCCATACACGAGCATGTAGTCCCTCGTTCTCTGAAGATACTCAAGGATGTTCTTCACTGCAGTCCAGTGACCCTGGCCTGGGTTAGACTGATACCTACTGACTATGCCCACAATGTAGCAGATATCTGAATGAGTACAGAGCATTGCCTATATCAAACTACCATAGGCAAACGCATATGAGACTCGTCTCATCTCCTCAACCTCTTGAGGTGTCTTAGGACACATGTTCTTAGATAAAGTGACTCCATGCCTGAATGGTAGAGGCACTTCTTAGAGTCCCGCATCGAGTACTTGAGTAACATCTTGTCAATGTACGATTCCTGAGACAGTGCTAGCACTTTGTTCTTACGATCTCGAAAGATCTGTATACCTAGAACAAACTGAGCCTCTCCCAAATCTTTCATTTGGAATTAGGTCGCTAGCCAATTCTTAACTACAGTCAGTAGAACTACATCATTCTCAATGAGTAGTATATCGTCTGCATACAACACTAAGAAGACTACTGAAGCGCTGATGATCTTCTTGTAGACACAAGGTTCATCAACATTCTGGTCAAATCCATACGACTTGATCGCAGTATCAAGCTGTATGTTCCAAGATCTAGACGCCTGTTTCAGCCCATAAATGGACCGATTTAGCTTGCAAACCTTTTGCTCTTGACCTTAGGCTATGAATCCCTCGGGTTGTACCATGTAAATGGTCTCCTCAAGATTTCCATTCAGAAAGGCCGTCTTGACTCTATTTTTCAGATCTCATAATTATAGTAAGCTGCAATGGATAGAAGGATGCAGATCGACTTTAGCATGGCAACAGGCAAGAAAGTCTCCTCATAGTCGACTCCCTCTAACTGGGTATAACCCTTTGCCACAAGTCAAGCCTTGAAGGTCCATACCTTTCAACACCCCGTTTGCGCTTGTAGATCCATTTACAACCTATAGGTCTTACCCCACCAGGCTGATCTATAAGATCCCATACTGAGTTGAGGTACATCGACTCCATCTCGAGATCCATATCTTTGACCCATTCATCTCGGTCGACATCCTTCTTTTCCTTTTGATAAAACAACGGATCCTAAACGTCACCATCTACTACCATAGCAAGGATTTCTGTGAAACCTAGATAGCGAACGGGCGGGTTCATAACCCTCCCACTGCGCCGAGGTCCCCTTAACTCTTGAGGTGGAACCGACCTATTAGATGAACTACCATCAACAACTCTTGTTGATGAAGCAGACTCTTCAACAACTCTTGGTGAAGTTTCAGTAGTTTCATGGGAAAGCTCACGCAACACGACTTTACTTTGTAGATTGTGCTCCCTAATATGATCCTCCTCCAGGAAAGTAGCGTTCGTGGAAATAAACACCCTATTTTCTGATGGATCATAAAAATAACCCCCTTGAGTACCTATGGGGTAGCCTACAAAGAGGCATAACCTCAAGCACATGTGCAGGGAAACCCCAAATGCGAAAGTGACGTAAACTAGCTTTACGTCTGTTCCACAACTCTAGAGGTGTTCTCGCAACACTCTTGAAGGGAACACAGTTAAGTATGTATACCACAGTCTCCACTACGAAACCTCAAAACAAGTCCGATAAGGAAGCGTAACTCATCATCGAATGAACCATGTCTAACAAGGCTCTATTTCTCCTCTCCACTACACCATTATACTGAGGTGTACCCAACGCTGAGAGTTGGGAAACGATTCCATATTCTATCAAATAGTCCTGGAATACCGAGTCCAAAAAATCTCCACCTCGATCCGATCGAAGTGTTTTAATCCATTTATCCAATGTGTTTTCAACTTCAGCCTTGAACTCTTTGAACTTTTCAAAAGATTCAGACTTTCGTTGCATAAGATAAACATACCCATCCTAGAGTAATCATCAGTAAAATTGATAAAATACTTATAACCACCTCGGGCTCGCACATTCATAGGACCACAAAGGTCGGAATGTACTAACTCAAGAGGCTCTTTGATTCGATAACCTTTTCCTGTAAAAGGTCATTTAGTCATCTTACCCTTAAGGCAAGATTCACACACCAATAAAGAATTTTCTTCTAACTCACTTAGAAGTCCATTCTTCACCAATCTCTCAATCCTATTGAGATTGATGTGCCCTAATTGAAGGTGCCAAAGTTGGGCATTTTCTTTTGGAGAAATACGTTGACGTTTAGTTTGAGTTACGACAGTTTTAAACAATTTTGTGTTATGGAGGGAACTAATGGCTAATGACCTTAGCACATACAAGTTACTTTCCAGATACGGTATACAAATATTAACACCATCTTTATGAATAAACTCTTTATTCACATTAAACGAAATAGTGTATTTACATTGTAGCAAACACTTTACAGAAATAAGGTTCCTCTTAAGTTTAGGAACAATATATACATCATTCAAAATTATAAACCTATTTTGTAAAGTTAATTGGATCCCTCCATTGCCACAGTTGAGAGACGTGCCTAGTGCCTACTCGCATCATCATCTCACCAGTCTCTAGCTATCGCCAGGATTTAATCCCCTGAAAAGAAAAACAAATGTGATTAGTGGCGCCCAAATCAATTATCCAGGCAGAATCATTATTCTCCACTAAACAAGTTTCAAGTACAAGTAAATCATATTTACCTTTATCTGCCTTAGCCTTAGCCTTGGCGACCTTCCTTTCCTTCAGCCAGCAAGGACAGTTCCTCTTCCAGTGGAAACATTTTCTCTTTTCAACCAGTTGCGGACGCCTTCTTGGGGTGATAGGCAGCGGCTTAGCAGGCACCTTTCCTTTTCTCTTACCACCCTTCTTCTTCTTCCCCTATGCAGAGTTAGAAGTAGAAGGTGCAGACTTTGTTCCTAAGGTCGAACCTCTATGGAATGTCCTAGAAGATGAAGCAACATTTGCCTCAGCCTTCTTCCTCTCCTTACTATTCAATAAAGATTTGTAAGTCTGCAACTCGTTGAGGAGAGTTGTAAGATTGTATTTCATTTTGTTAAGAATCACATTACTAACAAAGTGTAGGAAGCTCTCCGGTAAAGAATGCAAGATTATGCTAACCTGGTTGCCCTCATCGATGGTAGACCCATTCAACTCTACCACATTGAAGTAGACCATCATGTTAAGCACATGTTCACGAACAGAGGTGCCTTCTTCCATTTTGGAGTTGAATATATACTTAAGAGCCTCGTGCATGAGCTGTTTAGACGGTTATCCAAACATTCCCCACAGGCTCCATGATCTCATGCGCTGAGACCATAGGCTCATGCTTCTTGGCCAAGACTTCAGAAAGACTTGCCAAGATATAGGTTCGAGCCTTCTCTTTCGCCCATGTCCATCACTCGTATGCCTCCCGAACATTTCGAGAGACATTCGGAGTTGGAATAGAAGGATAGACTTCTGTAAGAGCAAACATGAGATCCTCGATGATTAGTATCGTTGTGATCATGTGTTTCCATGTTGAAAAGTTATTGCCAGTTAATTTCTCATGCTAAGAAAAGCTAATGTAGCTATGGACATTTTCAAAAGATTGTTGATGAAAAACGAACAAAACTTTTATTAGATTTTGCTAAACCACATTTTAATCGATTAATTTTTTAAAACAGTTTCAGGTACCTAAGTGAAAGACTTCTATTTTGCAATGATGCCCTAATAAAGCAGGACAAATGTCACTGGTGGGGTGATCAATTGCCCCTTCACTGGGATGCAACCTTCTTAACCATTAAGCAGAACCAACTCTTGGAGCTGATCCTAACAACCACCATTTATTTGGTTCAGAACTGTTAACCTTTAACAATTCTGTGTAAGTGTGACCTCTCGCTTTCGGTGCTAAAGTCCCACCCTAATGAGCTCACCGTAGGGAAGAAGCAGATTAGGTCAAAAGACTAAGTAACCTTATCCTCTTACAGGAGATCAAATAAAGAAACGCGCCTAAAAGGGGACACTTCCAGGGTGCCTCAAGGTGATGCGCATAAACTTTATTCAATCCAACGAGGGAGACCGAAAGATATGCTGTCGCACTTCCCGCTCCCACTTACTATGAACACTCTCTCCATCCACCTTAATATTGACCTACCCACTGAATGTTCTTCCTAGGGGTTCATTAACCTAGAAAATCCGGCTACTGATTTTAGTCTAAGTCATCTTTTTAAATCCGCTCATAAACAACCTTTGTCTATGAATTATGAACAAGTTCAAGTAGTCACATTTAAACACTTTAATGGACTATCCTTAACTTGCATGCATGCATCAAATCTATCTAATTCACCTTTCTAGGTAGGTTCCCAGGTAAGGGTGTTACATTTCCGTCAACTTAAATACCCCAACCTAGATAGAACCCGCCTTGGACAAAAGGTCCAGTAGATAGATTTGTTACACTTTAATATTTTATTAGTCAATTTAATCCTATTAAACTGATTAAAAGATTAAAGCCTAAGGGTTGCTAATCATATTAGAACTGTGATTTTAGATCTATGTTATCCAAGTTTTAAACATTTTAAAACCATGAATTAAGCCTAAATGAGCATGCATGTCTTTTTTATTGCTTTTAGTTCTAGTTTCTCTTTAACCATTAAAAAGAAACAACTAAAACACATACGCATAACTAGGTGTTTATAACACTTATAAAGAAACCTATGTGTCAAGCTTCATGCAATGTCCGGTCATTACTATACATTAGTTTTATATATAAGCATAATAACTAAGCAAACATGCTTTTCATACACCCTTACATTGTCATCAACAAAGGTTACAAAACTACCCTTATTTTCTCTTTTCCTCTTCCTTTTCTTCTTCACAATTTTTCTTCCTCCATTTGTGTTGGTCATTCTCCATTTTTTCTTTCTCCATGTTTTGTTGATCAATGAAATGTCAAATGCAGTAGAGTTAGATAGCAAAGTGCAAAGAGTGAGAGAGTGAGAGAGTGAGAGAGCAAGAAGAGACCGAGAGTGTGTGAGAGAGAGGAGACCAAGAAGAAAGAATGAGAGTGAGACAGCGAGATAACAAAGAACGAGATAAAAGAGAGCAAAAGAGAGAGAAAAAAAAGAAGAAATCAAGAGAAAGATCCAGAGGTTGAGAGAGTAAGAAGAGTCAGACAACGAGAGCGCGAAGAATAAATGAAAAGAAAAGTACGGATGGTACAATATAGAAAAATAAATTAAAATAAGGGAGATTTTCAATAATAGAAAAATAAAGGAAACTATTTACACAAAATAACAAAACTTTAACCTTCTTTGATAGAGGTTGATAAAGTATATCAGTGTCTATCAATGATAGAAATTGATAGAAGTCTGTCACTAATAGATGCTGATAGAAGTCTATCAGTGTATACCAGTATTTTCTATTATTATAAATAGTTTGACATTTTTTCTATCGATAAAAATTTTCCTCAAAATAAATCAAGAGAATAATTGTGGAGAGATAAAATTAAATAGATAAGAAAATGGGAAATTATTGTAAATAGCAAACACGTGAAACTGTATTTAAATATGGCAAAAAATTAGCAAAAACATGGAAAGAGAATACGCGCCTTTTCAATCTTTTAACATACCAAAATTGAGCTTAATATTTTGAACGAATTCTGCGTGTTTTCTTCGGCCATTTCTTCTTCTTCTTTCTCTATACTTTTTGAACATCAATCAGTTGGCAATTGAGTTCGGTAATACAACCAAGTTTGATTATCGGCATGTTATCAGTAATCAAGTTCAATTTCTTCTTCTTTTATTCTTCTCCTTCCATTTATTAAGTGTCTATTTAGGTTACTCTTAAATTTATGTGTAAGTTATTCTTTGATATAGCTCTCCAAAAGAGCTATTTATTTTCACCTAAATCATATTAGTTCTCATGAATTTAATGTTTCATTGAGTATTTTGACAGGAAAATGAGTAAAGGAGAGCATCGAGACATTTTCGGGTGCAATTCGGATCGAAACGGAGCACTTAACAACAACTGGAAGGTGAAAAGGCAAAAATGCATCTGGAACAATATATCAACTTTGCACTTTACGTTTACCTTACGCTTGAAGGCAGTAGTTGATGATAATTCGTGGAGCATAGTGACGTTGTCCTGGAGCGTAGCTACGCTCTAGAGTTTGACTGAAAAACATAACAAATGCGCATGCATGTTTTGGAGGGCAGGACCTTGTTATGTCCTGCGTTACCCTATGACAACAAAAGCTAGTGTAGTTACGCTGTCCTACCCCAAGTCAATTTTTTAAATACCCTCTCAATTTTTTAGGGAAAAATTATGGAGGGAAAGGAGAAGAAACCAACCCAAGTCAATTTTTTTTTTTCTTTTTTACATCCTAGCTTAGATTTTTGATATTTTGAATTGTAATTAGGATTTGAAGCTATTCCCTCCTTTTTATCTTTGTCTATGGAGATTCGGAGATAAGTGTTAATCTAGTTTTGGGAGTAAATCCTATGTAATTACTTGAGATTTTATGTCTCTTTGAATATGTTTAAATTTGTTGATGTATGTTTCTTGTATCGATTGATGCCCTTACCATTGAATGTACGTCATAGCTAATCAATTTAATAGCTTGCATGATGTCTTTTCCTTCATCTAGCTATAATCACAAGTAGCATGTAATTGAATATTGTATGCTAAGATTTTTAGACTAGAATCTTAGAATGCATGTTTCAATTAGGTTAAAGGAAAATTGGTTAATTGGTTAGACTATCCAACTAACTAATCAACACATTAGAACTCTAGGACTTAATGCGCATGCTCTAAGTTTTAATACCTTCGTCTTCATTTTCTCTTTTCTAGGCTTTTCTAATTTAGAGAGGAAGAAACAAGTAGAATAATTTCTTTGAAGCGTTGGCATTCGCGGTTCAATTTCTTTGAAGAAGAATCATTTCGCATGGGTCAAGCAATTAATAGCAGGTCGGGGCGATCTTGGGTTTCATTAATCACGGGACACTTGTTTAGAGATTTTGCGTGATTTTTTTTTTTTGACATTTTACATTGGGTGGACTTAACTATGTAACTTGGTTTGGCCTTTTTATGGACTTTGCTACTTTTGTAATTATTTTGCCCAATTTTCTATATTTGGTAATCCCCCTTAGAAAATATACATTAAATCTAAATTTGAAAAATTTTAAAGATAATTATTTTAAATGACAAAACAACTCAAAATATTTTGAAATATAGAAATATACGATATCGATAAATAGTAAAATTTGCTATATTTTAAAATAAGTTAGGTTTTTTTTTTTTTTTTTCTTGAAAGCAGCCAAATTTACAAATACTTAAAAGTCTGATTTTCAAACAAAAATAAATAATTTGAGGGGTACCTTTCAAAATATATATATATATATTGGCTGTATTTGATTACGTGATCTGTCTTTGGTCACGAGTATAACTTAAAGAACTAAAACCCCTCCCTCACCTTCACATTTGTTGTATTAATAAAAGAAGTATAGTTTGATAGAAATAATTGCAATAATTGAATAGAGGTGTGATAGTACTCTTTTTTAAATTTTAAACTTCGCAATTATTCAAATTTTGTCTTTATATAAGAATTTAGAATTTCAAATGATTTCATTTTTCAAAATATTCAGAATTTTAATATAATATTCAGTAATTAATTTAATATTCAACCGACACTTTCCACATCTTGTCGTCTTCAATTTCAAACCCACAATTTCCAAACCTTTGTCTACTCACTCGGGTTGTTTGTAAAATGGTCATGGATGAGTTTGTAATGTTATGTAACTTGAAATTTATGTTCGAATAGAGTATTTTGGGTCAGATTTATAATATCATATTATGTTTTCACGGTTTTTATTCTAATGCATTTGTCTATCGTTTTCATGTTTCACAAATTCATTTATGTTCTACCCTCAGTTCTTCATACATTTCTATATTCTTTTAATTTCCAATAATCCTGATTATATCTCAGTCTCTCAAACAGTCCTTTATAGGGCTCGTTTAGTAGGAAATCTATTTCGTGTTTTCATATATATACTTGATAGCTTCAGAAATTGGATTTTAATTTAAATAGTTTGTTTAAAATGTATTTAATATTATATTTATATATCATGAAACTAGTTGTTGCTTCCAGAATTTATATTATTTGGCTCATAGAATTCGAAAACAATTTTTAAAAGTAAAATTAGAGTTGTCCACTAGACACATATTTACCGAACTCAATAAATCTAAAAAACATAAAACAAAATCTAGATACTATTAGTGTCGAAATTAAAATACTGATGACAAACAACATGTAAGGATGTCAATTTTATCAAGATTAAAACACCTTTTGATACTTTGGACTTCATTTTATATTAATTTTTTATATCATAATAAGTTAAATAATAATAATAATAGTTTTCATATAAGGAAAATATGCTATTAAAATATATTGAAAAATTATTTCAAATGATAAAACTGTTGAAAATATTTACATGATATAGCAAAATTTTAAAACTATTAATAATAGATGTTGATAGGCGCTGATAGACTTCTATCAGTGTCTATTAATATCACTGATAGACACTTATCTATCAGTGTCTATCATCGTCTACTATTGATAGTTCTAAAATTATACTATATTCTGTAAATATTTTGGTTCATTTTTTTATATTTAAAAATAACCCAAATATATTTTTACCATTTATAAAGAAAAGTTTAATACGTACTATTTTTAAAATTTTATTTTTTTAAAAAAAATATTAACATAATAAACTTATCTCTAGAAACTACTTTTAATATTATTTGAAAGAATATACTAAAACTAGACAATTGAAATTACAATCAAATATCTAAACGGTAAGGTTAAAAGGTATGCCTAAAAGGTACGCGGGCAAAATATCAATACCAATTAAACATTCATTCAAGAAAATGAAAAAAATTATGCAAATTAATAATAAAGAAAAAGATTATTTTCAAAGTGAACTAAAATATTACAAATATTACAAAGTTTCACCACTATCAAACTACAATTATGTTATGATAGATACAGATAGCAGTCTATGACAATCTATCTCTAATTCATGTCATGATAGATATAGATAGCAGTCTATGGTGATCTATCAGAGATACTATGATATTGTATTATTATTTGTAAATATTTTCATCGATTTTATCATATATAATATTTTTTAAAAAAAAAATTATGATTATTATTTTTTAATTACAAAGATGATCAGAATTGATCAGGTGGGAAAGTTGGAGCTAAGCTACAAACATGTTGATAAAATTATTTTAATTAATTCATATTTTATATTTCTAATATGAGAAGACATACCAAACAGAACTTACAATATCACAACACGGTGTAAAACTAGATTTTGTAAATTATGTTATAAATCATGTTAACGAAATTTGAATAAAAGGTTGTAAATGAAATGATAATAATGAGTTATGGATCGTTTTAACTTATGAAACACAGATACTTTATACGAGACAAAAAATACGTATTAGATATCGATACTTTTAGATATTTTTCCGATACGTATTTATTTTTACATTTACATTTTTCTAAAAGAAAAAAGATAAACAACTCATCTAATCTTTCTCAATTTAAAACTAGATGACCTATTTAAAAAACTTACTACTTGAGTCTAAAACTAAAAGAAAAAAATAATAATAAAAGACCGAATCTTAGAAATCTAATATTCATCTTTACATTTGAGTCCTACAAAATCTACCAAAATATAAACTATTTGAATATCCAATTCAATGAAGAACTTTTCCGTTTATTTTTATGCTTCTCTCTATTCATTTTCTTCTTTTCTGATCAATAAGAGTCACTTTTTTATTACATTTTATCGACTATTTTACTTCAATATTTAGATGTTGTTTTTTGTATTGTATTTTGATATCCGTATTGTATTTTGTACTATTGTCATTAATTTGTATGTTAAATTTATCTATATCCTCGAATTTCTTTTTTTTAAGAAAAAGAAACCTATCTTCAACCTATCGATATTTTAGTTTTTAAAAATTGACGTATCTATGCATCCTTCGTATCTATCTCTCATATTTGTATCCATATCTGTACTTCATAGGTTTTAACATAGTTGAAAGGATGTACCATCAAAGTAATTAAAAACCTATCCCAAGATTTACAATTACAGGTGATTGTGATTAAAACAGATGTTGAAATTCATTATTCAAATAAAAATAAAAACAAGAGGACGTTTCCTTATCAACATTGAAGGCCAACTAATCTTCCACAATACATATTTAAACAACATTTCTTTTTCTGGAAATCACAATGGCTTCCGATCAAAGCTAAAAGAGGAGGACTAACATGGATTGACTCGATTTCGGGGGTCGCAATTTTCAGGCTTGGAGATGCTCCTTTTGTCACCAGTGCAGCTGTCGTACCGCGGCGGCCGACCACATTCCGCAACCGATTGTTTGTTAGCGTCGTTAGTGCTCGGAGTTTGTAATTTCTGAAAGTCCAGTAGCATCCGGCTGGTCTCTGTCTCCATCAGAAACTCCGAATCCGAGCTCTCGTCGCTGATGAGGCAATTCTCGGACCCATCACACCACTCCGACGCTGTCTCGTTGAAGGCGGCGTTGTAGCCTGCTGGGTTGAACAGCAGAATGAGAATCAGAATTGCCATGGTTGGCATCAGAAATGTTGTAGCCATGGTGTTTGAGGAAAGTCCCATGTGAACAATAATTAGAAGAGAGGGAAGTGTTGGGTGGGGAAGATTCTGTATTGGGTGTATGATTTCTTTACTTTTAAATTTGCAAATTATTTATTTACATATTTATAAATATAACAACCAATTTTATCACTCCTTACAATTATCCTAATATATATTGTTGAAGATTTTAATGAAAATTTTTAATTAGGTCAAAATAAGTACAATATTCTAATTACAACAAAGAATTGTCCCACTTCTTTATAAATATAACTGATTCACTGACTATCACATCCTACATCTGTTCTATATAGAGAATTTAAGCTTCTTCGTGAGATGTTTATATGTTGGGTTAGGTTGAATTTTTTTTTGTTTCTCATATGCCAGTTGTTCGGGTTGTAAACTTTTTTAGTCCAAACAATTGATCTTATTAAATAATGAACTAAATCAAATTCAACCATAAAAATATTTGAGTTGGGTTGGTTCTATTTATTTATTTAAATTTTAATTTTTTTAAGAAATAAAATGTTAATATGTAAAATATTATTTAATTATTTTCAATTAATTAAATTAAGATTTGCAATTCAATTTATATATATATATATATATATATGATAAATTGCAATTTAAGATTATTTGGATTGGGGCTTTAATGCTTGTGGCTAAACTATCATTGAGGCATGAGTCCAAATATCATACGAACCAATTTCATTTTATTGATGAAGACATGTGGCCTTTCTTGAAATTTATTATTTTGTTGTCTCCAAATTTAAATATAAGATATATTTTAATTTGTAATTGGTTCCAAAATTAATAATAGACAATAGTTTATCGGTAATTTGTAAATAATGATTTGCAATTTAAGATTATTTAGTAAATTGCAATTGAAAATAATATATTCTAAAGAATTGGATTTCATAATCTTAAAAAGTTATTTTTAAGAGTATTTAGAGAATAAATAATAAAAAAAATTAAAATACATATATAGTTGTATTGTAAGTAAAAAGTTGTTTTTTAAAATTAATAATAATTTCAGGTTGATTATGTTTAACATAAACCAATTTTAGGTAAATCCAAACACTAACAAATAACAAAATCCATCAAGTTTTCACTTATTTGAACTCAATTCAACTTAAAATTGTATCGGGTGAATTGGATTGTTCGCATTTTCTTTTCGATCATCAAGTTTTTTTTTTTTTTTTTTTTTCAATAGCATCCAACAAGTCTTGGTCCTATATTCGAATCATAACAAGTACGCTTTATGGAATTGGAATTTCAACTTCATTAGAGTTGGAGAAAGAAGGTTAAATCCCTACCAAAACATCTTCAATATAATATAATATATTCAACCAAATTTTGCTTAACCCTTTGTATTTATGTTTAATTCGAAATAAAAAAAAAAAAGAAATCAAAGGCCATTGCTATGTGTGTTTAGTTTGATTATTCTCTTCAAAACAAAGTGTTATAACTGAATGAAAAAAAGGGAAAATACATTTTTCGTCTCTAGGTTGTAGGTCTAGCTTTCTATTTAATCCCTAGGTTTTAAAATGTTACGTATTAGTGAGTTTGGTTTCAATTTAATTCCTAAATTTCAAAATGTTATAATTTTACTCTTGACATTTGAGTTTTGCTTCAATTTGGTTTCTATGTTTCAAGATTTACTCTCTTAAACTCGATTAATTATTAAATACCCATTTTTTTTGTCTTTAATGTTAATTTATGTTAATAAATTAGAATAATCAAAATAATTGTAATTAATTAAGTTTCCCTATTTTTTTTTATTAGTTTTGAAATTAAAATTAAAATTTAACTTCATAATTATTTTTAATTAATTAATTGAAATTGATGTAATGATTGAAAGTGAGTATTTAGTGAAAAATTGAGGTTAAAACTATAAAAATCTTGAAGCCTAGGGACTGGATTGAAACAAAACTCAAATTTTAAAGGTATAATTATAACATCTTGAAACTTAGGGACTAAATTGAAACAAAACTCAAAGCTTAATGACCAAATGTATAATAATTTAAAATCTAAATATCAAATAGAAATTAAATCCAAAATTTATGGACTAAAAAATATACTTTTCCTATAAAAAAAAAAAAAAAAAAATGCCCCTTGCGACATAGAACCATTTTTCAATGATGAATTTTACTTCTAGAAAATCTTCAAAGAATTTTGAGGAAGTATGTCTCTAGGGAATTTTCTCTGAATACTCTCTCATTTTTAGATTTTAACTTGTGAATCTTGATATGAAGGGGATGATGGAGAGCTGGTCTCATGGACATTGTCATGGGCATGGTGTGAGCTTGGGCTTAAATGACTCATGGGCCCAACCATTTGGGTTGGGGCTTTAATGCTTGTGGGCTAAACTATCATTTATTCATGAGTCCAAATACCATTTGAACCAATTTCATTTTATTCATGAAGACATGTGGCGTTATTTGAAATTTGTCATTTTGTTGGCTCCAAATTTAATTTCAAGATATATGTTAATTTGTAATTGGTTCTAAATTTAATAATAGGCAATAATTTACCATCCATTTTTCAATATTTTTGCCTCTAGGAGAAATTGAAATATATATATATTAGACACAAAAGTAGCCATCAAAATGTCCAAACAAAAAAATATTTTTGATAAAAATGAACATTTTAATCCTTTTTTAAAGACTAGGTTACAAGTTTAATTCATAAATTTTCATGTCTATTTGATCCTTGAACTTTCAAAAGTGTCTAACAGTGATATGATCCTTTCAATTTTGTGTCTAATAAGCCTCTAAGCTTTAGAAAAATGTCAAATAGATTTTTAAACATTCAAATTTATGTCAATTAAATTTTTTAACTTTAAAAAATGTCAAGTATGATGGAAATGGTTAAGGTTCGTGAGCGAAAACGGAGATCGGACCCAAATCTCAAAACTTACAGAATAAAAAATTTTACAGAAACAAGAAACACAAACCATATGCATTTAATTAATTTTACAGCATGCAAAGAGAAATTAACAGAAGGAAAATGGGTTTAGAAAACTCTTATCTTTGAAGACTGATCTTCAATGGAAATCCCTTGAACGGAACGAACACAACCACGGAAGCTACCTCAGTATTCTTTGGATGAGAATCCAGGAGTTTTGTGGGCTCTGGCTATTTTGGAAGAGAGGGATTTTGAGAGAGATGAGAGGAAGAGAAGAATTCAAAACTCTTATGTTTTCTCTGTGTTTTGTTCTGTTAGTTTCTGTGAAAACTAGAGGGAAAAGAAGAAGCACAACTCCCCATTTCCCCGATCTTTAATGTCGGATGTCAACCGACATTAGATCGTGTTATAAAAGGTCTTTAATGCTAGTTGTCTTTAATGTCATTTTTAAACCGACATTATAAATGACCAAGATGTCAATGTCAGTGATCTTCAATGCCAATTTTCAGCCGACATTTAATACTATTTTCAATGTCGATTTTCAACCAACATTGAATATTATCTTTAGTGTCGATTTTCACCTACTTTTTGTCAGTAATTATTCGCTATTAAATGCCTATCATCGTTTTGTCATTATATATATATATATATATATATATATATATATATATACACATTGCTTGCGCACGTGTAAATCAATAGTATTTCTTACCTGTACATACATAAAATAAAATCTTAACTGCTTGTATGTATACAACAATAAACAAAAGTTAATTAATTCACAACAAAAAAAAAAATAATAAATTGTTTAACTAAGTAACCTATTAGCAAGGTATATTGATATTGATACATAAAGCTCGAAAGTCTGAAGTTCGAGAGAGCTGGTTGTCTATTTGGAGGGTTCGAATTAGTCCAAACCTACAACCAACAACCTTTCACAAGATATAAATTTTTCAAAGGTCAAAACTATAGTTTGACATCTAAAGAAGAAAAAAAATGTTTCTATTTGAGATCTAAAAAAAGAAAAAAACCACAAAGCTCAAGTACATAATGTATTGGATCAAGAGTTCTCCAAGGAAAAGTACAAAAAGGTTGCGATACCAAATCTTTACTCCTTTGTTGCACCTGCAAAACAAGAAAGCTCAATAGTTGAATATAGGGAAGACAACCCATAAGAAAAATATAGACCCAATTTCTAAGCCCTGAAAAAATCAAAGGTAGACCTTACTTAGATGGGTCTTGCAAAGATTGAAATTGTATATCTTTCTACCTTGAGAATTGATGGCCGTATAGATGAAGATTGGAACTAAGTCTGGCAGTCAAGAGAGAAATTAATCATTCACTCATGTGCATCAAAAAAGTACTAGAATTACCAAAAAACGAATATTCAACACTTCATAACAAAATCCAATAAAACTTGATAAAAACTAACCAACTGTATTCAATGACAACTAAAGCAAACTAAACTAATACCTATTACAAGTTTTCAACTCAAAAAAACTAATTAAGAACCAACTTAAATTTAAAATAGTTTCAAATTCCAAATATTCAAAATAACCAAAATTCACCCATGGCCCCCCATACCCACCTGACTTGCTCTGTACACAAACTCACAAGGTAACATATTACACTTTCTAAAAACAAGGTCATCGATGTTCTTCTAAACATGCTTTATATAAAACCACATAAATGATAACATGCTCTTCAACATTAACCATATCTATGTCCAAACAACTCCACAACATGCTCATATCCCCCAAGTCACATAATAGTATTTCAATGTGTTTTATATATTAAAATCAACACAAGGAACATCTATGCAAAATAACATATATGAATCTCGGACATGTTATGAACTCAAGTTAACCAATATTAAATTTTACACGTGTTTAGAAACATATCATAAAATCTTAAAACTGATGTATGAGAAAATAACTCATAATCACAAGGGGTCAAGTCAATGACGGATTCACATGCTTATTGTACATATCAAAGTAAAGGAACTGCTATAATAATGATGACAAATATACCTGCAAAGTTTGTTTCACCAACATATAATTTACCTTTTGTGAAATAGGGCCTCAAATTAATATTTGGTCAAGCAAACTTTCAAACACAGACAATACATATACAATGGAACTATCTATCACCAACATATATTTACCTTTGTGGTCACAAAAGGAAATTCCTCTCCCAATACGTTCTTCCAAGAAATCACCTAAGCCCCATACAAAAACACCTAACCAAAATGATATTCGCATAAAATGAATCACTACAAAAATAACACACACATAAACAAACATTAAAATCAATTTCCCCCCTTTTATTTTCCACTTTTTGGCTAATGGGAAATGGAGTAGAGTCAAGCCATTCAAGAAGCTGTAATATTGCAAATAAAGTAAACAACACTAAACTCTTTTTAAACCCAATGATCACTTGTAAAAGAACATCAAATACTTGAACCTTTTGTAGTTAATTGGAACATTACAATATTACTGTTCATTTTCCAACTAAATTTAACCTGGTCAAGAATGCTTTGCCCAAATTCACAAAATAAAACTAAGATGCAATGGAAGACTTCTTAAAAATCAAGTCCAATGAGCACATGAATCAAATGGAAACAATGGTTTCACATAAAATTCCTCTAATATTGAACCAGAAAGAGGAATTACATCAGTACCTTGAAAGTCGACAATAAATAAAGACCTCAATGTGAGTGCTTCAAATTCAAAATAATCAATCTTAAATTTGAGAATTTGTTCTACGATTATAAGTTTTACAATATTTCTTGTTGTTTTGCAAAATTGCCTGTGTCAAGAGAGAACATAAAGTTTTTTTTTTTTTTTTGACAAACACATGAAATAGAGAAGCTAAAAAAAGGGGGAAAAGAAAGAGAAAATAACAGATATAGAAATTATAACAATGGAATTAACATATCTAAATTTTTAAAAAAAAAAGAAAAGAAAAAAGTGAGGAAATGTACACACATATGAATGTACATTTTTAAGGTCCAAGATACGCCTGACTATAAAGAAAAAAAAAAAAAAGAATAAACAAATTGAAAAAATACACAATATTAGACCAAAATTATAACTCAAATAACACAAACAAAGCCCAAAGATAAAACATCACGTAAAAAAGAAGTTGAATACCACCAAATCTGAATATAAAAAAGGAAAACCAGAAATGCACAGATTTGGTCCAAGAAAATCGATGGTTGAATATGATAGGAATATACATAATTACAACATAAATCCGCACCATCAACCTACACTACATTTTGAGAGAAATAAGACAATCATCACCGTACACTTCATCAAGACACTCCTAGAATTATAAATTCAAGTTCCCAATGTAAGAATTCAAAACCTTAATCGAAAACTCGAATAGTGTTCAAAATGAATAATCTTTCCTACAACGACCTTGAACCCTAATCCAAACACTTCAAATCAAGCCTAGACTACAAACAAAGCATATCCAAGAGTTAAAAGAGCATCTAAATTTAATTGGGATAGCTTTAAATGGATTCCTTCAATCTAAAACTCACCAATAAAGGTTTGAGCTCTTGCTGAAAAGTGTTTGAATGGTTCTGGTTCTGTTTCAAAATTACGAATACAGGCTTCCAAGCATTAGAGACAAATCTAAAGGACCTTAAGCTAGTTCGGAAAGAAATTTAGAGTCATTAGCCCGCCAAAAAAATAAAATTACAAACAAGGTGAAAATTGTAGTCGTTCAGAAAAACAAAAGTGTAGTCATTCCTGAGATAGTAAAATACAATTCCAAAGGTTAAAATTGAGTTCGCAATCTTGGTTGAAATCTAAAATAGTATTCAGAACGAGTATACTTATCCAAAGCGACTATAAACCTCAATCCAAAACCTTAAATCAAGCCTAAACTACAAACAAGGAAAAACGAAGAGTTAAAAGCTAATTTACACCATCGAAACTTGGTTGCAAGGGCTCTAAACATAGCAATAACGCTTAACACTCACCAAAATAGGCTTGGGTCCATGTTGAAAGGTGTTCAAATAACCCTGAAACCATTCAAAATCTACAATTAAAAGCTTCCAAATGTTAGAGACCAATATAAAGAACCTTAAACTATTTCGAAAAGGGATTTAGAGTGATATACCCAATGGATAAGACCCAAAACGACACAAAACCTCGTTGGTTGTTGTCCGAACTCACTTAATCCTACATATTTGGAGGCATTAGGAAGTGGGTATTTCAAATCCGTTGTCGAAATTCAATGGGAAAGTGTCAAAACACACCGAATAGGGGAAAATGCTATTGCTGGTGTGCCTTGTGTTGAGTGGGTAGCTGCTTCACGATTGTTAGAGGTCACGACTGAAGGAAATTTTCGTAAAAGATCCTTTGAGCAGAAGCAAAGATCGTTCCAAATTCCATTTTTATTGAACATAAAGTTTACAGTAGAACAACAACAAGATATGCATTTACATAAAATTACAGCATGTTTCAAACAAATACAAAGGGTTTCAGAAACCCTTACCTTTGAAGAACTCTTTCTTTAAGGAATCCCTCGTACAAGCCATGAACTGAACTCCTTCTCCATGCGGATCTTTTTCTTCACGAGGACACTACCAGAACCCTTTGTATTCTCCTTGGGATTAAAGGATTCAAACAAGAGTTGTGAGCTTTGCTTGAATTCTTGGAAGAGGGAAGGATATGGAGAGGAGGAGAGGAATGTTTCTTCAGAGAACCTTTCTCTTGCAGAGAACTCTTCTTATAGAGAATTTAGGAAGAAGATGTTTATTTACAACCAATTTGAATCCCACGTATTTTTAATTGAGAGAATAAGAGGAGGGAGTTATAACTCCTTCCCTTTTTATTAATTTCAAATAAATTAATAAAATAGAATATATATATATATATAATAATAATAATAACTACTTTATAATATATATACACTATATGTTATATCAAATATAACATATAACCTATAGTTTTATATTGCATCAAATATAACATAAACTATAAATTTTATTCTCTCTCAACTATATATGGAATTTAATATAAATCACATTTATATTAAATCTACTTATATGAATCTCATCCATATAAATGATATTTTGATCATATCCAAATATTTTATTCCTCTCAATATAAATCATATTTATATTTAATTACATGAATCTCAGTCATTTAATTGGTATTTGAATCATATTCAAATTCATCTCATTTATAATGTATCAAATACATTATAATTAATTATACCATATATAATTAATTTCTTAATTAATTTGAACACTTCAAATTAATCCAAAGATTAAATCCCTATTAAGTTATAGAGGGGACTTGATGGACCTGTAGATTGAAGCTCCAACGGTTCTCGGATAATTAATAAAATTTTCAACATCCGTTAACTGCTGGTCACTCCACTAAAGACCAACAACTGTACTTTTCGCACTACAGATAAATTTTTGTGTCCATTGAATATAACCAGTCAATAGTGCAATGACCTTCACAAATTGCTCATAAGTACAGCTGGGCCAAAATACCGTTTTGCCTCTATAGTTACATTTAACTTCTTAAGTACCACTGATTCCTCTAATGAACAATAAGTTATAGTCCCACTATGACCAAGTCTTTCTCAGGCCAGGAGAGGGTGCGGCCACTATGTTCAAGACCCGGAATCAGCCCTTAAGAGAGTAATTTATCTACTTACTCCTACATCAGGGAAGAAGTGAATTCTGTCTTGTGTAGCTGAGTTCCCAGCTCCCCAGTCAGATGAATCCCCAAAATGGTAGGCTTGTTGATTTGGCAATCTGGTCACTCTCACCCATACAAATCAAAGGACCGTCTTCATGAGCAGGAGAAGTTCACAACTCACTCAGGATTCATGTTATGTCATCTATAGTCATCCTAGTGAAACGTAAGTCTCTATTATTAACGGCGTTATATAAAGAGACGAATCATTTCATGGTCCGGTCTTATACAAACTCTTTGTATAGGATACCCCGCTCGCATGTCTCTACATAATGATCAGGATCAGATCATTTATACCATTTTACAACACTTGTAACACCTACAAAATGAGTTGTATCCATAGTATCGCCTGGATAAGGTACCCAGCCTTATCCATCTACTAAAGACCATTTAGGTTATTATTCAAAAAAGATCCACTTGTATGTTTCTACATACTTGTTTAAATTACTCGGAATAACCTCGGATCTAAGTTTATTGGATTGAGTATATGCTCATAAAATAACATTTATTTTATTAACAACAATATGTTTATACAATGTTTACAAACTATGAGATTAGAAGGAGATTTAGGACACCATTCCCAACAATCTCCCACTTGTCCTAAAGCTTAGGGAGACTAATGTATAATACAAATAAAGTATAAAAATACAATAAACTAGGGCATACACTATACCCCAATAACATCTCCCACTTGCCTTAGACAATGTGCCACATATCCCGTAGACCCAGACTTTCTAGATGACCCTCGAACACTTTAGTGGTGAGAGAATTTGTAAACGTATCAGCAACGTTGTGCTCCGAAGCAATCTTCGTGACAATCACATCACCTCGATGCACAATCTCCCGAATCAAATGATATTTTCATTCTATGTGCTTGCCTTTTCTGCGACTCCTATGTTCCTTAGAATTTGCCACAACACCACTTTTATCACAATAAAGTGTGATGGGCAAAGACATATTTCGAACAAATTCTAAATCAGTAAGGAACTTCTTAAGCCAAACAGTTTCTTTAGCAGCTACGTATTCGGCTTCCATAGTGGAGTCTACGATGCATTCTTGCTTGATGCTTCGCCAGACTATAGCTCCTTTATTAAGAGTAAACACTGACCCTGATGTGGATTTTCGAGAATCCCGATTAGTCTAAAAGTCAGAGTTTGTGTATCCTATAAGGATCAAATCCTTATCTCCATACACGAGCATATAATCTCTCGTTCTCCAAAGATACTTGAGGATTGTTTTGACCGCCGTCCAATGATCTAATCCTGGATTGGACTGATATCAACTGAAAATCCCTACTGCATAGAAAATGTTAGGTTTAGTACATAACATTGCAGACATAAGGCTACCAATAGTCGATGCATAGGGTATCCGTCTCATTTCCTCAACCTCTTGAGGAGTCTTAGGACACTGTTCCTTAGACAATACAATTTCATGCCTGAAAGATAGTAAACCCTTCTTGGAATTGTGCATCGAATATATGACAAGCATCTTATCAATATACGATGGCTGAGACATGGCCAACATTTTATTCTTACGATCTCTTATAATCTGGATCCCTAGAACAAACTGTTCCTCTCCCAAATATTTCATTTGAAATTGGGCGGCTAGCCATTTCTTTACATCAGTCAGAAAACCTACGTCATTCCCAATGAGTAGGATATTATCCACATACAGCACGAGGAAAGCTACTGAGCTGTTGATGGTTTTCTTGTAAACACAAGGCTCATCAACATTCAGATCAAAACCATAAGATTTGATCACTGTATTAAATCTTATATTCCAAGATCGAGATGCTTGTTTCAGTCCATAAATGGACCGATTAAGCTTGCAAACCTTTTGCTCTTGATCTTGCTCAATGAATCCATTTAGTTGAATTATGTAGATGGTCTCTTCAAGATTACCATTCAAAAAAGCAGTCTTGACGTCCATTTGTCATATCTCGTAGTCATAATATGTGGCTATGGATAAGAGAATCCTGATAGACTTTAACATGACAACAGGTGAGAAAGTTTCTTCATAGTCCACTCTCTCAACCTGGGTATAATCCTTTTCCACCAGTCTAATTTTAAAGATCTGTACCTTTCCATCTACACCTATTTTCCTCTTGATTCATTTATACCTTATAGGTTTTACTTCATCAGGTTGATCTATAAGCTCCCAGATAGAATTGAAATACATGGACTCCATTTCTTAATTCATGGCTTTAATCCATTCATCCTAGTCAACATCTTCCATTGCTTGCTTATAAGACAATGGATCCTCAACTATATCATCAGATATGATGTTTTGGGATTTTGTTAAACTCATATAGCATACAGGTGGATTCATAACCCTCCCACTACGTTGAGGAAATCTCAACTCTTGAGATGGATGACTAGTTGATCTATTTGCTTGTTCAACAACTCTTGTTGAAGTCTCAGCAGCCTCATTAAAAATCTCATTTAAAATAAGTTTACTTCGTGGTTTATGATCCCTCATGTGATCTTTTTCCAAGAAGGTAGCATTTATCGACACAAACACTTTATTCTCATTTGGATCATAGAAGTATCCACCTTTCGTTTCCTTGAGGTAACCTACAAATAGGCACACTTTTGAACGAGGTTCCAACATTTTGGGGTTTGCCTTTAGCACATAGGCTGGACATCCCCAAATCTTGAAGTGGCGTAAATTACCTTTATAATCTCTTCATAACTCAAAAGGTGTTTCAGAAACACTCTTTGAGGGAACATTGTTCAAAATATAAAACGTGGACTCTACTGCATATCCCCAAAACGAGTCAGGAAGATGAGCATAACTCATCATAGACCGAACCATGTCCAACAAGGTTCTGTTTCTCCTTTCTGATACACCATTCTCCTAAGGTGTACCTGGGGCTGAGAGTTGGGACGTGATTCCATGTTCTATCATATAGTTTTGGAATTTTAAGTCCATATACTTTCCACCACGATCATATCGTAGTGTTTTTATCTTTTTACCTAACAAGCTGTATTCCTTGAACTTTTTAAGAGCTTCAGACTTATGTTGCATTAGGTATAGATACACAAATCTAGATTAATCATCTATGAAATAGATGAAATATACATACCCACCTTGTGCTCTTATATTCATCGGACCACAGAGGTCAGAATGTATAAGCTCCAAGGTTTCTTTGGCTCTATAGCCTTTTTCAGTAAAAGGTCGTTTGGTCATTTTGCCTTCAAGGCATGATTCACATACTGGTAAAGAGTTTTCTTCTAAACCATTTAGTAGTCCACTTTCACCAACTTCTCAATCTTATTGAGATTTATGTGACCTAACCTTAGATGCCAAATATGGACATTTTCTTTAGGAGAAATTCTTGGTCTTTTTACAGTTGTTGCTGTTTTGAACATTTTAGTATTGAGCACAGCTTTTATGACTAACGACCTTAGTATATAAAAGTTATTTTCCATTGAACCAAAACCTAACTCCATTCCATTCTTAAAAATAAATACTTTATTCTCATAGAATGATATGGAATAATTTTGTTCAATCATACAGGAAACAAAAATTAGGTTCCTCTTGATATGAGGAACTACATATACATTATCTAATGACGTATATCGTTTCTTGTCCAAAAATAACTTAAACTTACCTACAGCAATAACTGAAATGGCCTCAACAGTACCAACTCTAAGAGTCATCTCTCTAGTTTCCAACTGTTTCCAGAAACTAAATCCTTGATGGGAAGAACACACGTGGTTAGTAGCTCCTGAATCAACTATCCATGCAGAATCATCCTTCTCTACTAAGCACGTCTCTAAGACAAATAAATCATATTTATTTTCTTTTGAGTTCTTCGTTTTCTAGAAAGTAGTGGGATCAGTACCAGAACTTATATCATAAGTTCCAAGTTTCATCTCAGAGGACAATCCTCGTCGATGAACTTCATCAGAGTTAGCAACGATTGCTTTCTCTGTTAGTCCCTTGACATTCAATATGGACTGGAAATTATTTTGGGAACTAAAACTACTAGTTTCATTGTCATCAATCTCGTTTTTATTGAATAGTGAGAACTTACGTTCAAACAATTCTCGCATCAACTCTATGATCTTATGTGCAATGACCATGTTCTCAAACCTTTTGGACAATGCATCAGGTATGCTTGCCAAAATGTGAACTCGGGCCCTCAAATTAGCCTTCATCCACACCTCATATGCATTACGAATATTTTGTGGTGCATCAGGAGTTGGGACTTGAGAACAATCCTCATTCATGAAAATTTTGAGGTCGTGTACCACGAAAACCGTTAAGACTCTTTCCATGTCATGTAATTGAAATTGGTCAAACTAGAAAAGGCAACTAACGGAAAATCTCTATTTGACATTTTGCTTAAAAAACAAACATATTGATCTATATTAGATTTTAGTATAACTCTTAATAAAAAAATCCAATCAATTTTAGCAAAATCTAAATGAACCCCATTTAACATCTAATTTTGCAATGACGCTTCAGTGATTTAGGACAAATGCCACCGAAGGGTAGTCAGTTTCTCCCTTCACTGAATTGAGACACTCTCAACCAATCATTACACCAAAATAACTCTTATTTCTATAATGATCAATCATCATTTATTTGGTCAAGAAATCATTAACTTGCTTAATAATTTCCCGTAAGTGTGACTCTTCATTTTAGATCCTAGAGTTCTACTCCAATGAGGCAAGAGAAAAATCGATTGGGGAAAAAACTAAAGCGATCCTATCCATTTCTGGAGTTCGCCTTGATATTGACCAACTGCACAAATCATCCGAAGGGGGACGCTCCCAGGGCGCCTCGAGGCTGTGCAAGAAGGTCTTACAATGCAAACCAATGAAAGAGACCGTAGGACATGTTGACACACATCCTTCTCCCATTTACTATAAATATTCTCTCCATTCACCTTGATATTGACCCATGCAAACACCACCTGAAGGGGAACGCTCCCAGGGCACCTCAAGGTCAAGACAAAAGGACCCTTATAGATATATTTGCTACAAATTTAATCTTTTATTGAAATCAATTTAATCTTATTAAACCGATTTAAAAGATTAATTTAATTTCTAATCTCATTAGAAATTCGTGAACTTTGGTCTATCTCAATCATATTTTAAAACTATTTTAAAAAATTATTTTACCTAAGTTTGCATGCAACTCTTAATTATTAATTATTAATTTCTAATTTCATTTATTTATAACTCTTATAAAGTAAATGAAACAAATTAAAACCGACATTGCAAGCATTGACATACTTTATAAAATTATAATTCTTATAAGATTAACTAAAGTAATGTCATGCATCATGCAATGTTCATTTCATTGCTACATATACATAACACTTATATATATCAACGTAATGAAATTAAATAACATACAACACATGCATACATTCAAACTATATATTATAACGATTATAATATAAATGATGCATGACTATGTTATTTATGTATGCAAGCATATAGTATAATGCTTATATTATATGATGCATGAGCATGCTATAAATTAAATCATGCATATACATATATTATAACACTTATAATATAAATGATGCATGAAAATAAATGCATAACCTATGGTGGGTTTTAAAACTATATGACATACATTATGACATATGAGAAAAAACATACATCACGTGTATATTTAATCTAACAGTTAATGGACTGAGATAGGACCACTAAAAAAGAGAGAATAAAAGGCTAACTATTACAAAATTTGAGTCAACCGGTTTGGAACAGGTGAATCGGATCTTGAACTGCTCGAACCGAACCACCCTTAAAAGAACCACTTTGCAGCTGATCGTGTAGCAAATGCACCATGCATCGAGCAGCTATACATCGAGCATGAAAGACTATGTGATCGTGTAGCTAATGACTATGCGATGAGCATGAAAGTCTACACGATCGTATAGCTATGAAATCATGCGTCGAGCATCTAAGCGATCGTGTAAGAAAGACTGCGATCGCTTAGCTAGCAACCATGCGATGAATATCCAATAAACTGCGCGATCGTTCAACAAGCGAGCGCCTATGAAATCTTATAGCAAAGACCACACGATCGTGTAGCAAACTCTACATTAGCTATGCGATCGATTAGCAAATGCTACATGATCGTGTAGCAAATTCTACACAGTCACATAACAAAGGCTACTCGATCGTTTAGCTGTAGCTACACGATCTGAACCTCTGTTTCGTCTACTCCATCGAAACCACGCACTGTAACCCTTCTTTGAAGCGTCCAAAACATCACCAGTGACTCAAAAACTTCAAATTACAAACTCGATTGCAATAATTAATGCCAAAAAATGCAGGGGCCTTTACAAACCAAAATTGTAAATAAAAGGAAGCCTTAAACAGAGAGTTCTATCCCGTAAACATTCATCAACAAAAAGCATCCACAACGATTAATCATATGAACCAAAATGCAGAATATAAAAACCACATTTACTATAAATCAATTTAATAAAACGAATGGAATTTGGAATCAGAAACCTACAACCTAGTTTTGATACCAATTGAAGGAATTTTTTTGTAAAAGATCCCTTGAGCGGAAGCAAAGATCGTTCCAAATTCCATTTTTATTGCACATCAAGATTTACAGTAGAACAACAACAAGATATGCATTTACATAAAATTACAACATACTTCAAACAAATACAAAGGGTTTCATAAACCCTAACCTTTGAAGAACTCTTTCTTCAAGAAGTCCCTCGTACAAACCACGAACTGAACTTCTTCTCCACGCGGATCTCTTTCTTGACGAGGACACTACCACTCAAGAACCCTTTGTATTCTCTTTGGGATTAAAATATTCAAGCAAGAGTTGTGGGTTTTGCTTGAATCCTTAGAAGAGGGAAGGATACGGAGAGGTGGAGAGGATGTTTCTTCAGAGCACCTTTCTCTTGTAGAGAACTCTTCTTTTAGAGAATTCAAGAAGAAGATGATTATTTACAACCAACTTGAATCCCACGTATTTTTAATTGAGAGAATAAGAGGAGGGAGTTATAACTTCTTCTCTTTTTATTAATTTCAAATAAATTAATAAAATAGAATATATAGATATATATATATATATATAATAACTACTTTATTATATATATATACTATATGTTATATCAAATATAACATATAGCCTATAGTTTTATATTGCATCAAATACAACATAAACTATAGATTTTATTCTCTCTCCACTATACATGGCATTTAATATAAATCAGATTTATATTAAATCTATTATATGAGTCTCATCCATATAAATGATATTTGGATCATATCCAAATATTTTATTCCTCTCAATATAAATCATATTTATATTTAATTACATTAATACCATTCATATAATTGGTATCTGAATCATATTCAAATTCCTCTTATTTATAATGTATCAAATACATTATAATTAATTATATCATATATTATTAATTCCCTTAACTAATTTGAACACTTCAAATTAATCCAAAAATTAAATCCCTGTTGAGCTACAGAAGAGACCTTATGGACCTGTAGATTAAAGCTCCAACAATACTCGGATAATTCCAACAATACTTGGATAATTAATTAAACTCTTTAATTAAATTATTCAACATCCATTAACTGTCGGTCACTCTACTAAAGACCGAAAACTTCACTCTTTACGCTACAGATAAATTTTTGTGTCCATTGGATATAACCAATCAACAACACGTTGACCATTCATAAATTTCTCATAAGTACAGTTGAGCCAAAATACTGTTTTGCTTCTGTAGTTACATTTGACTTCTTAAGTACCACTGATTCCTCTGATGAACAATAAGTCATAGTCCCACTATGACCAAGTCCCTTTCGGGCCAGGAGAGGGTGTGTCCACTATGTTCAAGACCCGAAATCAGCTCTTAAGGGAGCAATTTATCTACTTATCCCTGCATTAGGGAAGGAGTGAATTCCATCTTGTGTAGTTGAGTTCCCAACTCCCTAGTCAGACGAATCCCCAAAATGGTAGGCTTATTGAGTTGCCAATCTCGCCACTCTCATCCATACAAATCATAGGACTGCCTTCATGAGTAGGAGTTCACAACTCACTAAGGATTCAGGTCGTGTCACCTTTGGTTATCCTAGTGAAATGTAAGTCTCTATTATTAACAGCGTTATATAAAGAGATGAATCATTTCATGGTCCGGTCTTATACAAATTCTTTGTATAGGATACCCCTGATGACGAAGATTAGTGGGATGCAATTATGCGATGCATGTCTTAAGGTTATGCGTTGATACTCATACGTCGGTGGTGATGCGTTGGAATGAAACTATGCGTTAACAAATGTATGCGATGGCCATGCGTTCCCGTCACAAGTTTTCTTGCGCTCACGCCAAGTATAATGCGGACGCAAGGGTGATCCGAGGTCGAACTCAGGGACTTGTAACTAAATGCTATGCGGTAATGTGTTTGCGGTGGTTGAATAAAAGAATGATGGGGGGTTTTAATCTACAAACTACTCCTACTCCAAACTAACAGAAAAAGCATAGGAAGTATGAATGAGAGGTGAAGACACGGCAACTGTTGACGTGTAGTAAATGCATGGAAAAATAGATAAAATGTGAGGATGTCTTCATCGCAACCCTAAGCTTGACCGCGAGGGCAACCTCAGCCAATGCAAGCTATGCGATCATGCTAAACCACACTTGAGCCTATTTCTAGGATGCATGTGATGTATATGCGAAATGTCGGGATGACCGCATACCACCGTATCCTACTTCTTGGACACATACAATATCCTCTCCGTAGGGTGCATACGCTGTGTAATAGCAAACAGAGCTTATTCCTAAGTTCCCCATTCTTGTTTATGCGATCCAATCCGCTCTCTAGAGACTTAGATTTGGATTTTAGACTACTATTCCAAGTATGCCTAAATGATGAATGATGTGCTCATAAGACAAAGGTAATCGCATAAACTTGGCTGACGTAGGATTATTCCTATCTCTAGTGAAAACTTGCTTACACTGCTTAATACGACCAACCACTTACCTTCCTAGGCAGTTAGTTGTTGCTGATTTTACTCATAGACAAGTATTGCGTCTGCTTATAGACAAGCGTTGCTACAGCTTCACACTAAGAAAATAAGGTTTTCTCACATACTCACACAACGCACATCTCCCAGTGGTTTTCTACATGCTTCATTTTCCTATGCCACATGATTAAGTATGCGATACTCTAACAATCTCACTAAGTGATGCGATGAAAGTTAAGGATGCTAAGTAAAGAAAGACAGAGATGGAATCAAAGGAAATATAGAAATGCATTAAACACACAATGTATTAATTTTTTAATCCAAAATTTAATACAATACAATATAAGAAGAGAAGAGAAAATGAAATGACCAGCTGGAAGCAATGTCTTGCTTCTAGCAGATGTGTGTCAAAGCTGTCGGTGGTGCCATGGAAGGGCGGTGGAGCTGACTCTCTCGAGATCTAAATTCGTTGAAGCCTCCGGTCCTCACTCGGAATGGATGAAGGAGATGAAGCACTCTCAAGCTTTCTTCTAACGCTTTGGTCTGGATCACAAAGATCCACCCGAAGGTAGGAAACCTTGGATGAAAACCTTAGATGATCTGAAATTCTGCTCATCGGCTTCTATTTATAGAGCTTAATCACCGACAACATTAATGGACCTGCTCTGATTTAAACAAGATCCACTTGTATGTCTCTACATACTTGTTTAAATTATATGAAATAACCTCGGATCTTAGTTTATTAGATTGAGTATATGCTTATAAAATAATGCTTATTTTATTAACAACAATATGTTTGTACAAAGTTTAATAACTACGAGATTACAAGGAGATTTAGGACACCATTCCCAACAACAACATCGTGGGTTGGTCTTTGTGAACGTCGTTCGTGGTTGTAGGCTACCTTGGATGTGAAGATGGTTGCCTGTACTGCACACATCATTGGACAAGTTCCATCGTCATATCTCGTTCGTGGTTGTTGTACCGTCGCCAGTCGTTGTAGGTTGTGGGTGTGCCGGTCAAGCTGCAACAATGCACAAAGGGGAAGCGTGTTGTGCGGGTAATGTGAGGGAGGAAAAGAGAGAGGGATTAAGAGAGAGAAGAAAAAAAGGAGTGGGAGACTTTCTTTTCTTAATAAAATAAAACCTAAATTAAGATATAAATAAATTTAAGAGGGAAATGAAAATGGGGAGGGAGCGGAAAAAATCAAAATTAAAAAATTGTCTTGAGATTCAAAAAAGAAGGTCACTTACAATGTTGGTTTGAAATTGACATTATATGTACCCCTACAATGCCAGTTTAAAACTGACATTACAGATTCGTATTTTTTTTTATAAACCAACATTGTACATCTATTTTTAGTTTTTCCAACTGACATAAAAGCCCAGATTTCTTGTAGTGGGAGAAAAGAGGTAAAGGGAGTTATAACTTCTTCCTAAAATGGTTTTTTTTTTTATAAATAAATTCAATTAATTATTTATTTATTTTTTTTTATAAAAACAATTCATATATAACTACCTTATCATATAATATATATTAAATTATATGTTATATCAAATATAACATATAACCTATAGTTTCTATATTGTATCAAATACAATATAACCTATAGTTTCTATTATCTCACTAATGGCATTTAATAAAAATTCATTTTATATTAAATTTAATTATATTAATCCAATCTATATAATTAATATTTGAATCATATTCAAATATTTATTTCCTCTCATAAATATTTTATATTATAATATATCAAATACATTATAGTAATTATATCATATATAATTAGACAAAATTAATTATAACACATATAATTAATTCCCTCAATTAATTTGAATTATTCAAATTAATCTAAAAATTGATTTTCATTAATTTCTGTTAAGCTATAGAAGGGACCTCATAGACCTGTAGCTTGAATCTTCAATGGTACGTGAATAATTAATTAAACTCCTTTAATTAAATTATTCACCATCCTTTAACTGTCGAGCACTCCATTAAAGACAGACAGTTGCACTCTTCGCACTACAGATATATTTTTGTGTCCTTTGGATATAACCAATCAACAGTACGATGACACTTCACAAATTGCTCGTAAGTACAACTAAGCCAAAATTATCGTTTTTCCCCTGTAGTTACTTCTAACTCCTTGAGTACCACTAATCCCTCTAATGAACGATAAATCATAGTCCAACTATGACCAAACCCTTCTCAGGCCAAGAGAGGGTGTGGCATAACATTTTTTAAGCCCCGAAATCAGCCCTTAAGGGAGCAATTTATCTACTTACCCTGATGTTGGGGAAAGAGTGAATTCCTTCTTTTGTAGCTATGTTCCAAGTTCCGCAATCAGATGAATCCCCAAAATGGTAGGCTTATTGAGTTGGCGATCTAGCTACTCTCATCCATACAAATCAAAGGATTGCTTTCATAGGCAGAAGTTCATAATTCACTCAGGATTCAGGTTATCTTACCTATGGTCATCCTAGTGAAATGTAAGTTTCTATTATGAACGACGTTATATAATGAGACTAGTCATTTCATGGTCTAGTATTATACAACTCTTTTGTATAGAATACCCTCGCTCACATGTCTCCACATGAATGATCAAGATCAGATCATTTGTAGCACTTTACAACAATTATAACATCTACAAATTGGGTCGTACTCGTAGTGTCACAAGGATAAGGTATCCAGCCTTATCCATCTATTATAGACCATTTAGGTTATCACTTAAACATGTTCCACCAGTATGTCTCTAAATACATGTTTAAGCTACAAGATAACCTTGGATGTTAATTTATTGATTTGTGGATTAATGTAACTAAATGTCAAATAAAACATCACATGTTTTATTAAATAAATAAAATATTTGTACAACGCAATTACAAACAACAGAACTCTACGAGATTTAGGGCACCAACCCCAACAATCTCTCACTTGTTCTAAAGCTAGTGGTGTACAATATAAAAGTCAAACTAATATACAAGTACACAAAACAATAAACTAGGGCATAAAACGTGTTTAGTACAAAATCTCCCACTTGCCCTAGACTATATGTGGCCTGTCTCATAGACCTATACTCTGTAGGTGACCCTCAAACACCTTAGCCGTGAGGGTCTTTGTAAATGGATCGACAATGTTGTGCTCCAAAGCTATCTACGTGACGATCACGTCCCCTTGATGCAAATTCTCTTAGATGAGATGATACTTCTACTCTATGTATTTCTCACATTTGTGACTTCAAGGCTCTCGGGAATTAGCCACAAAACCACTATTATCACAATAAATAGTGATGGGATTTGACATGTCTTGAACCACTTTCATATCAGTCAAGAATTTCTTGAGCGATACAACTTCCTTAGCAACTTCACAAGCCGCTACGTACTCAGCCTTCATGGTGGAGTCAGCAATACACCCCTGCTTGGTGCTCATCTAGATTACTACTCGTCCGTTAAGAGTGAACAGTGATCCTGATGTGGGTTTCCTAGAGTCCTTATTAGTCTGAAAATCAGAGTGCGTATATCCTATAAGGATTAGATCCTAAGAACCATACACAAGTATGTAGTCTCTCGTTCTCTGTAGATACTTGAGAATATTATTAATAGTGGTCTAGTGATCAAATCCTAAATTAGATTGATATCTACTGACTATTCCCATCGTATAGTAGATGTTAGGTCTAGTACATAACATTGCATACATTAGGCTGCCAACAACTGATGCATAGGGGATTCGTCTCATTTTTTCAACCTCTTGAAGTGTCTTAGGATATTATTCTTTAGACAATATAACTCCATGCCTGAAAGGTAGTAAACCTCTTGAGGTGTCTTAGAAAATTGTCCCTTAGACATTGTTCCTCAACTTCTTGAGGTGTCTTGGAGTGCTTGAGGTGTCTTGGAGTGCTGCATCGAATACTTGACAAGCATTTTACTGATGTAGGATGCTTGAGACAGAGCTAGTGTTTTGTTCTTTCGATCTCTATTGATCTGAATTCTAGAACAAACTGAGCCTCTCCCAAATCTTTCATTTGGAATTGGGTCGCTAACCAGTTCTTAACTTTAGTCAGTAGACCTACATCATTCCCAATGAGTAGGATGTTATCTACATACAACACTAGAAAAGCTATTGAACTGTTGATAATCATCTTGTATACAGAAGATTCATCAACATTTTAATCGAAGCCACAAGATTTGATCGCAATATAAAATCTTATGTTCCAAGATCGAGAATCTTGCTTCAATCCATTAATGGACCGATTAAACCTACAAACCTTTTACTCTTGACCTTGGGTTATGAATCCCTCAGGCTGCTCCATATAAATGGTCTCCTCAAGATTTTCATTCAGAAAACCAGTCTTGACGTCCATTTTCCAAATCTCATAAGAAAAATATGAGATAATGGACTGGAGGTTCCAGATAGACTTTAACATGGCAATAGGTGAGAAAGTCTCCTCATAGTCGACTCCCTCAACTTGGGTATAACCCTTTGCCACTAGTCTAACCTTGAAGGTTTGCACCTTCATATCAACATCACGTTTCCTCTTGTAGATCCATTTGCAACCTATAGGCTTAACCTCATCAGGTTGATCTTCAATATCCCAAATTGAATTGAAGTACATTGACTCCAATTTGAGATCCATAGCTTTGATTCACTCATCTTTGTCAACATCCTACATTTCCTTCTTGTAAGACAATGGATCATTAACATCTCCTTCAGCTACCATAGCTAGGATTTCTATTAAACCCATATAACAGACAAAAGAGTTCACAACCCTCCTACTATGTCGAGGCTCCCTCAACACTTGAGGTGGATTTGACCTACTAGATGATCCAAATTTATTAACTCATGTTAAGGTATTGGGTTCTTTAATAACTCTTGTTAAAGGTTTAATAGTTTCTTTGGAAAGTTCATTCAACACTATTTTACTGCGGGGTTTGTGCTCCTTTATATGGTTTTCTTCTAGAAAAGTAGTGTTTGTCGACACAAACACTCTATTTTTCTTAGGGTCGAAGATGTAACCACCTCTCCTTCTTTGGGGTGGCCTACAAATAGGCACAGTTTTGAACGAGATTCTAGTTTCTTAGGATTTGCCTCAAGCACATGTGGTGGGCAACCCCAAATTTTGAAATGATGTAAACTAGCTTTACAACCATTCCATAACTCCAAAGGTGTTCTCATAACACTCTTGGATGGAACACAGTTCAAAATATACATTGCAGTCTATACTGCAAAACCCCAAAACAAATCAAGTAAGGAAGCGTAACTCATCATAGACTGGACCATGTCCAATAAGGTTTGGTTTCTCCTTTCTGATACACCATTTTGTTGAGGTGTACCAAGTGCTGAAAGTTGGGATACAATTCCATGCTTTATCAAATATTTCTGGAATGTAAGATCCAAAAGCTCTCCACCACGATCAGATCAAAATGTCTTAATAGTTTTATTCAATGCATTTTCAACTTCGACTTTAAACTCTTTGAGCTTTTCAAAAGATTCAAACTTATGTTGCATTAAATAAACATACCCATACTTTGAATAATCATCAGTAAAGGTGATCAAATATTCAAACCCTCCTCTTACTTTTACATTCATCAGACAATAGAGGTCTTAATGTACAAGCTCTAATGGTTCTTTGGCCCTATGACTTTTTCCAATAAAAGAACTTTTAGTCATTTTGCCTTTAAGGCATGACTCACACACAAGTAAAGAGTTTTTTTCTAACTCACTTAGAAGTCCATTCTTTACCAATCTCTCAATCTTATTGAGATTGATGTGCCCTAATCTTAGGTGCCAAAGTTGGGCATTTTCTTTAAGAGAAATTCTAAGTTTTTTTTTTGAGTTACCGCAGTTTTAAATATTTCAATATTAAGGAGGGCTTTAGTTGCTAATAGTCTTAGCACACAAAAGTTATTTTTCAACTTAGCAAAACAAATATCAATACCATTCATTGAAATAAACACTTTATTTATAGAGAATTGAATACAATAATATTATTCTAACAAACACTTTACAGAAATTAAGTTCCTCTTCCAACTAGGAACAACATATACATTTTCAAGTAAAACATATTTATTCTGTAAAGTTAGCTGAAGTCCTCCCACTACCATAACTGAGACGATGTGCCCAGTTCCAACACGCATCATCATCTCCTCAGCTTCTAATTGCTGTCAGGAACTAATTCCCTAAAATGAAGAGCAAACATGATTAGTGGCGTCTGAATCAATTATCTAGGTAGAATCATCATCCTCCACTAAATAGGTTTCCAAAACAAGTAAATCAAATTTACCTTGCTTGGCCTTCTTTTTCTCTACCAAGTATTTGGGTCAGTTCCTCTTCCAATGTCCCTTCTGGTTGTAATAGAAACAGATTTCCTTTGCTGCCTTGGCCTTCTTGCCCTTCTGGATAGTAGCTGGTGGGTTAGCTTTCCCCTTTCCACCTTTCTTCTTCTTCCATTTTTTAGTGCAGGAAGAAGAAGGCACAGACTTTATCCCAAAGGTCGAACCTTCAAAAATTTTCTTAGAGAATGAAGCAACATTTATCTCACCCTTCCGTTCCTTGGTTTTCATGAAGGACTGGAAGTTCTGTAGCTTGTGGAGCAAGGTGGTCAGGTTGTAGTCAATCCTATTCATAATACCATTGCTATGGAACCGTAGCGAACTTTCAGGTAAAGTTTCCAGAATGAAGCTAACTTGACTGACTTCATCAATGACGAAGGCATTCATCTCCGCCATGTTGAAGTGGACCATCATGTTGAGAATATATTCTCTAATAGATGCCTCTTCTTGCATGCGAGCATTAAAGATGAATTTGAAAGTGTCATTTCTGAGTCGTGCGGACGGTTGTCCAAAAATTCCCCTTAGCGACTCCATGATCTCACAGGCCATGAGCATGGACTCACGCTTTTTGGTCAAGACTTCAAGAAGGCTTGCCAAGATGTATGCTCGGGTCTTCTCGTTTTCCCTTGTCCATTGATCATATGCTTCTTGAACATTACAAGCAACATTTGGAGCTAGAAATGGGAGAACAGTCCTCCATTAGGACAAACCGGAGGTCATCGATGATCAATATAGTGTTGATTGTGTTTTTCTAAGTTGTGTAATTTTCGCCTGTTAGTTTGTTGGCGATGAGTAAATTAAGAGTCACGAAAGTCAAAATGAATAAATTTCTTGAAACCGTACAAATTATTTATATTAGTCTATTTGTATTAAATCATTAGGAAAAACCAATCAATTTTAGC
Organism: Benincasa hispida; assembly: GCF_027475165.1. Classification (NCBI taxonomy): domain Eukaryota; kingdom Viridiplantae; phylum Streptophyta; class Magnoliopsida; order Cucurbitales; family Cucurbitaceae; genus Benincasa; species Benincasa hispida. The sequence goes on from NC_143478.1 coordinate 57,608,538, forward strand.
AAAATAATCTAATGTACCCTAAGTGACATCTATTTTGTAATGATGCTTCAGTGAGATAGGACAAAAGCCACTGTAGGATGATCAGGTACCCCTTCACTGAAATGAGACTATCTCAACCAATAGATAGAACAACTCCTTGTTATTGTAACTATCAGTCACCATTGTTTGGTTTAGAAAGTTAAACTCGCTTAACATTTCTTGTAAGTGTAACCTCTCATTTTAGGTTCTAGAGTTCTGCCCCAATGAGCCAATCATAGGGGAAAACAGATTAGGGCAAAAACTAAAGTAACCCTTATCCATTTTGAGAGTTTGAATAAAGCGTCATCCAAAAATGCCACCCGTAGGGGGATACTCAAGGTGCTATGAGGTCGTGCATGAGACTTTACTTTAAACTAATGAGAGAGACTGTGCGTCCCACTCCCGCTTACCATAAACACTATCTCCATTCATCTTGATATATCTATACAAACACCATCCGTTGGGGGACACTAAGGTGCCTCGAGGCTGAGTATAGATCTCACGGTGTGAACTTTTAGGGAGAAATGTGAAGAGGATAAAATGAAGTATCATATACCCCATTTTCCTCCCATAGAGCATTTACCTAGGGTTAATTAACTTAGGAAAATCTGGCTACTGATTTTAACTAAGTGATTGTTTAATTTGCTCAAAAAAAAAAATTTCCTTTGGATAGTTAAACAATTTTGATTAAGGTTCATTAAACACTTTAATAAACGTTAACCAATAATTGAATGCATGTAACAAATCTATCTAATTCACCTTTCCAGGTCAGTTCTGTTGGGTTTTATGCCCTAAAACTTATAAATGGTGAATGTAATTAAATGACTGTTATTAATAAATAGTTATTAATGTTTTTATCAATAAGTGTTATTGATATTTTATTTAATTTTGTCTTATTAACCCTAAAATTCAATAAACTAACATCCTAGATTGTCTTATGTGTCTTGAACTATATGTAGAGACATATAGGGATCAATTTTCAAGATACAGCCTAAATGGTCTATAGTATATATAGGGATAAGGTTGGGTACCTTATCCTGGTAACACTATGGATACGACCCACTTTGTATTTGATAAAAACGTAGTGATCCAACGCGTTCGTGTAGGAGACATGTGAGTGGGGATATCCTATGCAATGAGTTTGCACAAGACTAGACTGCGAAATAGTAACCACTAGATGTAACTCCGTTGACTAGTTAGGTTTCTATTTCAATAGAATGACGTAGGTAACTTAGTCTTACTCCTAAGTATATTATGAACTCTTGTTCATGAGGGAAGTCCTTTAATTTGTATGGGTGAGGTGACCAATTCGCTGACTCAATATGCCTACCATTTCGGGGATAAAACCGAGTGGGTAGCTAGAAATATAATCATATAAGATGGATTTCACTCCTTCCCGACTTTAGAGTAAGTAGATGAGTATTCCCTTAAGTGGTATATCTAGGACTTGAACAAAGGGTCCTACCCCCTCACTAGCCCGAGAGGGATTTCTATTTAATGGTTGGGCCATAAACAGTCATTAGAGAAGCACTGGTACTTAAGGATGTAGAGTTAACACAGGGGTAAAACGGTAATTTAATCCAGTTGGTGTTACGAACGCTTGTGAAGGACTAACTTGATGTTATTGGTCTATATCCGTGGACATAGAAACATATCTGTAGTGAGAAGAGTGCAGCTGTGGGTCTTTAGTAGAGTGTACCCACAATTAACGAATATTGGTTAATTTGATTAATGAGTTTAACTAATTAATCTCACATCATTGGAGCTTCTCATCTGCAGGTCCATTAGGTCCCCTTCCCTAGCTTGTAAAGGGTATTGAGGTAATTTGTCATTAAATTGAATTTGAAATGTTCAAATTCAAAATTGGAAATTTTTTAATGTATGTTGATACTTTTAATATAAAGTTTAATTTAGACTTTATTATAAATTTTGAATATGGTTCAAAATTAATAAATGAGAGAATGAAATATTTGAAAGGAGTTCAAATATTAATTTAATATGAATATGATTCATATTGAAAACTATAGGTTAAAAATAATGTGCATTGGATTCAAATGGGAAATTAATTAAATATGTGATATTTAATTGGATGATTAATTAATTGAAGAATTAATTAATTAATTAATTTTGAATTTAATTAAATTGATTAAGTCAAAACTATAGGATAAATTTAATGTACATTAGATGCACATTAAAGCTATAGGTTATGTGAGAGGAAATCATTTAAATATGATTTAAATGATCATTTTATTAATAAATTTAATTACATTAAATTAAAATTTATTTAATTGAAATTAAACAAATTAATTCCCCATGTGAGGGAAGTTACGAGAAAACATGGGATCAATCTCATGTTTTTGTCTCCCTCTCTCACCATCCCCCTCTCTAACAAAGGGTTTTGTTTTGCAGAGGTTTCAGGCTTTCAAGCTCTTTGTGTGTGTTTTCTTCTTTGTAAGAAAAGAAAAAAAAAACCATAATGTGATATTCCCAAATCCCAAAAGAGATAATCTCACAATTCTCCATAGTCTCAATTCCCTACAAGAATAAGGAGGTTTTCAAGTGGTGGTGCCCAGTACCAATTCAACAGAGAAATTCTACATAATTGTCAAAAGGTTTGCAAGGTAGGGTTTATTTCCTTGTATAATTAGTCGTTTTGGGAATTGCATGCTTAATCGATAGTACCTTTGTTGGGAATGTCCTAAAACTCACAATTCGTAAATATTGTTAACATATTCTATTTATTAATAAAAGTATTATTGAGTATTTTATTCAATAAATTATTTTTAATGCTGCATTCTATTATAAAAATCCAATAAACGAATCCATGGCTATAAATATGAGTACTTTAACTTTATGTGGTAACATAAAAGAGGATTAAGTTTTAGTATATAGCTTAAATGGTCTATAAGTATATGAATGAGATTAGGTACCTCATCCTAGTGACACTATTGGATGCGGCCCATTTTGTATACTGATACAAATGATGTGATCCCAAAATCACTCATGTGGAGATATGTGAATGGGGGCATCCTATGCAATGAGTTTTCATAAGACCGAACCTCGAAATAGTCATCTTTATAACGACAATTTATGGCTAAAACTAACTATTTCAAACTCACTAACCTAGGGTAACTCGATCTTAATCTTGAGCTAACTATGAACTTCTATTTATTCAGGATTATCCTTTGATCTACATAGGTGAGAGTAATCCAACAACACTACTCAATAAGCCTCCCATGTTGGGGATAAAGATTGGATAGATGGCTGGAGACATAGTTCTGCAAGATGGAATTCACTCCTACTCGACTTAGAGTTAACAAATAGGTTGTTCTCTTAAGCACTAATTCCTAGTCTTGAACAATGGGACCTCGCCCTCTCATTATCGAGAGGGACATGGTTTATACGTTGGACTATAAACCAAATTGTTCCATAAAGGATCAGTGGGAGCTTAAAGAGCAAGATGTATTGTCACACCCCCTTCCAGATAAAGAGGCATGAAGACAACAGATATCACTCTTTCATGACACCTATTACCCATTCTTACTAGTCTTCTTTAAAACAATTAATATTGCAGTAGAAAAACTTAATGAAATAAATGATATTACAACTTTGTTTAGAAAGCCAATTGATATATTTTACAACAGTAGCCCCATCCCGACTACAAACTTTATTCTAGTAATTATTCTATCTTGTGGCAGACCTCGACTGCTTCCTGCAACCTGAACTCTTCTGCTACCTGCAAAGAAGACATGAAAATAAAACATGAACTTTTGAAGCCCAATGAGTGGAATCATAATTCTATAAGTCTATTTCAACTTATAACATCATATCATGAGGTTACTATGCAAACCTCCATCTTGAATGAAGCTTTTCACAAACCTACCTACACACATGGTAGATTGTTAACATTTCACATTTATAAACATTCATAGACTTATGTGCACATAATTCTCCCTCTCATGGGCTTAGAAGCTAGGCCCGTTGGCCCTCTAACCATCCCATGCAAGGTTCCTCCCACAGGCTCAAGAACTAGACTTCTTGGTCCCCCGACCATCCTGTGAGATTCCATATTTGGCTTAGAAGTTAGGTTCGTTGACCCCTGACTATCCCAACCCCATGCTCACCTCATGGTAACAGGCATTCATTCATAATAATAGCATATTAATTAAGAATATGCTAAAAGACTAAAATAAGAAACCACTCACAGTGATCTGTTGGGATTGCTCTTTCCCAGTTCAACCGGTTTCCCTTGGCCTCCTGTTGAATCCTATTTCAAATTCAACTTCAAGATTAGATTACTCATCATTCCGAACCATATCTCAACACATTTCTTTCTACAAAAATGTTTAAAAATGTCTTAACTAGCTTAACTTAAATTTTGGCCCTGAGATTCCCTCTTGAGAGTTTGGAGTCTCAAGTTTTCACTACTTGGCTCGACTATCTCCTTACTAGTGAGCACCTGTTGGTTTTCCTTAAGTTTGATAGCCTTAAACTTAGAATTTCCTCATAGAAGCTCTCATACCAAAACTACATTCAATTTAAAACCTTTTAGTCTAAGAATTATCTGATTTGCACGAGTAGTTTGGAATAATTCCTCATTTGAACTTGGCACAGTCGTCTATCCATACAGCTCGCACTGCCCAGTGCCACTGCTTTGATCACCACTCAGATCAGCATTTCTTTTCCTCCATTCAACGCACAGATTTCTCTTACTTACTCTCAAACACTCCTATTAAATGATCTCTCAAAATGGAAATGCTTTTTGTGAACTGAAGTGAAGCCCCTTTCCCTATTTATAGGCGTTTATCCTTCACCTTAACTTGACACCTCCACCTTGCAGCATGCCCAGGCATTCTTTTTTCAAGCTGCCAACGCCCAACCTTGCCATCATCAGCTTGAAGTGTCCACTTCTTCTTCCACCTTAACTTAACTGATTTGCATGCATTTTCCTTTGTCCAGCTCAAATTGCATGGTCTTTAGGCATTTCCTTTGATCGCCTTATGTCCGGTTAATCTTTTCGACCCAAAGCTCTCAGATCCTTGTCGTGTAGTACATTGTATAGCTCTGGTGTTACCAAATGACTTATCGTTTAGTAAACTCTCGTTGTTGCTCTTTACCCAACGATCTCACTGTCACTCATCGTGTAATGCCTGCCTATCGTATAACACTTACGCCTCATTGCATAGCTTATCATTTAGCAATCTCTCGCTCTCAACGATCTCGCTATCACGTATCTCTCGTTGACGCTCATTGTTCAGTCCATAGCCTATCGTATAGCTCCTGCACCTATCGTTTAGTTCCATCGTGTAGCTATGACGCCTATCGTCTAACGCATCACGCCCATCGTCTAGCGCGTATGCTTATTGTGTAGCACCATCGCCCAACGTCTGCGTTTATCGCTACCGCCCATCGTTCAATGCTTTACCTATCATGTAGTGCTCATGCTCATCATGTAGTACCATCGTATAGTCTATCGCTCAGTGCTCGTGCCTAACACATTGTCTAGCATCCGCATTCATCGTTTAACGCTATCGTCTAGTGCTATCATCTAGCTTCTACACTTATCGTCTAGCGCTTACACTAATCGTGTAGCTATTGCCTATCGTATAACTCTATCGTCTAATGAATCTCTTCACATCGTTTAGTGTTGTTCATAGCTACAAGATCGTCTACCCAATGTCTTGCACTCATTATCTCACTCTCTCGCTCTCGCTCACGCCGCCTCAATGCATGAGCAACCTTTGGCAATGCCTCTTGCCAATGCATTGGTCAACATGTGTCCAAACCTCAAAATCCCCACAAATGGTTGTCCTTTGGCTTTAATGCTAACTCCTTTTAACCTCTACAAACTTAGCCTCATCTCATATGTTAATGTTTCCTAACACCACATGCATGGTTTCTTTTAACTTTACACTTAGCTAAATTTTCACTAAGGCTTAACTCAAAGCTACTCAAGAAAAATCTATTCAACACTTAGAAATTTTCCTTCTCTTTACCAAAGGATTTAACTTTTACTTAGTTAATTCCCTTAATTACCTACTTAAGTAAGAAAATTGAAATTTGGGTTTTACATGTATTTACAGGGGTAAAACGGTAATTTTGACCTAGCTATAAATACGAACGACCTGTGAAGGATCAACTTATTGATTATGGTTAAAATGAACAGAAATATATCTAAAGTGACGAGAGTGCAACTATCGAGCTATAGTGGTGTGTCTCGGTAGTTAACGAACATTGATTAAATTCGGTCTAAAGAGTTTAGCCAATTAATCTCAAATCATTGGAGCTCATGATCTATAGGTCCATAAGGTCCCTCTACTAGCTCGTAAAATGATCTGGATTAGTGAATTGAGCAGATTTGAAATTTTCAAACTGAAATTAGGATTTTGAATTTGAATTCAATTTAGGATTTGGTTAATTATATTAGATATAATTAACAGAATTGGAGAGTTCGAAAATATTAAAATAATGAATTAAATATTTGATGAGGTAAAATATAATATTTAATATTTGATATTAAATTTAATTAATTAAATTAGTTTAATTAATTATCTAATTTAATTCAATTTTGAAATTGGTATCCAAAATTGGCAATCTGATTAATTGGATTTTTTTGAAAATTCAATATTATAAAACTTAATTTAGAATTTGATTTTTGAAAAATCAAAATTAAGTTTTGGGATTTATCAGATTTTATAAAATTAAATTGGATTTAAATAAAAAAGAGAGAGAGAGAAGAGAAAGTGGGAAAATCCAACCACTCAAATTCCACCTCATGCCAAATTGAAGTGACATCAGCTTTGCAAACTGAATTGCATACTCTTGGTCTATAAGTTGAAATATTGACTTCAATTTGCTATCCATGCAAGTGAATTGGTTGCTGAAATTCTACAGAAACTGTTCCACTCCAAACCCTTATCCATCTCAACTTTATTGGCCTCAATTCAGTGTTTCCACCATACATTCCAAGCTTGAGAATAGTAGAGAAGGTCTCTGTTGGTGGTCCATTGCAAATTTGAAGTTTCAATTCATGGAGTAAAGTTGTGTTTGAATAGTTCATCAAAGGTTGTAGTTCTTGAAACATTTTCTCTGAAATTTTGTTTCAATGCATGCTTTTAAACATAAATTAAGTGTAATTTGAGTGCTTGTTAATTATGATTTATTCTGCTGCATGTTAGCTTACTCTATCAATTGTTATCAAAGCATGATTTAAGCACTCAATTAATGTTAATTTGAGTTTAGTGGGTGAAATTCTATAATTGCATTTTTGGTTGACTGGTATGGTGGAAATTCAACTTTGGCATTAGATTTCTCTTTAATTATGAAGTTTAATTTGTAATTGGCTATTGTTTGGTGAGCTTATATGTGTTCTCTAGTGTTTGTAATTTTATCGGAGTCATTAAAGTTGCAATTAGGCTATAATTGAATATCAAAGAAAGCATGATCGTGTTGCAGAAACCTGGAATCAAGCTTCTGTCTTGCAGTGTCATGACGCTGTGAGGAGAACATTGCAACACTGGGATGGAGCATCACAATGCTATTCATCCCAGCCTAGAAAGGTGCGTGTTCGTGAGCCGATTTGTGCGGGAGGACGTCCAGTTTGACCGTTTTGATCTACATCCGGTCTAGTTTTGCAACATCTGGTCTGGTTCAGCCTCAATTAGAGCATTTGGAGGCTGGTTCGGGCAGGGTTGGGTCGAGCGGTTCAGACCTTTTTTGAAGCTGTTTTTGTAATAATTAGTTATTTTGCTTGTTTAGGATGCCAAAATTGAACCATATTGGTATTGTTTAAGTATTTTATGCATGTGATGTATTTTATGTTTAAATTAAAATGTTTGTGCATATAGTATACCATTTAGATTTAAAATCCCACTATAGAAAAGTATGTTGTATGCATAATATTATGTTATAAGTTAGTTATAATATATATTATGCATGTTTAGGGTTTCTTAAAATTATTATAAGTGTTATGTTAATTTTAAATGCCTTTGATGTATGTTATGAATGGATAGCATGTCTATTGTTTTATAAATTGTTATAAAATCACATTAGACATTAAAATCCATAACAAAGATTATCAACATGCTCACTTAGATTAACAACTTGTTTTAATAGTTAAAAAAGGTTGTTATCTTATAAAATACGGTTACAAACTCAATTGGTTCATAATCTTGTCTAAGGCTAGAGGTATTTAAGTTGAAGGTTTACATAACACCTCCTGCCTGGGGATTATGACCGAAATGTTGAGCATTGTTAATAGGTTTTATAAGCTTGCGTGAGCTGTGTGAGGTTTAAAATTGGTTTAACACCTAGACATCGTAGGTTTAAATCCAAATATAAAAGTTATACTTGGATAAATTGTATAGACTTAGGTTATTTAAAATTAGCTGGAATATATCTAAGTAAAAGAATATCCAAACATTTAGAACACTTCAGTAGGAGATTAACAATATATATGATATATTGTTTTTAGCTCTCACGTCCCCTAGAGTTCACACCTTGAGATCCATGCTCAGCTTCGTGTCACTTTTACCACGATTGCTCCATTCGGAAAGTGTTTGCATGGGTCGATAACAAGGTGAATGGGGGAAGTAGTTCATAGTAAGTGGGTCAAGGAAATGTGTCAATATATCCTATGGTCTCCACCATTATTTTGAACCATGAGATTCCTATGTTACGCCTACTTTCGTTTTTAGGCAGCACTAGCTAGTTGTTAACCACGACGATCCCTTTGGAGGGTTGTAACATAGGATTAGGAACAACCCAAGCTTCATAAATGAATAGGGTTTTATAGTTCCATCTTGAACATTATCTTCTAATTTGGGGGTATGTTCATACCGTTCTATAAGATCTGAAAATGGTAGGTCACACTTACGAGAGTTACTAAATGTTGGTTATTGACCGAAAACGGTGACCAAACTACTATAGGAATAAGAGTTATTCTGGATATAGTATTTGGTCAAGATTGTCTTGCTTCAGTGAAAGAGTATTTGGCTGCCCCTCGGTAGCATCTATTTTAACTCACTAAAGTATCGTTGCAAATAAATAAAGAAATATGGGTACTTTATTACGTTTTCTAAAATTGGATTTAAATGCATAAGTTTAATAGAATTTGTTTATTTTTCAGCAATGTCAAACTCGATTATACAACTTCTTGCTTCGAACAAATTCAATGGAGAAGGTTACTCTAACTGAAAATCGAACATATACACAATTCTAGTGGTTAATGATCAGAGGTTTGTTTTAACGAAAAAATGTCCTCTTCTCGATTCAAATACCAACCAAAATGTTCTAAATTTTATGATAGGTGGGTACCGGCTAATGAGAAGGCAAGTGCCTACATCTTGGCGAGCATATCTGATATGCTCAATAAGAAACATGAAGTCGTGCCCACTGCTCGTGAAATCATGGCATCATTGCTGAAGGAATCTGATGCGAGATTTCCATGAGCAGCAGAAGAAAGATTATTCCAAATTACAATCATGAATAAACAATGCATTTACAATCGACTTCAAACAAGCGGTTATACAATTCATACAGAAATTACAGCATGAATAACTACAAATGCATAAAGGGAAAACTGTACAAACATTTACAGATGCATCTCCACGCTCTGATGTGCATGGCCGCTCAAACAAAAGCAACCTTGAATGCTCGATTTACACGGCCGCAACACCGCACGAACACTTCACACTCGTCCTCAGTGATCGCCTCGATCACGAACTCCTCAGCAACACGAATGACCTCCAGAAAACCTCGACGGTGTCGATTTGAGTCTGACACCACTAACAAGGCAACCTTCGTATTCTTGGTGTGAGAATCCAGAGGGTGGGCACTGTTCGTACTTGGTATGAGGCAGACGAAGGAGGAAACATTGATCGCGTACACGACTAGGCAAATGGGAGATGGCGGAGACCTATAGTATAGGTCGATGCCCAATCATTTTGATAAAGCTAAAAAATCATCTACCAAAAGCTATGCGATCGTTTATCTCATCATTTAGCTTGGTTTGTCGCCTACAGACTCTACACGATTGTTTACTTTGGAGAAGCGATCATCTAGCAAAAATATGCGATCATTAAATACTGCACGATCGTTTACCTCGCCATTGCATGATCGTTTACCTCGCCCAGCCGTCGTTTAGTAAATCTGTATTTACTTGATGACCACCGTGAGATCCTTTGCGCCGAGAGAAAGATTTCAAAAACTTTTTCAATCGTTTTTTCAATCTCTTTCAAAATAGGAAAACCATTTTCCTTTTAAACTCACGGTTACCATGAATCAAATAACCACCCACTACTTTGGTTATTAAAAGAAAAAGAATTAATTATCTAATAATTAATATAATTATAAATATAAATGATAACCAACTTATCATATTATATTTATAACCTATAGTTTTAATATTTCATCTCATGAAATATATAATCCATAGTTCTTTTTCTATTCCATGGTACTTAATGTAAATCTCATTTACATCAATCCTCCACTAGATGTATCTCATACATCATACCGATTATATCATATATAATCAAAATACCTCTTGTCAATTTGAACATTTTAAATAAACACCAAGAACTGATCCTCAACTGAATCCATTGAGCTACTAAGGAGACCTCATGGACCTGTAGCTCGAAGCTCTAACTGTACGTGAATAACTGACTAAACTCTTTAGTCACGGGATCCACCATTTGTTAAATGCCAGGCACTCCACTAAAGACCGACAGTTGAACTCTCCTTACTACAGATATATTATGTGTCCATCTTAACTAACCAGCAATGCGACAACCCTTCACAGATCGCTTGTAAGTACAGTTGAGCCAATAACCGTTATGCCTCTGTAGTTACATCTGTCTCCTTAAGTACTACTGATCCCTCTAATGAACATAAGTCATAGTCCTACTATGACTGAGTCTTCTCTTCCAAAGAGAAGCTGTGGTGACTATGTTCAAGTCCCAGAATCAACCCTTAAGAAAGCAATCTCTCTACTTATCCTTGCTTCGGGAAAGGAGTGAATTCCATCTTGTGGATTGAGTTTCCAGCTCCCAGATCAGACAAATCCCCAAAAAGGTAGGCATGTTGAGTTGGAAATCTACCCATTCACACCCATACTAATCAAAGGACCGCCCTTAAAGGTAAGAGTTCCCAAAACACTCAAGATTGAGATCGTGTCACCTATGGTCGTTTAGGTGAGATGTAAGTCTCTAGTATCAACTGCGTTATATACAAAGTCTAGTAATCTCGTGGTTTAGGTCTTATACAAACTCTTTGTATAGGACACCCCCACTCGCACATCTCCACATGAATGGTCAGGATCCACCATCTGTAGGAGTTTACAACACTTGCAAACCTCTATAAAGTGGGTCGTATCCGTAGTGTCACCAGGATCAGGTATCCCCACCTTAATCCTTATACTACAGAACTATTTAGGTTATCACTTCAGGCATGATCCACTTGTATATCACATATACATGCTTAAGTTCACATAAGATAACCAAGGAGCTTTGTTTATTGGATATGAGTAAATACTAGAATTAAATATCACTTATTTTATTCATTGAACAATGTGTATATTTACAAAACAATGAGACTCCGGGAGAATTAGGACACCGATCCCAACAATCTCTCACTTGTCCTAATGACTCGGGAGACTAATGTACAATACAATATAAAACTGTACAATATACAATAAACTAGGATATACCCCAGTATCATCTCCCACTTTCCCTAGACAAGATGCCGCATGTTCCGCAGACCCAGACTTTCCAGGTGACCCTCGAACACTATAGCCGTGAGGGCCTTTGTAAAGGGATCAGCAACGTTGTATTCCGTAAGGATCAAATCCTTATCTCCATACACAAGTATGTAGACCCTCGTTCTCCGAAGATACTTGAGGATCGTCTTGACCCATTCATCTTTGTCAAAATCCTCCATTTCTTTCTTAAAAGACAACAGATCCTCGACCCCATCATTCGTAATGACGTTATGGGCTTCAATCAAACCCATGTAGCGATCCGGTGGGTTCATAACCCTCCAACTACGTCAAGGTAGTCTCAACTCTTGAGCTGGTTGACTAGACGTCCCGACCTCAACAACTCTTGTTGATCTGTTGGTTTGTTCAACAACTCTTGTTGAACCCTTAGTAGTCTCAGTCTCACTTGAGATCTGATGTAAAATGAGCTTACTTCGTGGCTTATGATCCCTCATGTGATCTTCTTCTAAGAAGATAGCATTAGTGAAAATAAACACTTTGTTCTCACTCGGATCATAGAAGTATCCTCCTCTTGTTTCCTTAAGGTAGCCCACAAAGAGACAAACCTTCGAACGCGGTTCTAACTTCTTTGGGTTAGTCGCTAGCACATGTTCCGGACAGCCCCAAATCCTGATGTAGCGTAAACTACCTTTACGGCCTCTCCATAACTCAAAAGGTATTTCAGAAATACCTTTTGAGGGAACGTTATTCAGGATATAACATGCAGTCTGCACTGCATAACCCCAAAACAAGTTTGGAAGATGAGCATAACTAATCATAGACCGAACCATGTCCAATAAGGTTCTATTTCTCCTTTCTGATACACCATTCTCCTGAGGTGTACCAGGGGCCGAGAGTTGGGACACAATCCCATGTTCTATCATATAGTTCTAGAATTGGAGGTCCATATACTCTCCACCACAATCAGATCGTAGTGTTTTTATCTTCTTACCTAACAAGTTTTCAACTTTAGCCTTATACTCCTTAAACTTGTCAAAGGCTTCAGACTTACATTGCATTAGGAAGAGATACCCAAACCTTGAATAATCATCTATGAAAGAGATGAAATATTCATACCCACCTCGAGCTCTAACATTCATCGGACCACAGAGGTCTGAATGTACAAGCTCCAAGGCTTTCTTGGCTCTATAACCTTTTCCAGTAAAAGGTCTTTTGGTCATCTTGCCTTCGAGGCATGATTCACATACCGATAAGGAGTTTTCTTCTAAAATCTTTAGAAGTCCACTTTTCACCAACTTCTCAATCCTATTGAGGTTGATGTGAACTAACCTAAGATGCCAAAGATGGGCGTTTTCCTTTGGAGAAACCTTTGGTCTTTTAGTTGTTGTTGCCATATGGAAAATTTTAGTGTTAAACAAGGCTTTTATGACTAATGGCCTTAGTATATATAAGTTATTTTTCATTGAACCATAACCAATCTCCATTCCATTCTTGAAAATAAACACTTTATTCTCAGAAAAGGAGATGGCATAGCCTTGTTCAATTAGACAAGAAACCGAGATTAAGTTCCTCTTAATATTAGGAACTACAAAAACATTATCCAGTAACAGATAACATTTCTTGTCAACAAATAACTTCAGCCTACCTACAGCAACAGCTGAAACAACCTCACCAGTACCGACTCGAAGAGTCATCTCTCCCTGTGGAAACGTTTGTCAGGAACTAAATCCTTGGTAAGAGAAACTGACATGATTGATAGCATCTGAATCGAGGATCCAGGCAGAATCATCATTCTACCAGACATGTCTCCAAGACCAATAAATCATATTTATTGTCTTGTCTCCTCTTTTGGAGAGTAGTGGGATGGAGATCGTTTGCACAAAATTTGTTTCACACAATTCTTTCCACTGTAAGTAATCGGTCATTTTAAAAGCTTTAAACAGAAATACTAACGAGCTGCTGAAAAGAAAAACACATTGACCTACGTTAGGTTTTAAGAAAATACCCGTTGCAAAACAAAACAACATCCAATAAGGTTTTAGCAAAACTAACATGAATCCCGTGTGACATCTAGTTTCGCAATGACGCTTCAAAGGTTTAGGACAAAAGCCGCCGAAGGGAGGTCAGTTATCCCTCCTCTGAATTGAGAATATCTCGATGAGTCATTAATACCATAACAACTCTTGCATCTATAATGATTATCCATCATTGATTTGGCCAAGAGATCATTAACTTACTTAACAATCTCCCGTAAGTGTGACCCGCCATTTTAAGCCCTAGAGGTCCATCCCAAAAGGCCAATCCGTAGGGAAAAAATTCGATTGGGACAAAACTTAAAGCGACCCTATCCATTTCTGGAGTTCACTTTGATATTGACCAACTGCACAAAACCCATCCGAAGGGGGATGCTTCCAAGGCGACATGAGGGCGTACAGAATGATCTCACGGTGTGAACCAATGACAGAGACCATAGGACATGTTGACACACACCCTTGACCCGCTTATTATAAATACTCTCTCCGTCCACCTTGATGTTGACTCATGCAAAGACCATCCGAAGGGGGATGCATCCTGGGCATCTCGAGGCCAAGCATGAATCTCACGGTGTCAACATACAGGGAGAAACGTGAGTGGAATCATAGACATATCTGATATGCCTCTTCCTCCCACTGAGTATTTTATAACCTAGGGTTTAGCTTACTTAGAAAAATCACGGCTAAGGATTTTAACTAAATGACTTTTAGGTTTTCCCAAGAGTAACATTTACCTTGGATAGTGAAACAACTTTTGGATCATCATCCATTAAACTCTTTAACGGAGTCTTTGACCAAAACGTCGCATGCTTGTTGAAAATCTATCTAATTCATCTTTCCAAGGTTTCCAGGTAGGGGTGTTACGATTCCGTCAACTTAAGACCTAGCCAGAACCCGCCTTAGACAAAAGGTCCCTTATAGATAGGTTTACAAAAAATTTAATCTTTTATTCAACCAATTTAATCCTATTAAATCGATTTTAAAAGATTAATCTAGGTTACTAAACTCTTTACAACCATTTGAACTTAGGTCTATCTCAATCCAATTTTAAAACCCTGAGTTCACCCTAAGTCCGCATGCAACTCTAAATTATTGATTTGAGGTCTAATTTCCTTTATAATAATTATAAACGGAAACAACCACAATGCTAAGCTAACACATGCAAGGCATTCATAATGCTTATAAACAGCCTAAGTGTCAAGCTCAATGCATTGTCCATTCATTGCTACTCCTTTTATATAACACTTATATAAAAACCGCAATCAAGACATGCTTCTATTCACCCTTAGACTATAACATTTATAATAAAACTATGATGCATGATAATGCTCAATGCATGCAAAATATAACTCTGATATTCCAAATTACAGATCTGAATCAAACGCATTTTTCAGTCGCAGTGGGTTTCTGCATTTGTGGTTAACCGTTTTCTGCATTTGTGGATGAATTGATGAACGTTTCGGGTTTTAAATTGCCTTTTTGTTAAAGATTTCAGTATTGAAAAGTGTTAATTGTAAGGCCCCCTATGTTTTTGGGTGAAATTAACTTTGCAAGGTCTGTAATTCAAAACGTTTGAGTTCGTCGAGTCGTTAGTGATGATGCTTCGACGCATGGTGATGAAGTTCTCAACGAAGACGAAGATCAAACATTGGTTGGATGTGTAGCCTCAGGTAAACGATCATTGGGATTAACTAAGCGATCATTTAGATATTTTTTTTTCTAGACAATCGTGTAGTATTTTCTAATCGATCATTTAGCTAATGCTAAGCGATGGGGTAAATCATTTACCATATCGCGTAGTGTTGGTTGCGCGATCGCGTAGGCGCTGGAGGTAGATGATCGTAGTGGGAGCATGCATGCTCGTCCTTTAGTGAAGGCGCGTGCTAGACGATCGTGTAGTTAGAAAGCTTCATCTTAGTTACTACCTATGCGATCGCGCGTATGTGATACGGAGACGCTAGCTAAGCGATCGCTTAGGCGATGGTGCTTCGCGGCATCATAGTCGCTTAAACGATTGCAGAAGGTGGGCACTATGCAGAGTGCTAAGCGATCGTGTACTTCAGGCTTCAACTTAGTAAACGTACACGATCGTGTAGTCATAACTAAACGATCGTTTGGATTTTTCTAGACGATCGAATAATAAATGCTAAACGATCATTTAACTCTGGAGCACTGGTAAGTGATAGAGCAAAGAGTATGTTTTATCGTGTAGATGATCGCGGGGTGTTTAGTTCATGATGGTTGAAGAAGCGATGCTTTGCTGAGTGGGACCCGGTTCGGCTGTTTGAACCGGAGACTCCTTATCTTTGTAATAGTTAGCTTTCCTTTTGTGTTTTTAAGCAATTTTACCCAATTCATCAACTTTGATAGATACCAATTTGAAGGAAATCGGAACTCAGATTTCCATGAGCAGCGAAACAAGACTATTCCAAATTACAATCATGAATGAACTTATATTTACAGTCGACTTCAATACAAAGATTATACAATTACAATGTAGAAATTACAGTATGAACAACAAATGAACAAGGGAGAAAAATGAACAATCAGATGTCTCCATGCTCTGTTGCACGACTGCTCAAACAATCAGTAACCACGAATGCTCGATCTACACGACTGCTCAAACAATCAGTAACCACGAATGCTCGATCTACACGACTGCAACACTGCATGAACACAACACGAACACTTCGGGCTCGTCCTTAATGATCTCCTCGGCCACGAACTCTTCCACAACAAGAACGGCCTCTACAACACACGAACGGACTCCAGAAAACCTTGATGGTGTCGAGTTGAGTTTGACACCACCAATAAGGCGACCTTGGTATTCTCGGTGTGAGAATCTAGAGGGTGGGCTCTGTTCGGACTTGGTATGAGGCAGACAAAGGGAGGAAACAATGATTGCGTACACGACTGGGCAAGTGGAAAATGGCTAAGCCTATCATATAGGTCGATGCCCAATCGTTTAGATAGAGCTATGCGATCGTCTAGCAAAAGCTATGTGATCATTTAACTCTATCGTTTAGCTCAATCTGTTGTCTACAGACTCTACACGATCGTTTACCTTGGGCCAGCGATCGTCTAGCAAAACTATGCGATCGTTTAATAAATACTGCATGATCGTTTAGCTCGCACCTGCACGATTGTTTAGCTCGACCAGCCGTCGTTTAGTAAATCCGAATTTACTTGACGACTTCATGAGTTTCTTTTTCGCGAGAGAAAACTCAAAAACCTTTTCGAAATTTTTGTGAAAAACGTTTTTTCAAAATAGGAAACCACTTTCTTTTTAAACTCACAGTTATCATGATCCAGTAATCACCCACTACTTTGGTTATTTAAAAGAAAAAGAATTAATTATCCAATAATTAATATTATTATAAATATAAATGATAACCCACTACTTTGGTTATTTAAAAGAAAAAGAATTAATTATCCAATAATTAATATTATTACAAATATAAATGATAACCATCTTATCATACTATATTTATAACCAATAGTTTTAATATTTCATCTTATGAAACATATAAACCATAGTTCTTTTTCTATTCCATGGTACTTAATGTAAATCTCATTTACATCAATCCTCCACTAGATGTATCTCATACATCAAACCGATTATATCATATATAATCAAAATACCTCTTGTCAATTTAAACATTTCAAATCAACACCAAAAACTGATCCTCAACTGAATCGAAGCTACCAAGGGCACCTTATGGACCTGTAGCTCCGAAGCTCTACGTACGTGAATAACTGACTAAACTCTTTAGTCACGAGATCCACCATCTGTTAACTGCCGGGCACTCCACTAAAGACCGATAGCTGAACTCACCTTACTACAGATATATTATGTGTCCATCTTAACCAATCAGCAATGCGACAACCCTTCACAGATCGCTCGTAAGTACAGCTGAGCTAATGATCGTTATGCCCCTGTAGTTACATCTGTCTCCTTAAGTACCATTGATTCATCTAATGAACATAAGTCATAGTCCTACTATGACCGAGTCTTCTTTTCCAAAGAGAAGCTGTAGCCACAATGTTCAAGCCCCGGAATCAGCACTTAAGGTAGCAATCTCTCTACTAATCCCTGATACGGGAAATGAGTGAATTCTATATTGTGGATTGAGTTCCCAGCTCCCAGATCAGACAAGTCCTAAAAAAGGTAGGCATGTTGAGTTGGCAATCTGGCCACTTTCACCCATACTAATCAAAGGACCGCCCTCAAGGCAGGAGTTCCCAAAACACTCAGGATTGAGATCATGTCACCTATGGTTGTTTAGGTGAGATGCAAGTCTCTAATATCAACAGTGTTATATACAGAATCTAGTCATCTCGTTGTCCAGGTCTTGTATAAACTCTTTGTATAGGACGCCCCTGCTCCATGTCTCCACAAGAATGGTTAGGATCGACCATTTGTAGTAGTTTAGAACACTTGTAAACCTCTACAAAGAGGGTCGTAAATGTAGTGTCACAAGGATCAGGTGTCCCACCTTAATCGTTATACTACAAACCAATTTAGGTTATGACTTAAGGCATGATCCACTTGTATATCACATATACATGCTTAAGTTCACATAAGATAACCAAGGAGCTTTGTTTATTGGATATGAGTAAATGCCAAAATTAAATAACACTTATTTTATTCATTGAACAATGTGTATCTTTACAAAACAACGAGACTCTGAGAGAATTAGAACACCAGTCCCAACATTTTATCATTAAACAATGTGTATCTTTACAAAACAACGAGACTCCGGGAGAATTAGGACACCCATCCCAACAATCTCCCACTTATCCTAATGATTCAAGAGACTAATGTACAATACAATATAAAAATGTACAATATACAATAAACTAGGGCATACCCCAGTATCATCTCCCACTTGCCCTAGACAAGATGTTGAATGTCCTGTAGACCTAGACTCTCCATGTGACCCTAGAACACTTTTGCCGTGTGGGCCTTTGTAAAGGGATCAGCAACGTTCCATAGTGGATTTCACGATATATCCTTTCTTGATGCTTTGCCAGAATACAGCCCCTCTATACAGAGTAAACACTGACCCCGATGTCGATTTGCGAGAATCTCGATTGGTCTAAAAGTTAGAGTCTATGTATCCTGTAAGGGCCAGATCCTTATCTCCATACACAAGCATGTAGTCCCTCGTTCTTCGAAGATACTTGAGGATCGTCTTGGCCACCGTCCAGTGATCAAATCCTGGAGTAGACTGATACCAACTTAAAATCCCTATTGCATAGCAAATATCGAGTCGAGTACACAACATTGCATACATCAAGCTTCCTACAGTAGAAGCATAAGGAATCCGTCTCATCTTCTCAACTTTTTAAGGTGTCTTAGGACATTAATACTTAGACAGAATGATTCCATGGCTGAAGGGTAATAAACCCCTCTTGGAATCCTGCATCCTGTACCTGATATTTGATCAATGTAATAAACCCCTCTGGATCCCGAGAACATACTATGCCTCACCCAAAATTTTCTTTTGGAACTGGGAACCTGACTCTTATACCAATTGAAGGAAATTAGATGCGAGATTTCGATGAGTAGTGGAAGAAAGATTATTCCAAATTACAATCATGAATAAACAATGCATTTACAAACGACTTCAAACAAGCAGTTATACAATTCATACAGAAATTACAGCATGAATAACTACAAATGCACAAAGAGAAAACTGTAAAAACATTTACAGATTTATTTCCACGCTCTAATGCGCACGGCGGCTCGAACAACAGCAACCTCGAATGCTCGATCTACACGACCGCAACACCACACAGACACAGCACAAACACTTCGCGCTTGTCCTCAGCGATCACCTTGGTCATGAACTCCTCAGCAACATGAACGGCCTCCACAGCACCAGAACGACCTCCGAAAAACCTCGACGGTGTTGATTTGAGTCTGACACCACAACAAGGCTACCTTGGTATTCTCGG
Source organism: Benincasa hispida (assembly GCF_027475165.1). Taxonomy (NCBI): domain Eukaryota; kingdom Viridiplantae; phylum Streptophyta; class Magnoliopsida; order Cucurbitales; family Cucurbitaceae; genus Benincasa; species Benincasa hispida. The sequence goes on from NC_143478.1 coordinate 57,628,263, forward strand.
TGTGTTAATCCAAAGGGTAGGTTCTGTTCAGACTTGGTACAAGGCAGATGATAACGGGCAGAAATGCACGTTATTATAGTGCTATGTTCTTAAACAATGCTGGCTTGCATTGATAAAATATGTTAGATTGCGTCCAAAAGCATTAAGTTGATAACATTGCGGTTGCATGCGTTCATCGCATAGAAACAGTTGATTTTTGTGTTTTTATGTAGGATATGCATTGACGCAAGGCGGAAAAAGCGATCACAAGAAATCAATGGTTGAGCGCAGAATTACCTCAAGGCTTTGCGGTGATTGGTGTTCGCAAACATCTGCTCAAGAAGGATTGCCACATAGAGCCGGTGCAACTTGGTGGGTGCATCTGGGTGAAAGGCATAATTAATCACGATAGGACAGAAAGGTGATGGCGATCGAATCCGAATTAAGTTGACAGCTGCTAACGATAACAAGTACACTCAGCTTTTCAGTGACAAATATTTGGCGCATCAGTCAGAGAATTAAAGCCATCCCATCTGTGCAATCATAAGAGGGAAGCCGCCGATCACCCCGAAGCTCTATAAATACCAAAGGCATCCTTCAGAAAAGAAGTTCGGTTCAGTTAGCTCAACACGTCTTTGTTCATAGTTTTTCTTTTATCTTAAGGAAGGCAAAGCAAGAGAAGAGTAGAGACGCCGGAAGATCGCTCAGGGCAACTCGAGAGAGAACCCGGAGGGTAGAAGCAGAGAGCGGGCCGACTCTCGCGAGAGCGAGATTATCTTTTGAACACGAGTAGAAAAGGCGATGTAAAAGCCTGGGAAGCAAGAGATTGCTACTAGGCTCTTTACTCTATTCTTGCATTGTTATTTTGTACATCTTTATATTTATACAATGGAAATTCTTATTCTACATCTATTTACTCTCTTAGCACACATGAGTAGATAAACTTGTCTAATGGGTTGAGAAGAACTAAGCTAACATGACCTAGGATGTTCATTGCTTGCGATTATCTTGTTGTATGTTGTGCCAAACATCTCTTTAGAACTACTCGAGAGAGAGTCTAAAGAAAGAACCTAAGACTTGAGAGAGTTGGGTTAGAATATAGACTCGAGAGAGCAAGATTAGAACTGCATAAACAAGAGATAGAGACTTAGAGATAAGCTCTGTTTGCCAAACTGCATCGCATACACCCTAGAGATAGGTATGATATTATGTGGTCGCCTTATTTGTGTGTGTGTCATTTTGTCATGGCATAAATAAGAATAGAGGCTTATGTGTAGGTCCTATAGACTTATCACATATATCGCATGTGTTCTAGCATTAGAAGCCATAGCATTCACATCGAGAGATGGTTTACTATTGTATGTGTGTTGCATGATCGTAAAGCACGAACGCATCCTAAGAAGTGTTAGCCGAAACCTTTCTCAACCCGTTCACCGCATACTCATCGTATCTTCTGTTTTATCAACTCTTTTCGAACTCCGGCGCATTTTTTTATTTTCATTACCGCAACAAACAAAACCAACAACTATGAGTTACCAGTTATTGCAAAGTTTTCTTGAAAATTACCACCGCATATTGTTTTCCCAAGTCCCTGAGTTCGACCCTGGACTTACCAGGAAACTCAGTGGTGTTTACACTTGGATTCCACAGAGAAAACTTGAGTGCTCAATGCATTTTCGTCATCGCATTTCATCCACAATTCCACATCCTAAAATAACGCATCAAGGTTTTTCCGCCGTTGCCGGGGACTTTGGTAAAACAGTGTGCTAACGATAATTTTTCTGATTTCTTTGCAGATTCTCAATCTCTGGCGAATTACGACCCAGAGATTGAGAGGACGTTCAGACAGAGATTAAGAGGCACCCAACAACAACAGTCAGATAAAGAAGACATGATAGAGCAGCCTAGAAACGGAGCACCAAACGAAAACAACGTCATGGCGAATCCAATCCTTCTGGCAAACGATCATAATAGGCCCATTAGGGATTATGCATCACCAAACCTCTATGATTTCTCTCAAGGAATCATGAGGCCTGCCCTCGATGGAAGCAGATTCGAAATGAAACCGTTGATGCTACAGATGATCCAGACTGCAGGACAATTCGGAGGACGGCGTGCCGAGGACCCACACGCCCACCTCTATAGCTTTATAGAAATCTACAATACTTTTGTGTTCCCGAACATCTCTGCTGAAGAAGTTCAACTAACTTTGTTTCCATTTTCTCTTTGTGATCAGGCAAGAAAATGGGCGTATTTCCTCGAGCCGGGAGAGATCACTTCATGGGAACAGGTCGTAGAGAAATTTATGAAGAAATATTTTCCACCTACTGAGAATGCAGACGAAGGAAACTCATAACCAATTTTGAACAAGACATGGACGAATCGCTCAATGATGCTTGGGCGAGGTTTAAGAGGTTGATCCAGGACTGTCCATACAATGGATTGCATGCCTTCAGTTGGAAATCTTTTATCATGGTTTAAATCTCGCTTTGCAGACCGCTGCCAATGCGGCAGCCGCTGGTGGTCTGCTAGACAAAACGTATGATGAGGCTACGAACATCTTGGATCGCATCTTTAAAAACCATGAGGATGAGAGAGAGTGTGATCAGAGACTAATAATCAAGGATAATGAAACAAGTAATGGTGCTATTGCTTCACTACAGAATTAGATGACCGCAATGACGAACCTAATTCAGGGAATTGCAATCAGCAGTCCAACATTGCAAAATGGGCAAGTAAATGCAATTAATCAAAACACCACAAGGTGTGTGACTTGCGGTGATGGGCACGCAATGGAAGAGTGCCCACAGAATCCACAATCTGTTTACTTTGTGAAAAATAATCCATTTTCCAACACCTACAACCTCGGGTGGAGAAACCACCCCAATTTTGCATGGAAGAATCAACAGCAGAATTTCCAATCTGTGGCGCAGAAAGAAGGGCCACCTGGATTCTTCCCGCGCAATAATAGCCAGACAAGCAATCAAGCCAGTAACTCACAACCGCCGCAATCATCCTCCTTGGAAAGCCTATTGAAGCAGTATATAGAGAAAAACGAAACTGTGCTTCAAAGTCAGACTACGTCCATCCACAATCTAGAATTACAGATGGGCCAGATTGCAAGTGAGCTAAAGAACAGACTGTAAGGGGCTCTATCGAGTACAACAGAACTCCCACACAACCTGGGGGGATCAGGTAAAGAGCAATGTCAAGTCGTGACATTGCAGAGTGGAAAAGCTGTAGAGGGAGAAAGAAAGGAGCTTAGCCGGAATGCTCCCATTGCGCCAGAACCTGAAATTATGGTGACACAAGAAGGAGAAGGAGAAAAAGAAGCAAAAGAGCCAGAAGTTGCGTCCATCTCAAAGCCAACAGAGAAGGGGACTATGAGAGTGCAGTTACCACCTTTCCTGCAGAGGCTCAAAAAGAAAAAGAATGACGAGGTATAGTACTAATGCTTCCTGTCTATGTTAAAATAATTACATATTAATATTTCATTCAGTGAAGCGATTGAAGAGATGCCTGCATACGCGATGTTTCTGAAGGAAATGGTAACCAAGAAGAGGGATACTGGTAAGTTTGCCACGGCGGCTTTAACACAGAGTTCGAAATCAATAATTCCACCGAAGATGAGTGATCCTGGGAGCTTTACTATACCTTGCTCTATAGGAGGACTGTACATCAGGCAGGCATTGTGTGACCTTGGAACCAGCATCAACTTGATGCCTCTGTCGATCTTTAAGTAGCTGAATGTGGGGCAACTTACGCCCACGATCGTGACTCTCCAACTTGCAGATAGATCTCTGGTGCATCCAGAGGGGAAGGTGAAGGATGTGTTGATCACCATCGAAAAATTTATCCTACCAGCCGACTTCATCATCTTGGATTACGAAGCTGACAAAGATGTGCCCATCATCTTGGGGCGACCATTTTTATCAATAAGTCATGCCCAGATTGATTTGCATAAATGGGCAGAAGCTCAAGTGCATGACTCAGACGATGACCAAAATTTGAATGAAGAAGAAAAGCTTGACGAAGAGAATGAAGAAGAGGATGCACGCGCATCCATTGTGACATGTAATGCAATCACAGAAAAACAAGCAAAGAAGAAGAGATGATCGCAACCCAAGAAAAAAAGCCAACAGAAAAAGAAGAAAGAAAAACAACGCAACCGTCCTTAGTAGAACCACTAGTAATGGAATTGAAGACCTTGTCGAACCACTTAAAGTACTCATTTTTGGGGCAAAATAAGAAGCTACCAATAATTATTTCCTTGGAGCTTAACAAAGACCAGGAGAATGCGTTGATGAGCATTCTGAGAAAACATGTGGGAGCAATTTGCTGGACGCTTGCAGACATTCGAGGAATTAGCCCAGCGTATTGTATGCACCAAATTCGTCTTGAAGAAAACCACAAGGCAACGATCGAACATCAACGTAGACTCAACCCTGTGATGAAAGAGGTCATTAAAAAGGAGAACATTAAGTGGTTAGATGCGGGCATAATTTATCCGATAGTAGATAGCATGTGGGTCAGCCTTGTGCAATGTGTGCCAAAAAAAGGTGGCATGACGGTAGTCCCGAACGAAAATAATGAACTAATACCGCAAAGAACCGTCTCCGGGTGGCATATTTGCATGGACTACCACAAGCTGAATGCGGCCACGAAGAAAGATCATTTCCCTTTACCATTCATTGACCAAATGCTTGATCATCTAGCCAAAAATATTTTTTACTGCTTCTGGATGGCTATGTCGGGTATAACCAGATTATGATTGCTCTAGAAAATCAGGACAAGACCACATTCACATGCCCATATGGGACTTTTGCTTTTCGCCGCATGCCGTTCGACCTCTGCAACGCGCCAAGCACGTTCCAAAGGTGCATAATGGTCAGCTTTTCAGACTATCTTGAGGACTCTATTGAAATCTCATGGACGACTTCTCTGTCTACGGGCACACCTATGAAGTCTGTCTTGCCAACTTGGAAAAAATACTGAAAAGATGCAAGGAGACAAATCTCGTTCTTAACTGGGGAAAATGCCATTTTATGGAGAAGGAGGGTATCGTGTTGGGGCACAAGGTTTCTCGGGACGAGTTGGAGGTGGATAAAGCAAAAATAGAAGCAATTGAAAAACTTCCACCTCCAACAAGCGTGAAGGTTGTACGAAGGTTCTTGGGACATGTTGGATTCTATAGATGCTTTGTTAAGGACTTTTTGAAAATAGCACAACCACTGAGTGTGTTGATGGAGGCTGACAGAAAATTTGATTTTCACAACAATTGCCTCAACGCATTCAGGATTTTGAAGGACGCACTGACTACTGTGCTTGTGTTGATTGTATTGGATTGGACACTTCCTTTTGAATTAATGTGTGATGCAAGTGGGTATACGATGGGAGCAGCTTTGGCACAGAAGAGAAAAACAATCTTACATCCCATCGCATATGCGAGTAAGACGTTAAATCCTGCTATGACCAATTGCACCACCACAGAGAAAGAGCTACTTGCAGTAATTTTTGCGTTGGAAAAATTTAGAGCATATCTGCTGGGAACAAAGTTACTCATCCATACTGATCATTCGGTGATAAAGTACTTAATGACAAAGAAGGACGCGAAGCCGAGGTTGATCAAATTGGTTCTCCTCCTTCAAGAATTTGACATAGAAATAATTGATCGAAAGGGGACGGAGAACCAAGTTGCGGATCACTTGTCCAGATTGAAAAACCATGAGGCTGACCACAATGAGTCAGAGGTGAGTGCGGTATTCCCAGATGAGCAACTGTTCCATATTGAAGAATTGCCATGGTATGCTGACATAGTCAACTATCTAGTTTGTGAGCAATTTCCAGAGGAATATACTGACCACCAGAAGAGAAGGCTCAAGCACGAATGTAGATCATATTTCTGGGATGCGCCGAATCTGTACAAAAGGGGGGCAGACCAGATTTTGCGACTATGTGTACCAAATACTGCTCAACAATGCATATTATCGCAATGCCATGACTCACCATATGGTGGGCACTTTGGAGGATAGCGCACCGCAGCTAAGGTATTATAGAGTGGATTCTTTTGGCCAACATTGTTTAAGGATGCAGCTGACTATGTGATGAAGTGTGATCAGTGCTAACGCACAAGTAACATTTCATGGAAACATGCAATATCGATGAACATCATCTTGGAGCTTGAGTTGTTCGATGTATGGGGTATCCACTTCATGGGACTATTCCCTCCATTGAATGGTAAAAATTAAATTTTGTTAGCCGTCGACTATGTAGCCAAGTGGGTAGAGGTAGTGGCATGCACCACAAGCGATGCGGCGGTAGTCTCTCAATTCCTGAAGAAAAACATTTTCACTCATTTTGGCACTCCACGTGCCATAATAAGTGATGAAGGGTCCCATTTTGTCAATCATACTGTCATGGAGCTGCTGTGCAAATATAACATCCTCCACAAAGTGGCCATCGCATACCATCCGTAGACGAATGGTGAGGCCGAGATGTCCAATCGAGAAATCAAGCTGATACTTGAGAAGGTAGTAAGGCCTTCACAAAAGAATTGGGCAACAAAGCTTGACGATGCGTTGTGGGCATACCGGACTGCATTTAAAACACTCATAGGTATGTCCCCATATGCATTGGTATTTGGTAAGGCGTGTCATTTGCCTCTAGAGTTGGAATACAAGGCATTGTGGGTGGTGAAGAAGCTGAACTTTGATTTGAAAAAAGCAGGAGAAGCGAGAAAACTTCAATTGGTCGAGTTGGAGGAATGGAGGATCAACGCATATGAGAACGCAAAGATTTACAAGGAGCGCACAAAGCGCTGGCACGACAAACACATATGCGGAAAGAACCTCTAAGTCGGGCAGAGGGTCTTACTATTCAACTCATGACTATGGCTCTTCTCTGGGAAATTAAAATCACGTTGGTCCGGACCATTCATAGTTAGAAAGGTATTCCCGCATGGCGCGGTTGAATTATCAAATGATGACGAACCAACATATTCAAAGTTAATGGGCAGCGAGTAAAAGCGTATCACGAAGAAGGCTGGCATCGCCAAGTCGACTCCATGGAACTGAGAAACTTTGAATAAAGAAAGAAGTAAGTGGTCCCTGCGCTATCAGACAATCGAAATTCATTAGGGACGCAACTTTTGGGAAATCATGGAATCTTCAAATTTTCTCTACTACTTAGAATTTTCATTTCACTATATCTTTTCAGTCTGTATCTATTCTTATTCTAAACAAAAAATGGAGATTGCAGTAAAAGAGTTTGTTTTGTTTAATATTATTTGACCCTCTCACTGTTTTTCTTCCAACAATCGAGGCGTAGGATTGCAGAGTTGTTACACGAAGAAGCAACTTATCTTACTCCATCACTGCAATCCAAAGAAGATAGATCGCCACAAAGACGGATGCATCAACACACAATGTGGGCAATAGCGCAAATTTAGGTGTTGTAATCTTCGTTACTTTATTTCAAATTTTGCACTATCGCATCGCATTTTGATTTTGAAAGTTTTATCACCGCATCCTCTTTGATTACCGCAATAATTTAATATTGAAAAATATAGTGAGTCGCCGCATGAGTTTTCTGCCAATTATGATTTCAATGATGAGACACATGCTTCTATTTTTTCGTATATACTAAAGTCAACTTAATTTTAAGATAGTCACCTCATGAAATATTTCTAAAAGTTAGTGGTTTGCTAGCTTTCTTTCAAACTCCTTTTACATAGCTTCCTAAGAATATCGCATGACTTCTTTCAATCTTTTAGCAATGGGGACATTGCCGCATTTTAAATTTGAGGGTGAGGTATTTATTTTCAACCTTGCTATTCAAAAAATTTTGAGAATAACAACTCCGCTGTCAACACAATGGGAAAACCCATGTTGATAAGGGTTAAGTTGTGAAGGGCACTTACCCATAGTTGGATATCCGCATGACACACATTAGGGAAAGCCAAAACAAACGTAAGTCACCAGGATCAACGCAACTCTTGGTATGTCCGCATGACACACATTAGGGCAAGCCAAAACAAACGTAAGCCAAAACAACGTAAGTCCCCCGCTTCCAAGAAGGTATGAGTTTAGTCTGAGAAAGAGCGCATTGCTCATAGTTGGATGTCCGCATGACACAGTGGGGGCCAGCCGAAACGAAGGCAAGGCACTTGGATCAGCGCAAGGTCAGAAAAAAATAATAATGTCAAGAAATATGCAAGGATAAAAATCATTTGACACCCCGGTGGAAAAGTTTTCTTTTTAAAATAAATCATGTGACGTCCCGAAATTTAGTAAAGTCCTTTTGAAGATTAAGTTTGTGGTCCCTAGGTCTTAGAAATATTTTAAGAGGAGGCTTGAATAAGACATAAGGAAATTTTGGTGTATAGAATTTGAATGAAGTATCCTTGAGAAATCTAGGAAAAGAAATTTGCGGTCGACTTGCTAAAGGAAATCTTTAGCTTATGCTTGAGGACAAGCATTGTTTAAAATTGGGAGTGTGATAACGGGCAGAAATGCACGTTATTACAGTGCTAAGTTCTTAAAAAATGTTGGCTTGTGTTGATAAAATATGTTAGATTGCGTCCAAAAGCATTAATTTTATAACATTGCGATCGCATGCGTTCATCGCATAGAAACAGTTGATTTTTGTATTTTTATACAGAATATGCGTTGACACAAGGCGGAAAAAGAGATCACAAGAAATCAATGGTTGAGCGTAGCATTACCGCAAGGCTTTGCGGTGATTGGTGTTCGCAAACATCTGCTCAAGAAGGATTGTCGCATAGAGCTGGTGCAACTTAGTGGGCGCATCTGGGTGAAAGGTATAATTAATCACGATGGGACAGAAAGCTGAGGGCAATCGAATTCGAATTAAGTTGACAGCCGCTAATGATAAAAAGTACACTCAGCTTTTCGATGACAAATATTTGGCGCATCAGTTAGAGAATTAAAGCCATCTCATCTATGCAATCATAAGAGAGAAGCCGCCGATCACCCCGAAGCTCTCTAAATAACAAAGGCATCCTTTAGAAAGTAAGTTCGGTTCAGTTAGCTCAGTACGTCTTTGTTCATAGTTTTTCTTTTATCTTAAGGAAGCGAAGCAAGAAAAGAGTAGAGACGCCGAAAGATCGCTCAGGGCAACTCGAGAGAGAACCCAGAGGCGTAGAAGTAGAGAGCGGGCCGACTCTCGCAAGACCGAGATTATCTTTTGAACATGAGTAGAAAAGACAATATAAAAGCCTGGGAAGCAAGAGATTGCTACCAAGCTCTTTACTCTATTCTTGCATTGTTATTTTGTATTTCATCTTTATATTTATACAATGGAAGTTCTTATTCTACATCTGTTCACTCTTTTAGCACACATGAGTAGCTAAACTTGTCGAATGGGTTCAGAAGAATTAAGCTAATATGATCTAGGATGTTCATTACTTGCGATTATCTTGTTGTATGTTATGCCAAAATCCCTTTAGAGCTACTCAAGAGAGAGTCTAAAGAAAGAACCTAAGACTTGAGAAATCTGGGTTAGAATCTAGACTCGAGAGAGCAAGATTAGAACTGCATAAACAAGAGATAGGGACTTAGAGATAAGCTCTGTTTGCCAACCTGCATCACATGCACCCTAGAGATAGGTATGATATTATTTGGTCACCTTATTTGTGTGTGTGTCATTTTGTCATCGCATAAATAAGAATAGAGGCTTATGTGTAGGTTCTATAGACTTATTGCATATATTGCATACGTTCTAGAATTAGAAGCCGTAGCATTCGCATCAAGAGATGGTTTACTATTGTATGTGTGTTGCATGATTGCAAAGCACGAACGCATTCTAGGAAGTGTTAGCTGAAACCCTTCTCAACCCGTTCACCGAATACTCATCGTATCTTCCGTTTTATCAACTCTTTTCGAACTCCACTGCATTTGTTTATTTTAATTACCGTAACAAAAAAAATCAACAACTATTTGAGTTACCGGTTACCGCAAATTTTTCCTGAAAATTACCACCACATATTGTTTTCCCATGTCCCTGAGTTCGACCCTATACTTACTAGGAAACTCAATGAGGTTTACACTTGGATTTCACTGAGAAAACTTGAGTGCTCAATGCATTTTCATCATCGCATTTCATCCACAATTCCATATGAAGAAGGAAACACCGATCGCGTACACGACTGGGCAAGTGGGAGATGGCGGAGATAAAGCTAAGAGATCGTTTAGCTCGGTCTGTCGCCTACAGAATATACATGATCATTTACTTTGGGCAAGCGATCGTCTAGCAAAACTATGCGATCGTTTAGTAAATACTGCACGATCGTTTAGCTTGCCCAGCCGTCGTTTAGTAAATCTGTATTTACTTGACGACCACCGTGAGATCCTTTGCGCCGAGAGAAAAATTTCAAAATCTTTTTCAATCATTTTTTCAATATCTTTCAAAATAGGAAAACCATTTTCCTTTTAAACTCACGGTTACCATGAATCAAATAACCACCCACTACTTTGGTTATTAAAAGAAAAAGAATTAATTATCTAATAATTAATATAATTATAAATATAGATGATGACCAACTTATCATATTATATTTATAACCTATAGTTTTAATATTTCATCTCATGAAACATATAAACCATAGTTCTTTTTCTATTCCATGGTACTTAATATAATTCTCATTTACATCAATCCTCCACTAGATGTATCTCATACATCATACCGATTATATCATATATAATCAAAATACCTCTTGTCAATTTGAACATTTCAAATCAACACCAAGAACTGATCCTCAACTGAATCCATTGAGCTACTAAGGGGACCCAATGGACTTGTAGCTCGAAGCTCCAACGGTATGGGAATAACTAACTAAAATCTTTAGTCACGGGATCTACCATCCGTTAATTGCCAGGCACTCCACTAAAGATCGATAGCTGAACTCTCCTTACCATAGATATATTATGTGTCCATCTTAACCAATCAGCAGTGTGACAACCCTTCACAGATCGCTCGTAAGTACAACTGGGCCAATAACTGTCATGCCCCGGTAGTTACATCTTTCTCCTTTAGTATCACTGATCCCTCTAACGAACATAGGTCATAGTTCTACTATGGCTGAGTCTTCTCTTCCAAAAAGAAGTTGTGGCGACTATGTTTAAGCCCCAGAATTAGCCCTTAAGGGAGCAATCTTTCTACTTATCCCTGCTTCGGGAAAAGAGTGAATTTCATCTTGTGGATTGAGTTCCCAGCTTCCAGATCAGACAAGTCAACAAAAAGGTAGGCATGTTGAGTTGGCAATCTGGCCACTCTCACCCATACTAATCAAAGGACTGCCCTCAAAGGACGGAGTTCCCAAAACACTCAGGATTGAGGTGTGTCACCTATGGTCGTTTAGGTGAGATGTAAGTCTCTAGTATCAACGGTGTTATATACAGAGTCTAGTCATCTCGTGGTCCAGTTCTTATACAAACTCTTTGTATAGGACTATCCCGCTCACACGTCTCCACATGAATGGTCAGAATCTACCATCTATAGGAGTTTACAACACTTGCAAACCTCTACAAAGTGCATCGTATCCGTAGTGTCACCAAGATCAGGTATCCCACCTTAATCCTTATACTACATACTTATTTAGGTTATCACTTAAGGCATGATCCACTTGTATATCACATATACATGCTTAAGTTCACATAAGATAACCAAAGAGTTTTGTTTATTGGATATGAGTAAATGCCAGAATTAAATAACACTTATTTTATTCATTAAACAATGTGTATATTTACAAAACAACGAGACTCCGGGAGAACAAGGACACCAATCCCAACAGTTGCAAGAGATGTTCAGGAAACCATCATCTTCAGTACGATATGAGGCTATAAAATATGTTTATAACTCACGCATGAAAGATGGGACCAATATTATGGAGCATGTCCTGGATATGATGGTCCATTTTAATATTGCAAAAGCTTAGGGTGCTATCATAGATGAGACTAGTCAACTTAGTAATATCTTGGAGTTTCTTCCAAAGAGCTTCTTGACCTTCCGAACTAATGCTGTAATGAATAAGATTAATTACAACCTTACTACTCTATTGAACGAACTCCAGACTTACCAATCGATGATGAAATTAAAAGAAAGTGAAGCAAACGTTGTTTCACATAAATTTTTTTTTAAGGGATCATCTTCGGTAACAAAGCCTTCGGACAAAAAGAAGTCTACCCCTTCTTCTTCTAAAGATAAAAGTATCCAAATGAAAAAGAAGGGGAAAAGGGAAGAAGAAACCCGCCGCTAAGAAAACCAAGGCTTCTAAAGGAAAATGTTTTCATTGTGGAGAAGATGGGCATTGGAAATGAAACTGCCCGAAATATCTAGCTGAAAAGAGAGCAAAAAAGGAAAAATAAGGTAAATCAGATTTACTTGTAATTGAAACATGCTTAGTGGAAAATTCTCACTTATCTTGGATATTAGATTCAGGCGCCGCTAACCATGTTTGAACTTTTCTACAGGAAGCTAGCTCTTAGACTCAACTCTCAGTAAATGAAATGATTTTCAAAGTAGGAGCCGGAGAAGTTATTTCAGCTAAAGCAATGGGAGACATCAAATTATATTTTAGAGAATCTTTCATTTTTTTTAAAAAAAAATGTATATTATGTACCCAAAATGAAACGAAATTTGATCTGCATGTCCTGTCTACTAGAAAATAGGTATAAAGTATCTTTTAAAATCAATGAAGTATTCGTGTTTTCAAGAGGTATTCATATTTGTTCTGCTAGACTTGAAAATAATTTGTATGTGTTAAAACTAATTGAAGCAAAGGCCATTTTAAATATAGAGATGTTTACAACGGCAGAAACTCAAATAAAAGACGAAAAATTTCTCCTAATGCCTATCTTTGGCACCTTAGATTTGGTCACATAAATCTCAATAGGATTGACAGATTGGTAAAAAATGGTCATCTAAATCAAGTAGAAGACAATTCTTTACCGCCGTGTGAATCATGTCTCGAAGGAAAATGATTAAAAGATATTTTACTAGAAAAGATCTTCGTGCCAAAGAACCCTTAGAACTTATACATTCAGACCTTTATGGTTCGATGAATGTCAAAGCTCGAGGAGGATATGAATATTTCGTCAATTTTGTTGATGACTATTCGAGATATGGCTATATCTACTTAATGAGTCACAAGTCTGAAACTCTCAAAAGTTCAGAGAATTTAAGACAGAAGTTGAAAACTTATTAGGAGAAAAATTAAAATAGTTCAATCAGATTGAGATGGTGAGTATATGGATTTACAATTCCAGAACTATTTAGTAGATCATGGAATTCAATCCCAACTCACAGCACCTGGAACACCATAGCAAAATGGTGTTGCAGAAAGGAGAAATCAAACCTTGTTAGACATGGTTTGTTCGATGATGAGTTATGCTCAATTACCTCAATCCTTTTGGGTATATGTAGTACAGACTGTTGTATATATTTTGAACATGGTTCCCTTAAAAAGTATTATAGAAACACTGCATGAGTTATGGAGAGGACGTAAAAGTAGTTTACGTCACTTCAGAATCTGGGGATGCCCGACACACGTGTTGGTGCAAAACCTTAAGAAATTGGAATGACGTTCAAAATTATGCCTATTTGTAAGATACCCTAAAGAAACAAAAGGTGGATTGTTCTATGATCCCCAAGAAGATAAAGTATTTGTATCGATAAATGCTACATTCTTGGTAGAAGATCACATTAGAAATCATCAACCTCACAGTAAACTAGTATTGAATGAAATGACCAAAGATACTATAGACAAATCAACAAAAGTTATTGATCAAACTGGTCCATACAATAGTTGTTGCCCCATCACTTCCTTCTCAAAAGTTGAGAATGCCTCGACGTAGTGGGAGGGTTATTCATCAGTCTGATCGCTACATGGGTTTAACAGAAACTCAAGACATTATACCTGATGATGGTCTAGAGGATCCATTAACGTTTAAACAGGTAATGGATGATGTTGATTAGGAATAGTGGATAAAAGCTATGGACGTGGAAATGGAGTCAATGTACTTCAATTCTATCTGGGAACATGTATATCAACCACATGGGGTCAAACCTGTAGGTTGTAAATGGATCTACAAGAGAAAGTAAGACCAAACTGGCAAAGTGCAAACCTATAAAGCCAGACTTATGGCAAAAGGTTTTACACAAAGGGAAGGGGTTGACTATGAAGAAACCTTCTTTCCTATTGCCATGATAAAATCAATAAGAATACTTTTATTCATTGCCGCATATTATGACTATGAAATATGGCAAATGGATGTCAAGACAACTTTCATAAATGGACATCTTGATGAAAGTATTTTCATGTCTCAACCAGAAGGGTTCATTGAATAGGGTGAAGAACAAAAAGTTTGTAAGCTTAAAAGATCAATTTATGGGTTAAAATAAGCTTCTAGATCCTAGAATATAAGATTTCAAAATATGATCAAGTCTTATGGATTTGGATAGAATGTTGACGAACCTTGTGTATACAAGAAAATAGTCAACAAAACTGTAGCTTTTCTGGTCCTTTATGTTGATGATATCTCGCTCATTGGGAATGGGACAAGTTTCCTTATTGGCGTAAAGAGATGGTTAGCATCACAAATCCAAATGAAATATTTGGGAGATGCTCAATGAAGGAACTCTTATTCAAAAGAACAAGTAAGCGGAAGCAAGATCTTTCTAAGCACATTGTGAAAGAATAAATGCATTCACAAACAAACAAGAATATTTATGCATTATAAAGAAAATTACAACATGCTTTCTTACTAAAACAAAAGGAATTGAGAGACATACCCTTGAAGAACTCTTCTTCTACAAATCTCTCGCTCTCGTGAGAAAGCGCACAACAATGTCTCGCTATCATGAGCAATCTCTAGCCAACCTCTCGCTGTCGTTACAATCATGAACAATCTACTCCTCGAACAGTAAACCTTTGACACTACCACTCGACAACCTTGGTATTCTCGAAGTGAGAATCAAGGAGGTGTGGGCTCTGTGTGAATTTGGTAGAGGGAAGGAGGAAGAAAACGATTGAACTACACGAAAGTGGGAGAAATGTTTTGTCTATCGCATAGACTGAGAGTACTTGATTGTTTAGTAATCTCTCGCCCTCGTGAGAATCCTCTAGCCAATCGTCTAGTAATATCTCGCTCTCATGAGCAATCGTGTAGCCGATCATTTAATCTCCCACTCAATCATTTAGA
This sequence comes from Benincasa hispida, assembly GCF_027475165.1. Classification (NCBI taxonomy): domain Eukaryota; kingdom Viridiplantae; phylum Streptophyta; class Magnoliopsida; order Cucurbitales; family Cucurbitaceae; genus Benincasa; species Benincasa hispida. The sequence goes on from NC_143478.1 coordinate 57,643,460, forward strand.
GTCGATCATCTAGCAAATCTCGCTCGATCATTTAGATGATCGTATAGTCTCTCACTAGAGATTGTTCAGACGATTGTTTAGTGTCTCGCTAGTGATCTTTTAGATGTGAAGGAAATCAATCATGAGTATTTTCATGAGCAATGGAATGATCGTTCCAAATTCCATTAGATGTTAAACGTACACAATTGCAGTACAAGAAACGAAAACTAATAGGTCATGCAACAACTAGAAATTACAGCATGCTGACAAGATAATCAAGGGACAAAATATACATACCTTGGAAGACTCATTCTTCAAACTCCTTTGATCACTCCAATGAGTCCAAGAACAGCACCTTAATCCTCGAACACAACGACTAGAACAACAACACGATCACAACGAACACGAACCCAACGAACGACCTTCAAAACCTCAATATCAATCGAGTTAAGTGAACACACCACCACAATGGTTACCTTGATATTCTCAGTGTGAGAATCTAAGAGTTGTGGGCTCTATATGAACTTGGTTAGAGGAAGAGACAAGGGGAACAACAATCGTGTAAACGATTGAGCAAGTGGGAGATGACATAGTCTATCGTATAGACGATGTGCTCAATCGTGTAGAAGATGATAGCCTATCGTATAGACAATGGCACACGATCGTTTAGCTACGACCAGCTGATGAATTATCGTATAGATAATGTTCACAATCGTTTAGTCTCTCTAGTGAAACACTTTCACTTGATAGCCTTGTCCATGAGAAAATTTCTTAATCAAGTAACTTCTAAAATTAGGAAAACATTTTTCCTTTTATCTCACAGTTACCATAAAACCACCAACAACCTCCCACTCAATTGGTTATTAGAGAAAAAAAGATAATTATCAAAATATTATTATAAATAAATATGATAACCAACTTACCATATTATATTTATAACCCATAGTTTTAATATTTCATCTTTTCTATTTTATGGTACTTAATGTAAATCATATTTACATTAATCCTCCACTTGATATATCTCATACATCACACCGATTATATCACACATAATCGAATTTCCTCTTGTCAATTTGAACATTTCAAATCAACCCCAAGAACTGATTCTCAACTTGAATCCATTGAGCTACCAAGGGGACCTTATGGACCTGTAGCTTGAAGCTCCAATGGTACATGAATAACTGATAAACTCTTTAGTCACGGGATCGACCATCCATTAACTGTTGGGCATTCCACTAAAGACCAATAGTTGCACTCTTCTCACTACAGATATATTTTGTGTCCATATCAACCAATCAATAGCGTGATAACCCTTCATAGATCGCTCGTAAGTACAGTTGGGCCAATTTAACGTTTTGCCCCTGTAGTTACATCTAACTCCTTAAGTACCACTGATTCCTCTAATGAACATAAGTCATAGTCCTACTATGAACGATTCTCTCTTCCAAAGAGAAGTTGTGGCCACTATGTTCAAAACCCGGAATCAGCCCTTAAGGGAGCAATCTATCTATTTACTCCTGCTTCGGTGAAGGAGTGAATTCCATCTTGTGTAACTGAGTTCTCAACTCTCAAATCAGAAAAATCCTGAAAAAGGTAGGCTTGTTGAGTTGGCAATTAGGCCACTCTCACCCATCTAATCAAAGGACTGCCATCAAAGGCAGGAGTTCCAAAAACACTCTAGATTAAGGTCATGTGTCACACCTCGCCCCGAGCCTGCATTCCTGAGCCCAAGGAGAGGCGTGATACCTACTGCCCATCTGAACCTCTTTACTACACTCAGTAAACTTTAAGTCAAGGAGATAACAACAACTGATAAAGTAGGCCCATTTTATTACAACAATGTAACGTTTATACAACTCCAAGACTTAACTACAAAGTTTACAACAACAACTGCAAAACCCTCCGGAAGTGTAACTGTGGCATGTGGCAGGCCTTGACCTTAGCAGCACCCTGGAACTCCTCACCTTTCGCTACCTGGGAAGAAAAACATGAAATAACAGAATGAGCTTCACAAAGCTCAATGAGTGGTAAACAATTTCTAGAGTCTATTTCAACTCATAAAAACAAGCATATCATAGATACGAGATTACATTCAAACCTCAGCCTTGAATGAGTATGCTCTCAACTCTATCTATGCGCACGGTAGATAGCTAAACTGATAACTATTTAGAATGAGTATGCTGTCTACCTACACACATGGTAGATAGTTAACTGTTACTAATACAACGCTTACTCTTTTGTGTATCCTCTGTTCTCTAAGTCTCCTATGTGTACATAGCTCCCTGCACATGGGCATAGAAGCTAGGGCCGTCAGCCCTCTGACCATCTCATATGAAGATCCTCCCACAGGCTCAGGAACTAGACCTCTCGGACCCCTGACCATCTCGTGAGGTTTTACTTTCGGGCTCAGGAACTAGGTCTATTAACCCCCTGAACATCCCATACGCATAATCTCATTCTAATGCTAGATACTCATTCATTACATAAGCATATACAATTTACTCTAAAAGATATGCTTTAAAACTTATAGGAAAGTACCACTCACCTTGATCGTTTAGGAACCTTTCTCTCTAGCAGTTCCTTGATCACCAAGGGCTCCCTTTTGAACCCTTCGATCCAAATTGAACTTAGTGCTCAGATTACTCATAGTTCTAAGCTTTATCTCGAGCTACTTCCTTCAACAAATATGCTCTAAAATTTCTCAGGAAGCTTACATAAAAAACTTAGCTCAGAAATTCTCGTGGTTTGGCCGAAATCTTCAAAAAAACAAGATTGGCTCAGATTACCCGACAGCTTGACCCTTCTGTCTTTTTCTCATTCTCCAGCCCGCTTCCTTGGAGCTTATTCTCTGGAAGCCCTACCCTGAAAACAGACTCCCATAGCTTTTAGGTGGCTTTGGAATCACTCCAAACGCATGAGTATTCTGGGAGAAATCCTCGTCCCAAGTTGATGTTACTTCCAGACCTTCCTGTCCGACAGCATCTTCCCCTCTTGGAACCTCTTGACCAACACATGGTCTTACTATCAACGCATAGTCTCCTCTCAATTAGTCCTTATACACTCTTCTTTATGTCCTTTGAAGAGAACTTGAGTTCTCATCTAAAGTCCTTGGCCCTATTTATAGGTGTCCAAGATTTCTCTAAGGTCGACACCTCCTCCTTGGCTGCATGTCCAAGTGTCCTTTCCTTATACTATTAACGCAATCATTATGTCACTGCAATCTGAGGTGTCTTCTTCCCCCTTCACCAATGCATAGCCCTCAAGTTTGCATGTCTTCTTATGCATCCAACTCATTTGCTTAAGGCTTAAGACTTCTTCCTAATAAGCCACATGTCCGGATGACGACCTTGAATACGTCCATCCAACTCATATGCGTTCATCAAAATGCCGCAACCTTCCTATGTCTGGACACCATCAATCGGCACATGTGTCCATTCAATCTTTCCTTGTGCATCTAATTGACACAACTTGGTCACATATGCTAGATGCTCACAAGGCTCATTTTTGGCCGCATATCTTTTCCTTTCGCATGGCTTACCTTTGCCCTATGCGCTCAACTAGGATAATGACCAACACTCTTTCAACGCATACTACTAGCTTGTCCTATGCGCCCACATGCCTTCAGATGTCCAACGCATAGCATATCACCAACGCATAGTGTTGCAGCATACATCGCTTAGCACTGTCGTATCCATCGCATCCATTGCCGCATGCCTCTATCATTGCATGCCTCCATCGCCGTATGCCTCCATCGTCGCATGCCCTCGTACCGTATGCCCTCGCGTTGATACTACCAACGCATTCCTTCGGCCGCATACCATAGGCCACATACTGTCACATAGCAAGGCTGCCGCATCCATCGCGTAGCAAGGCTGCTGCATACTCTCGCGTAGCAAAGCCGTCGCATACCCAATCAATGTGTGCGCGTGTCTCCAGGGACTTACGCCCATGTCCGCACAACCTAAGGCTGCCACATGCATTTTCTAACCTCTTCAAGACATTGGCCACTGCATGCACTACTAACCTCCCAAATAACCTCTCAATGTCTAATGGCCAACACATGGCACACATTAACGTATGGCACAACACCAACGCCCAAATGACCTTAAAACTGAGCAAGGCCAACACATGAGCAACTCTTGGAAATGCCTTTTGCCAATACTTCGGACAATCATGCGTCCAACCTTACAAACGCATGGTTTCCTTCTCAACTTATGCATTAATATCTCCTAACACTTAACGCATGGGTCCTTTTGACCTTACACTTAGCCAAACTTCATCAATTAAAGCTTAACTCAAAACTACTCAAGGAAAATCTATTCAACACTAAATTTCCTTCACTTCAACATAGGATTTAACTTTCACTTAGTTAATCCCTTAACTACCTGCTTAAGTAGGAAAAATGGAAATCTGGGTTTCACATCATGTCACCTATGGTCGTTTAGGTGAGATGTAAGTCTTAAGTATCAATGGCGTTATATAAAGAGATGAATCATCTCGTGGTTCGTTCTTATACAAAATATTTGTATAGGACACCCCGCTCAGATGTCTCCACATGAATGGTCAGGATCAACCATCTGTAGTAGTTCACAACACATGTAAACCTCTACAAAGCGGGTCGTATCCGTAGTGTCACCAAGATTAGGTATCCTTCCTTAATCCTTGTACTACAGACCTTTTTAGGTTATCACTTAAGGCATGATCAACTTGTTTATTGGATATGAGTAAATGTAAAATTGTCAATTTGATTAATCGAAATTTTGGATTTTTTGAAAATTCAAAATTATAAAACTTAATTTTAAAATTGAATTTGAAAATAAATTTTTATATAAATTAAGTTTTATTTAATTTAATCAAATTTCATTTTAAAATTGGATTATAATTAGAATTTGATTTTCACGCTCACTAATCCACCTCATGCCACTTTCAATTTCAATGGAAATTGAAGTGGCATCATCTTTGCAAATCTAAATTGCATGGTCTTGCACAATAAATTGAAGTAACTGACTTCAATTTGACTCTCATGCAAGTTGAAAAGTTGGAGAAATTTTGCTGGTCTTTCTTCTGACAAAAACCCTCTCCCTTCTAAAACCAATTCACCTCAATTCAGAGATTCCACTATTGGAATGTATCAGTAATAGCGGAAGCAACAAGGATCAACAAGTACTCTAATTCATTAATTTTGACAGTAACTAAAGCATGCTCAAGCTAGAACAATAATATTTCAAGCCATACCTTTGTAGAACTTCTTCAAATCTCGATTCTCAACTGCAAACTTCTCCTAATCTTGCTGTAAACCACCTCAAGATCTTCCTCACTATTCTTTTAGAGCTTTAGATTGAGTTATGGGACTCAAAATAAGCTTGAACTAAAGGAATTTGGAGAAGAGCTCACCGCTTCAACCCACTTGAAGAACACATTATTCACCACGAATTTTTCAGTACATGAGAGAAAAACCTTTCTTCTGTCCCAAAATTGGGCAGGCGTGAATTTCGTCTTGCACCCTATGTCTCCAGCTATCTATTCGATCTTACCCTTGAAATGGGAGGCTTAATGAGCCGGCGCTGTTGAGCCAACCCTCACCTATACAAATCTAAGGATAATCCCGAATAAATAGGAGTTCATAGTTAGCTCAGGATTAAGATCAAGTTACCTTAGGTCATATAATTTGAAAAAGTCAGTTTTAATGGTAAACGGCTGTTATAAAGAAAAGTGACTATTTCGAGGTTCGATCTTTAAATAAGTTCATTGCATAGGATGCCTCCACTCACATGTCTTCATATGAATGATTTTGGGATCACATAATTTGTATCAGTATACAAAATGGGCCGCATCCAATAGTGTGACAAGGATGAGGTACCCAATGTCATCCATCTACTTATAAACCATTTTGGCTATATACTAAAACTTGATCCACTTTTGTGTCTCCACATAAAGTTAAAATATTCATATTATAGTCATGGATTCGTTTATTGGATTTTTATAACAGAATGCAATATCGACAACAGTTTATTGAATGAAATACTCAATAATACTTTTATCGATAAATAGAATATGTTTTCAACATTTACAAACTATGAGTTTTAGGACATTCCCAACATCTATATCTTGGCGAATCTATTTGATGTAATCAGCAAAAAGCATGAGGCCATGCTCATTGCTCGTGAGATATGGAGTCCCTCTAGGGTATGTTTGGGCAACCGTCCATTCATATTTGGCATGAGGCCCTCAAATCGTTTATAATGCACGTATGAAGGAAGACCAATCAGTTAGAGAACGTGTTCTCGACCTGATGGTCCAGTTCAATGTCACTAAAATAAATGGAGTGGTCATTGACAAGCAAAGTCAGGTGTCTTTTATTCTAAAATCTCTTCTAAAGAGCTTTCTTCAATTCCGCAGCAATGCGGTTATGAATAAAACCCAGTACACCATAACGACTCTCCTGAATGAGTTGCAGACCTACCAGTCTCTTATGAAATGTAAAGGACCGATAGAGAGAGAGGCAAATGTTGCCCATTCCAGAAAGTTCCAGAAGGGTTCATCCTTAGGAACTAAGTCTATACCCTCATCTTCTGGTCTTAAGAAAGTTCATAAGAAGAAAGGAGAAGAGGTGAAGGATCCCTCTACTGAGAAGAGTAAGAGAAAGGCCAAGGTGGTTGACAAGGACAAGTGCTTCCACTGCAATGTGGAAGGTCACTGGAAGCGAAACAACCCAAAATACCTTGCTAAGAAGAAAAGGAAAAAGGAAGGTAAATGTGATTTACTTGTTTTAGAAACATGTTTAGTGGAAAATGACCACAATGCCTAGATACTTGATTCAGAAGCCACTGATCATGTTTATTCTTCTTTACAGGGAACTAGTTCATTTCAACAGCTTGTTGGGGGTGAAATGACGCTCAAGGTTGGAACTGGAGATGCCATTTCAACTCGTAGTGGGAGTCGTAAAGTTGTTTTTTGGAAATAGATTTCTTCTTAGAAAAACTATATATTGTTCCTAAAATGAAACGGAACATAGTATCTATTTCCTGCTTAATCGAACATATGTATTCAATATTTTTTACAAGTAATGAAGCGTTCATTTCAAAAAAGGGGGTACATATTTTTTCGGCTAAATTAGAAACAATTTGTATGTGTTAAGACCAACTGAAACAAAAGGCACTTTTAAATCATGAGATGTTTAAGACTGCTAATACTCAAACTAAAAGGCAAAGAATTTCTCCAAGTAACAATAATACTTATCTTTGACATTTAAGATTAGGTCACATTAATCTCGATAGGATTGGGAGATTAGTAAAGAATGGACTTCTAACTGAGTTAGATGATGATCCATTACCTCCACGTGAATCTTGCCTTGAAGGTAAAATGACTTCATTTTTGTAGAAAAGGTTATAGAGCCAAAGAGCCATTAGATCTCATACATTCGGATCATTGTGGTCTAATAAATGTAAAAGCTCGAGGAGGATATGAATACTCATATCTTTTATAGATAATTATTCGAGGTATGGTTACTTATACCTATTAAAACATAAGTCTGAAGTCGCTGAAAAGTTCAAGAAGTATAAGGCAGAAGTTGAAAATCTATTAGGTAAGACTATTAAAACACTTCGATCTGATCGAGGTAGAGAGTATATGGATTTAAGATTCCAATACCATATGACAGAACATGGAATCCAATCTCAACTCACAACACTTGGTGCACCTCAACAAAACAGTGTATCAGGAAGGAGAAATAGAACCTTATGATGAGCCATGCTCAATTGCCTACTCGTTTTGGGGGTATGCAGTAGAGACTGCAGTTCATATCTTGAACAACGTTCCATCGAAGAGTATTTTTGAAACACCTTTCGAGTTATGGAGGGGACGTAAACCTAGTCTGCACTACTTCAGGATCTAGGGTTGTTCAGCACATGTGCTAGTGACAAATCCTAAGAAATTAGAACCTCGTTCAAGATTATGCCAATTTGTTGATTACCCTAAGGAAACCAGAGGTGGTCTATTCTTCGGTCCACAAGAAAAAAAAGTGCTTGTATCGACAAATGTTACATTCTTGGAAGAAGACCACATGAGAGATCATAAACCACGAAGCAAATTAGTATTAAATAAAGCTACTGAGAATCAACAAGAGTTATTGATGATGATGTTGGTCTTTCATCAAGAGTTAATGATGAGACTAGCACTTCAAGTCAGCCTCGTCCTTCTCAATCATTCAGAGTGCCTCAATGCAATGGGAGGGTTGTAGCATAACCTGACCATTACTTGTGTTTAACTAAAACTCTGGTCGTTATAGTAGATGATGGTGTTAAAGATCCATTGTCTTATAGGCAGGCAATGAATGACGTAGACAAGAACCAATGGGTCAAAGCCATGAACATTGAAATGGAGTCGATGTACTTCAATTCAGTATGGGATCTTGTAGATCCACTTGAAGGGGTTAAACCCATAGGGTATAAATGGATTTACAAGAGAAAGAGAGATGTAGTTAGGAAGGTACAGACCTTCAAAGCTAGATTCATAGCAAAGCGTTATGCCCAAAGGGAAGGGGATGACTATGAGGAAACTTTTTCCCCTGTTGTTATGCTTAAGTCTATAAGAATTCTCTTATCTATAACCACATATTATGACTATGAGATATGGAAAATGGATGTCAAGACAACCTTTCTGAATGAAAATCTTGAAGAGAATATCCTTATGTCTCAGCTCGAAGGATTCATAGCCCAAGGTCAAGAGCAAAAAGTTTACAAACTAAATCGATCCATTTATGGGTTAAAACAGGCATCTAGATCTTGGAATATTAAGTTTGATACTGTGATCAAATATTTTGGTTTTGACCAAAATGTTGATGAGCCTTGTGTGTACAAGAAAATCATCAATGATAAAGTAGCTTTCTTAGTACTTTATGTGAATGATATCCTACTCATTGAGAATGATGTAGGATACCTTACTAATGTTAAAAAGTGGCTAGCATTCCAATTTCAAATGAAGAATTTAGGAGAGGCGCAGTATGTTCTTGGGATCCAAATCACTAGGGATCATAAACAAAAAGCTAACTATGTCTTAAGCAACTTATATCGACAAGATGTTGATTCAATATTCGATTCAAAACTCTAAAAAGTGTTCATTGCCTTTCAGGCATGGAGTTTACTTATCGGAACAGTGTCCTAAGACACCTCAAGAAATTGAGGGAATGAGACATATTCCCTATACCTAAGCTACAAGTAGCTTAATATATGCTATGCTCTACACTAGGCCTGACATCTGTTATGCAGTAGGAATAATCAGTAGGTACCAGTCCAATCCAGGGTTAGACCACTAGACTGCGGTTAAGAATATCTTCAAGTATCTTAGGATAATGAAGGACTATATACTCATGTATGGAGCTAAGGATTTGATCCTTACAAGATACACGAACTCTGATTTCCAAACTGACAAGGATTCTAGGAAGTCCACGTAAGGATCAGTGTTCACCCTGAACGCGAAAGTTGTAGTATGACGTAACATCAAGAAATGATGCATTGCAGACTCCAACCATAAAGGCTGAGTTTATAGTTGCTTGTGAAGCAACAAAAGAGGCAGTTTGGCTAAGGAAATTCCTAAGTGATTTGGAAGTTGTTCCAAACATGAACTATCTTATATTGTGACAACAGTGAGACTGTGGCCAACTCAAAAGAACCTCGTAGCCACAAACGAGTAAAGCACATAGAGAGGAAGTATCACCTGATACGAGAGATTGTGCAACGAGGAGATGTAATCATCACAAAAATCGCTTCAAAGCACAACATTGCTAATCCATTTACGAAGGCTCTCTCGGCTAAAGTGTTCGAGAGTCATCTAGAGAATCTAGGTCTATGAGATATGTACATTGTGTAATCTAAGGAAAGTGGGAGATGTATAATGGCTATGAGATGCCCTAGTTTATTGTATTTTACTTTGTATTTGTAACATCCCCATTGTTCCATGTAATGTTCATCCCACTAACTAGAGTTTTAGTTCAAGTGGGAGTTTGTTGGGTTTTATGCCCTAAAACTTGTAGATGCTAAATGTAATTAAATAATCGTCATTAATAAATAGTTATTAATGTTTTTATAAATAAGTGTTATTGATGTTTTATTTAATTTTGTTGTCTTATGAGTCTTGAACTGTATGTAGAGATATATAGAGATCAATGTTTAAGATACAGCCTAAAGGGTCTATAGTATAGGTACCTTATCCTGGTAACACTATGGATACGACTCACTTTGTATTTCATACAAACGTAGTGAAACGCAGTGATCCAACACGTTCGTGTAGGAGACACGCGAGTGGGGGTATCTTGTGCAATGAGTTTGCACGAGACCAGACTATGAAATAGTAACCACTAGATGTAACTCCGTTGACTAGTTAAGTTTCTATTTCAATAGGATGATCTAGGCAACCAAATCGTACTCCTGAGTATATTATGAACTCATGTTCATGAGGGATTATCCTTTGATTTTATGGGTGAAAGTGGCTAGTTTTCCAACTCAATATGCCTACCATTATGGGGATAAGACTGAGTGGGTAACTGGGAACATAATCATACAAGTTGGACTTCACTCCTTCCTGTCTTCAGGGTAAGTAGATGAGTATTCCTTTAAGTGGTGTCTTAAGGACTTGAACAAAGGGCCCTACCCTCTAACTGGCTCGAGAGGGGTTTATGTTTAATGGTTGGACCATTAACAGGTTATTCATTAGAGGAGCACTGGTACTTAAGGAGGTAGAGGTAACCTAGGGGTAAAATGGTAATTTAATTTAGCTGATGTTACGAACACTCGTGAAAGACTAACTTGCTATTATTAGTCTATATCTGTGGACATAGAAACATATCTGTAGTGAGAAGAGTGCAACTGCAGGTCATTAGTGGAGTGGACCCACAGTTAACGAATATTGATTAATTTAATTAATGAGTTTAACCAATTAATCTCACATCGTTGGATCTTCTGATCTGCAGGTCCATTAGGTCCCCTTCCTATCTTGTAAAGGGTATTAAGGTAATTTGTCATTAAATTGATTTTGAAATGTTCAAATTCAGAATTTGGAATTTTTTTATTGTATATTGAAGGAACTCTTATACAAGAATACCTCTGAGCGGAAGCGAATCGTTCCAAATATATTGTGACAGAATTACCACATCTACATTTAAACAGAATAGATATGCAATATACTACAAATTACCGGCATGCTTTGAGACTAAATAACAAGATAACAAGAAATACGTACCAGTTGAAGAACTTTTCTTCATAGAAATCTTGCTCTCTCCAAAGAGACTGCTCCTTTCGCTCTTGTTGGAACATCCACGCAATCGTTCACCAAAACCATCAGTTGTCTACTCACGAACGACCTCCACATGAACAGAAGAACAATAGGGATAACACCACCACTTAAAACCCTCGGTATTCTCGGTGTGAGAATCCAAAGAGTGGACTTTGTTGGAATTTGGTAGAAGGAATGAAGAAAGAAGATTGTATACAACGACCAAGCAAGTGGGAGAAGGGCAGGGTCTATCATATAGACAATGCTTGATCGTTTAGAAGAAAGTACACGATCATGTAGGAAATAGGCTGTGATCGTATAGATGATCATTTAGTAATCGCTCAGATGTTGGACGATCGTTTAGAAAAACTTAGGCAATCGTTTAGAAAGAGATGTGTGTGTATACGATCGTATAGCAATGATGAGCTATTGCGTAGTCTCTCGGTTTGCTATGCGATAGGTTGTATACAACTCGTGAGTGATTACAGATCTTTTTACAAAATGAAAACAATTTTTATTTTATTCTTCAGTTATGAAAACTGAATGAAACCTCCCACTAACACACGGTTACGGAGAAAACAGCAACCCAATTATTCCATAATTGTCCAATTAAAAGTAATAAATATAATCATATTATATTCATTAACCTATAGTTTAATATCACATATAAACCATATTGTTTTCTCCTCCAGTAGATATAAATTATATTTATATCATTTTTCCTCCAAATAATGTATCTTATATATAAAGTCAATCATATCATATATAATTAACCAGCTTAATCATATCATATATAATCGAACTCCCTCTTATGAATTTGAATATTTCAAACTGACCCAAAAATTGATTCTTAACTTGAATCCATTGAGCTACCAAGGGAACCTTATGGACCTATGGCTCGAAGCTCCAACGGTATGTAAATAGCTGACTAAACTCTTTAGTCACGAGATCCACCATCCGTTAACTGCCAGACATTTCATTAAAGACCGATAGCTAAACTCTTCTTACCACAAATATATTTCTATGTCCATCAGATATAACCAATCAACAGTACGATAACCCTTCATAGATGCTCGTAAGTACAGCTGAGCCAATTTACCATTTTGCCCTTGTAGTTACATCTAACTCCTTAAGTACCACTGATCCCTCTAATGAACAATACAACATAGTCCTACTATATGTGGAAACCTCTCGAGCCATGAGAAGGTGTATGGCGTACATCATTTAAGCCCCGGGATCAGCCCTTAAGGGAGCAATCTATCTACTTACCCCTGCTTCGAGGAAGGAGTGAATTCCAGAAATTCTATCTTTTTGGTATTTTGCAGGATAGATCTCTTTGTACTGGTTGTTTATCGCGAAGAGTAGTCTGATGGTTTACGAGTACTGGAATTGATCTAGAAATTCTAAGCTGACCCAGAGATCAGGTGTATTTTTCGCGCAGGAACACATCAAAACCAAATTAAGTGCCAGAATTTCAAGACCTACGGTTGCGGAGAATGCAAGGTTTGAGATAAGGCCGATCATGCTTCAAATGATCCAAAATGTGGGATAATTCAGAGGTCTACAAGGAGAAAACCCGCATGCTCATTTGACCAGCCTCGTAGAAATGTGCAACACATTCTCTATACCTGGTGTGACTTCCAAAGAAATTAGATTGTATCTCTTCCCATACACACTGTGGGATGAGGCAAAGAGGTGAACAATGTCCTTGATGACATTGTGCAGGCAAGCTTGACTGCCTGCAGAGGTGTGGATTACGGTAATCGCGAGAAATTTCTTTCAATCCGCATTTCTAAAATCTATGTTTAATTGTTTTCTTTATTGCTTTCCTTATTGCTTTCTACATTGCATTATTTATTGATTTTTAGAATTAGGCTTTATTGTTTTATGAATTTACTTTCAGTTTAATTCAATTTCATTAATTCTTTGTCTTGTTCAATTTCTTTACTGTTCTACATTAGTTGCGTTGTTCTTAAAAATTTCTGTGAATGACTGAATAAAACGATGAACACCGCAAAGTCTTATCGACTTACGTGTTTGATGAATTAAAAAAAGAAAAATAAAGATTGGTATGCATTGCGATGATGGGTGCATCTTGTGACAACAAGATACACTTTGCGTCCATCCAACCCAAATGCATTGCGCTGAGGGGTGTGTTGCGCTCGTATGTATTTTTCGCCCGTCCTTAGCGAAAACGCACTATGTTGAGGTAGTGTCGCGCCAGTAGAAATATCGTGCGCCCGTCCTCCAGAAATGCACTGAGTTGAGGGGTGTGTTGCGATGATACATGCGTTGTTGCCCGTCCTCTGCAAATATGCATTTACGTTAGTGGAAACATGGTGTTAACCTTTAATCTTGCACCCGTCTGAATCAAATACAAAAGATAATTTCATTCATTATTTTTTTCTATGTATAGAAGCTAATTCTTCATTCTTTATACATGTTAAAATTTTGTATTGCGTTATTTGTAATTCTTTGTATACTTGGTTAATTTTTAATACAACTGAGTAACCATTCTTTCCGTATGCGTTAGCCTCTTATTTATCGTGCTTTGTCAATTATTATGATGTTCTTTATCTTTTATTTTGCGTTATTCATTGTGCTGCCATGATGAATTATATGCATAACCTTAGAAACATTTCCTACACTTTGTATTTTCTGACTAACACTTAGATAATTCGTAGCAATAGCACTGTTTTACCTTTTATCCTTCAAAACTCTGCTCAAACCTTCTTTTCAAAAATTTTTTTAACTAAGTGTTTGTCTATTCTGTCCAAAAAAAACATAATGAGGACCTTGCGCATCTCTAAATTTGGGGGTGGGGAAGGTCTGAGCTGATGCGATCAAGTGGATGCGGTCATTAGAAAAATGCATTCATTACTATATAAAAAAAATCATATGAAACTCCAATGTCAGTGCAAGGGAAATTCCAAAACAATCCCAACCTGATAAGAGTTAAGTTGTGAAAGGAACCTGCTCATAGTTGGATGTTTGCATGACACCCGTGGGAGTAAGCCAAAACAAAGGTGGGTTTCCAAGAACGACGCAACATGAAAAGAAAAAAAAATGAGAGAAAAATAAAAGAATATAAGAGACAACACCTCTGACCAGAAAAAGTTAAACTTAGCTGAAAATCAAGAGTTGACATTGAGATTGGCACACAACCATAGTTGGATGTTCGCATGAAACCCGTGGGAACAAGCCAAAACAAAGAGTGTAACCATGATCAACAGTCTTTAATAAAATAACGCAACCCGACCACCACATTCAAGTCGTATCAAGTTGTTTTTGCATGAAGAGGTAAACATTCTTTTTAAAACTAGAAGGAAATTTTTGAGTAAAGATTTGTTGTATAGAAGAATAAAGTAGGGCTTGTTTATGAATTATCAAGAATAGAAAGAAATTGCATTGTTAAGTGATGTTGCCTAGGGTGAGCATTCAGAGCAACCAATCGATGCAAAATTTAGGATAAAAACTGAACAATATTGCCTTAGTAGAAGATATGCTTGAGGACAAGCATATATCTAAATTTGGGGGTGTGATAACTTGTAGAAATACAAGTTATTTATACTGTTTTATTTAGATATTGCAGAAAAAGAAAGAAAAGTTGCATCGATAGTATAGAAATTGGCTAAGAAATGCGAGAATTATAAATTGTCATCAATACACCCATTAACACCATTGTGATGGTAGAATAGAGTGTTTCAATTTCTATTTTGTAGGAAATCAGTCACCACATGCGTTCACGGCTCAAAGATAAAATAAACAACGCATCTACGTCGCACTGCGCCCATCATTCAGGAATGAAGAGATGATCAATGCAATGATGGCGCATGCGACAATCGATCAAGAGCTTAGCGATCAACGCAAATTCAACCGCATGTGGTAATAAAAAACAACACCGCATACGGCGATCGATTGAAGATGTAAAGAGCAATAAATTTGCGGAGGATTCTGACAAATGTACAGCTTTCAGTTTTTGCATTTTCGATGGGTTGATTGCGTAACAGAAGGAGTATTCACTCCGCCATTTCAAGAACTACCATAACCATAAAGTGGGGACCATAAAGTCAAAGAGCCAAGCTTCATCTATAAATAGCTTCTGCAAATTCACTGAAAGATATACTTGAATACATAGAGACGTGTATATACAGATTTTTTAGAGAGAGACTGGTCTGAGCGACTTCCAGAGTAGATCTAGGATAATCAAGAGACGTTGACACTTTTCTGTATTTGTTTCTAATCTCTTTTTCCCATCTGTATTCATCTTCTCAATCTTTCACTCACACCATGTATCGAATGCTTAATCTTAGTATTAAATGTTATGATCATTTCCATTGTCATCTCTCTGTCTATTTCCATTCATTCATAATCCATTTTCTCCATGATGTTTTCCTAATTCCCTGGGTAAATAGCAAGAGTTAAGCAAGTAAATTAATTTGTGTTAAGGAAATAATTATGTTTAGTCAAAGCATGCTCGATGGCATCTTCACCTATGAGAGCGGAAGTGAAGATGTTATTCTGCCTATCGAGAGAGGGTTGGAAGAATGCGTTAACTAAAGCAAGAAGTATTTCCAGAGATGGAAACAACCTTGCATTCATCACGTTCATCCTTGTTTCGCCATAGAGATATGGGAATGCGACCGATCATCGAGAGGTGTATGCCAAGGGAAAGCGGAACCTTAGTTGCATCTTTAACACAATTAACAAACTTGCGATGTTTTTACTATTTATTCCTTTTATTTCTGATTCATCCATAAAGACTTGCAATCGCATACCACGATCCTTTGTATAACTTCACAGTCAATCTCGACCTCAGTATC
The DNA here is from genome assembly GCF_027475165.1 of Benincasa hispida. NCBI lineage: Eukaryota > Viridiplantae > Streptophyta > Magnoliopsida > Cucurbitales > Cucurbitaceae > Benincasa > Benincasa hispida. Next base: position 57,659,530 of record NC_143478.1, read on the forward strand.
ATGTATCTGTATCTTGTATCTTGTATCATCTTAGTTTAGGATTTTATTTTCAATGCAATTTTATTTTATCAACGCAATTTTATTTTCATCGCACTTTAGATTACTGTATAAACCCAATTCTTTATTAATTGTAAAAACCAATCACATATACCACATGAGTAACACATTAACGAAAACAATCCCTGTGTTCGACCTCGGATTATTCTGAGAAACTTGTGTTGGAATTATACTTGGTTTCAGCGCAAGGAAACTTGTGACACGCATTACTCTATCGCATACTACAAGCATATCATTAACAATGCATATATTTAGAAGTAGTATCGCATAAAGACTAAATATATAAAAACATCGTGTCAAGTTTATGGCACAGCGCACGTATAAAAAGAAAATCATCTTTAGCATTACAAGTTTATGGCGCCGTTGCCGGGGACATGAGCTTGTATGACTTATTCTTTCATCAGTAGTGTGCATAAGCCATAACACAGCATAGCATTCCATCTTTAGCGTTACAGTTCCCAACTCCCAAATCAGATGAATCCCCAAAGTGGTAGGTTTAAGTTGGCGATCAGGCCACTCGCACCCATACAAATCAAAGGACCGCCCTCAAAGGCAGGAGTTCCCAACTCATTTAGGATTGAGGTCATATTACCTATGGTTATCCTAGTGCAGTGAAGTCTCTGTCATGAACGGTGTTATATAATGAGACGTTAACACTTCTTTGTCAGGTCTTATAAAAACTCTTTGTATAAGACGCCCCTGCTCGCATGTCCCCACATGAATGATAAATATCAGACTATCTGTAGTAAGTCACAACACTTATAACTATTCTACAAAGCAGGCTGCATCCGTAGCATTACCAGGATAAGGTTTCCCTCCTATATCCATATACTACAAACCATTTTGGTTATCACTTAAGACATGATCTACTTGTATGTCTCCACATACATGATTAAGTTACATAATGACAACCAGAGATTTTAGTTTATTGGTTTTGTGGTAAAGCAAATAAAACATCCAATGTTCAAAGACAATAAGTGAAAAAAATATCATATATTATACATCACAAGCATTTGTTCAAAACTGTGTTTACAAACTACAGAACACGAGAGTTTAGAGCACCATCCCCAACAGTTGATACATTTTAATATAAAGTTTAATTTTAGACTTTATTATTAATTTTGGATATGATTCAAAATTTTAAAAAAATAAGAGAACGAAATATTTGAAAGTAGTTCAAATATTAATCTAATATGAATAAGATTCATATTGAAAACTATAGGTTAAAAATAATGTGCATTGAATACGCATTAAAACTATAAGTTAAATGAAAGAAATGTTTTTGAAATGATTCAAATGGGAAATTAAATTAAATATGTAATATTTAATTGGTTGATTAATTAATTGAAGAATCAATTAATTATTTAATTTATTTTAATTTTGAATTTAATTAAATTGATTAAACCAAAACTATAAGTTAAATTTAATGTACATTAGATGCACATTAAAACTATAGGTTATGTGAAAGTAAATCATTTAAATATGATTTAAATGATCATAAATTTAATTTAATTTAAACAAATTAACTCCTCATTTCAGGGAAGTTAAGAGAAAACATGGGATCAATCCCACATTTTTCTCTCCCTCTCTCACCATCCCCTCTCTCCACAAAAGGGTTTTGTTTTGCACAGGGAGAAAAAGGCTCTCAAGCTTTTGTGTTTTGTTCTTCTTGATAAAAGAAAGAAAAAAACGTTATGTAATATTCCCAAATTCTAAAAGAGAGAATCTCACAATTCTCTATAGCCTCAATTCCCTGTAAGAATAGGGAGATTTCCAAGTAGTGGTGCCCAATCCCAATTCAATAGATAAATTTAACAAAATTGTCAAAAAGTTTGCAAGATAGGGTTTCTTTCCCTTATAATTAGTCTTTTTAGGAATTGCATGCTTAATCGATATTATCTTTTATTCCAATGCAAAATTGTTTTGATTTTAAATGTCAATTTGAAAAAAATGAAATGGTTATGTGTTTTGGGTTCCGTTGTGTCTTAGGATTTTCATCCCTTCAAGTTCCCAGATAGGAGTGTTACGTTTTCGTCAACTTAAATACCCCAGCCTAGACAGAACTAGTCTTAGACAAAAGGTCTCTTATAGATATATTTGTTAAAATGTTAATCTTTTAATTAAAACTAATTTAATCCAATTAAACCGATTAAAAGATGAAACTAAATTTCTAATCTCATTAGAAATGTGATCTTAGATCAGTATGATTCAAATTTTAAAACTATTTTAAAAAATGAATTTAACCTAAGGTTTGCATACAATTCTGATTTATCGATTTTAATATCTAATTTCATTTTGTTATAACAATTATAAGCAAAAGCAAATGAAATAAATTAAAACCAGATATTGCATCCATTGACATACTTAGTAAATTATAACAATTATAAATTACCTAAGGTAATGTCATGCTTCATGCAAATTTCCTTCATTACTAACATATATAACACTTATATAATAAGGTAATGAAATAGTTAATAACATACTTCAAACATACATTCATACTATATATTATAACTCTTATAATATAGTTGATGCATGTATATGTTATTAATGCATGCATACATATATTATAACATTTATACTATATGATGCATGAGCTTGCTATAAAAAATAAAGCATGCAACTAAACATATACTATAACATCTATAATATAAATGATGCATGAAATTAAATGCATAACCTATAGTGGGAATTTATACTATATGACATACATTATGGCATATAACAATAAAATTTAAATCATACAACACATTCATAATTTAAAGGCAATTAATGTATCGAGAATGGACACCTTTAATAGACATCTAATTCGAAACAGGTAAATTGGGCCTTCAACTGCTCGAACCAGACTACGAACTGCTCGAATCAGCCACAAACTGGTCCAGAAGAACCCAAAAAACTCGAACCGGAGAACCCATGAATCGAAGCAGACCAGTAGACCACGAACCGCACACAAAACTGAGCTGGACTGTGCATATTCTCTGTCTAGGAGTGTTGCGACGTTGTACTCTAGCGTCTTAACGCTACAAAGAAGACTTTCATCCGCTTCATCGTAGCGTCGCGACGCTAGGGCATAACATCACGACACTACTATATAGTTGCCCGCTATACAGTTTCGAACTCCTTGGAAATGCTTTCAATTTTTGCATCTTTTTCTCTAGAAATTGATCGGGAAAAGCATGAGCGACTCAAAACATAAATATACAAACTCGATAGCAATTTTATGCCCCAAAACATAGGCCCTTACAAAACAATTTTGTAAAAGGAAAATGATAAACTAAATGTCCAATCCCAAAAACATCTATAATTGCAAAACAACATTCATTGCAATCATCACATGAATAAATAGAATGCTGAATCCCACAACGAAATTGTAAAATCATTATGAAAATTTGAAAAAATTTTGGGCAAAAAACCCCCACTCTGATATCAATTGATGGAACTAGTTAAGGTTTATGCGCGGAAATGGGGATCGGACCCAAATCCCAAAACTTACAGAATAAAGAATTTCACAAAAACAAGAAATACAAACCATATGCATTTAATTAATTTTATAGCATGCAAAAAGAAATTAACAAGAGAAAAATGGGTTTAGAAAACCCTTACCTTTAAAGATCGATCTTCAAAATCTCTTGAACGGAACAAACACCACCACAAAAGCTACCTCAGTAATCGTTGAGTGAGAATCTAGGAGTTTTGTGGGCTCTGACTATTTTGGAAGAGAGAGAGTTTGAGAAAGATGAGGAAGACGAGAATTCAGAACTCTTCTGTTTTTTCTGTGTTCTGTTCTGTTGCTTTCTGTGAAAACCAGAGGGAGAAGAAGAAGCACAACTCCTCATTCCCCACTATCATGTAGAAGAGAGAAAAGAGGGGCAAGGAGTTACAACTCCCACCCAAAATGATTTTTAAAAATTAAAAAAAAAAATTAAACTCAATTATTTATTATTTTTTTATTTAAAAAAATTAATATATATTTATGTGATAACTATCTTATCATATAATAAATATTAAACTATATGTTATATCAAATATAACATATAACCTATAGTTTCTATATTGTATCAATACAATATAACCATTGTTTCTATTCTCTCACCAATGATATTCAATATAAATCCCATTTATATTAAATATAATATATGAATCCAATTCATATAGTTAATATTTAAATCATATTCAAATATTTGTATCATTTCATAAATACTTTATATTATAATGTATCAAATATATTGTAGTAATTATATCATATATAATTAGACTAAATTAATTATAACACATATAATTAGTTCCCTCAATTGATTTGAACAAATTCAAATTAATCTAAAAATTGATTTTTAGTAATTCTCGTTGAGCTACAGAGGAGACCTCATGGACCTGTAGCTTGAAGCTTCAACGATACGTGAATAATTAATTAAACTCCCTTAATTAAATTATTCACCATCCATTAATTGTTGAGCACTCCACCAAAGACTAACAACTGCACTATTTGCACTACAGATATATTTTCGTATCCATTAGATATAACCAGTCAACAATATGATGACCCTTCATAAATTGCTCGTAAGTACAGTTAGGCCAAAATTATCGTTTTTCCCCTGTAGTTACATCCAACTCCTTAAGTACCACTAATCCCTCTAGTGAACAATAAATCATAGTCCAATTATAACCAAACCCCTCTTGGGCTAGGAGAAGATGTGGTGTCATATTGTCCAAGCCCCGAAATTAGCTCTTAGGTAAGAAATTTATCTACATTGGGGAAGCAATGAATTCCTTCTTGTGTAGTTGTGTTCTCAGTTTCGCAATCAAACGAATCCTTAAAATGGTAGGTTTATTGAGTCGGTGAACTTACCACTCTCACCCAGACAAATCAAATGACTGCCTTCATAGGTAAGAGTTCACAACTCACTCAGGATTCAAGTCATATTACCTATGGTCATCCTAGTAAAATGTAAGTCTCTATTATGAACAACATTATATAATAAGACTAGTCATTTCGTGGTCCAGTCTTATACAAACTTCTTTTTATAGAATACCCCAATTCATATGTCTCCACATGAATGATCAAAATCAGATCATTTGTATCACTTTATAATAATTGTAACATCTACAAAGCGGATTGTAGTCGTAGTGTCACAAGGATAAGGTATCTAACATTATCCATCTACTACAGACTATTTAGGTTATCACTTAAACATGATCTATCTGTATGTCTCTACATAAATATTTAAACTACAAGATAACTTTGGATGTTAGTTTATTAGTTTGTGGATTAATGCAACTAAATGTCAAATAAAACATCACATATTTTATTTAATAAATAAAATGTTTGTACAATATAATTATAAACTATAGAACCCTACAAGATTTAGGGCACTAACCCCAATAGCGTAGATCTTTAAACTTTTTATTTTATGTCCAATACATCCTTAAATTTTTTAATTTTATCCCTAATATGCCTGTGACCTATTCAGATATCTTTTTTTATATTCACATATATATAAATATAAATTTTGTTTTATATTTAATAGATTAATTATCATTCCTTTTTTTAAAAAATTGAAAATATCGAAGATATTATATGTAAAATTGAAAAGTTAATAACATATTAAATGGAAAACTTATAGCTTAGGAGACAGATATTTGTAACACATATTTAAAAGTTTAGGGATTGAACTTGCACGTTTTTAAAAAATAGGTTTTTTCATAATGCCACCAAATTAAATAATCTTGTTAAAATCTAGATGCTAGATTTACGAGTTTTGAACCATTTTTATAAATAAAATCATGTATTTAATACTAAAATAACTAGGGTTTGATTTGAGTTATACTCGATCAATAAATTTCTCTTCCTTCAAATAATAGATGTTCTTTACGGGGAGATTCAAACATTTTACCTGCTCGTTGAAGGTATTGATAAATATTTGAACTATGTCGTTCATGTTTAATAGATATGTATGTACGTACGTATGCATGCATGTTTATATGTATGTATATATATATCTGTGCGTGTTTGTGTGTATGTATATAAATATATTTGATTTACTCTTCATCACTAGTTTGTCTGTGTTAGATATTATATTAAATTTGTCTTCACCTACTAAATTAAGCTTTTCGGTCAATTGATGATTTATGATGGTAGCAGAACAGGTGGTCTGGGAAGCTTTTAGGTCAATTGATACTTTAAGAGGTCTTTAACTTTTTTAATCAATTTTAATTGTTTACTCTTAATTGGCCATTCTTCTGGGGTTAACTAAAAAACGAAGTCTTGCATTTCAATATAGAATTTCTTGATCATGAAATGAGTTAAAAATGAATTATATATAATAAAATATTGGAAAAATTACCCTTTGATTCTCAAGTTTCGAAGAATATGTGTGTCTGGTATCTGAATTTAAAATAATTATATTTTTAGTCCCTAGATTTATAAAAATGGATCTATTTGGTCCTTGAGTTTTCAAAATGTAAATTTTTAGTTCTTGAATTTTTTAAAATAAGTTTAAAAAATTCCTCAAATAACTTTATTCTACTATTTTGAATAATTATATTACATTTTAAATTAAAAGAATAATTTTTAAAAATCATATCCTCTCTAATACTATTTTTTTTTAATTTTAAATATCATATAATTATTTTTAAAAAAATCAAATAAAAAATATTCATCGACCTTTTAAACCTATTTTTATAAATTTAGGGGTCAAAAAGAAATTTTTTTTTGGGTATATTTTTAAAATTTATTGAAGAAATGAACATATAACACAAAATATGCTCATTTAACCTTTGTCTACCGAAACTTGAAAATTTATGTAGACGCCCGAGACAAAAATTTAATGGCTTTAGTAGAAAAATGTTTGACATGTGTTGTTCATGCAAACTTTGGTTAATGAAATTTCTTAGGTGTGAACTTTCATAGTACGCTAATCAAAACTTTTCGTTTGTCTTCTTATGTCTCAATTATTTTTTCTTTTTGGTTATTAACGCTTTGAATTCTTTTTAATATTTATTATACCATAGTTTTCTTACTTAATATATTAATCATGCATATAAAAATTTAGAAATAAAATAAATAAAAAAATTAAGGATGTTTATTCAATTTTAGTTAGTTCCTATATTATCAATCAAACATAATAATTATATTAAAAAATACCTTTAAATATACGAAAATCACTTTTGAAAAAACATGGGTTTAGAATGATTGGAATTACCGTTGAAAAAAAAGAAAAAGAACACATAAAAATGCATAGAAATATCCGAGAAAGCTGGATGTTACCTGAGGGGTTTATGGAAAGAACTAAGACATCATGCAAATAATTAATAGTAAGAATGAGATGAAGGAAACAATGGAAGCGTGAAGATGAACTTTTGCATTTGTCTGCCCCTTTTTAACGTTAGAAATCTGTTTTTGTATTACTGTTCCAAACTTCTCAAGGCAATAACAATAACAGTACACACACTCTCTGTCTCCTCATTCTTTTCCAACCAACAGTTTTTTTTTTTTTTTTTTTTTTTACTGTTTTACTGTCCCCTACATTTAACAGTCATTTTTCCCTTTTCTACCCTCTCCAACACAAATCTAGATAATGCTTCTAGAGGACTGTCTTCTTTTTTAGGGAATCTTTAATTTTATTTAATTTTTAATAATATACATTCCTTTTTTTGAGTGTTTGGATGAGACTACGACTCTATAATGTGTTTAGTTGTAGCGTAACTATGTCAAACTATCGTTTTAACCCAAGTTCTCTTTTACTTTTTTTTTCTTCCCTTTTGTAACAGAAGAACGATTAAGTATAACCTAGACGTTGTACTTATTCACATATAGTACTTTCTTTATTATCTAGCACAAACAATAATTTAATCTCTTTTAACAAAAAAAACTAAAATTTCTTGTCATGTGGTAATTTTTAATTGGACAATTGGTAGGCTGCACAAAGATATGTGCAACCCAATCAACACAAAATAAATATTTAAATTTACATCCTCGGATTATTAGAGCAATGTGATTGTCTCATTGGATGAGTATTTGTTCGTCGTCTCACATTAATTAGGGAAGAAATAATCATTAGGTCTGTATAAGTAAGGACAAATATCTCTATCAATATAAAGTCTTTTGGGTGGTTTCAAAAGCAAAGTACTTATGAGAAATTATGCCCAAAATAAAAAAATATTTCACTATTGTAGAGATACGTGGAGTTTTGATTATCCTGATAAATATATCAGTACATCTAATAATGTGGGGCAGTTACCGAACTATAATAGCGGCAAGGTGTTATTGCAACACAAATAGATCAACAACGTGATTGTCTTGTTGGGTGAGTATTTGTTAAGTGTTAGCATAAATTCTTTATATCTAGATAAACCCTAAGATCATTCATGTCAAATTGTCAAGAATAACATACCGGATTCCATTGTAAAATTGATGATAGCTTCAAGATGATGATGGATGACTATGGTCTTCCTCAACTAAAACTCTGAATGCCCTTAGTGGGATCTCTCTCTAGATGGGATTTAAGAAAGACTGAGTACTTATTGTTTTGGTATATTGGGGACCATAGTCTTTATATACTAGTTCAATTAGGGTTCCCATTAAACCCTAATTAACTAGGAATGGGCTTCTACCCATTAAGTTCATACTCAATTAGGAATCTAGGGCCTTAATTAATTAGATCACATAATAGGGTCCAATCTAATAAAATAACCCAATGTGATAAATTATTAATCCACATACATAGTTCATACTTTAATTAAACATATTATTATTTAAATATGTCTAACATTAAGTGCAAACAAAGTCTCACATTACTAGGAGTTGATCATGAGTGTATATAAGAAAAAACAAACATTTGTATAGTTATGAGACTTTTTTGGTGGTTTCAAAAATAAAATAGTAAGTTCATACTATTATGAAGATAAATGGAGGTTTTGTTGTCCTTAATCAATACGTTAACGCATCCAATAATGTGGTGCAGTTACGGAGCCATAAAAGCGATGGTTTTAATGCAGATAAATTGGTAAAAATTAAAGGGATAATAATTAAAATTAAAAGATGGAGGTAGGGGCCGGGTATGTAAGAAACAACCAACCATGGTTGTGATTTGAATCATTATGAGTATATTTCAGAAGGAGATAATGAGAGAAGCTATGGTCCCATATATAAGAAATTGCAATAGCACACATAAAGTGACAGTAGTGTGGAGCTCTGGTTGTGGTTTGGGTTTGCTAAGTTAGTCAGAATAAAAAAAAGTTATAATTTCGACTGTGTGTTGCCGCTCTATACGTTTCTTCTGTACATTGTCTCTTTGTGTTTGTTGAAGCATTTATAACCCAAGACGCGGCTGCAGAGATAAAAACAAAAGAAGGTCAAAAAAAACAAAAACAAAACAAGTCAATTTATATCACTAAATCTTCCAAATTATTATATCAATTTATACATTCCGTTACATTTCATTTAGAAAAATTTTGTTAATTAAGACTTTAAATTTTCATAAATGAATCGATTTAAACTTCATAATTTTCTTAAAGGATTATCTATACCTTTACTCTAATTATCCATTTTATAAAACCAACATTTTAAGAAATTTACACGTTTTTTAGAATTAATGAATGAATAATTTTCAAAGGTAATTGTAATGAAAGGCATAAATTGATTGGTTTATGAAAATTTAGAAGTTTAATTATTGATCAAATTATAAGTTTAACACGATATTGGTCGAACGAAATCTATAAGGGAGTATAAACTAATACATTTATGATAGTTTAGGGTTTAAATTGCTACAATTAATAATACTTCAAGATTATAATTGAGGATTGCAATCAATATATATATATATGCCCAAAAAATTATATATTATAATGACTAAACTAAAAAAAAAAACATTTTGAGTATTAACAAAACTTATAGGTCATTAAATTTTAGGCAACTAGAGGCCATGAATGGACTAAATCCTTCTAAACCCTATTTGAATTTCTAATCTGATCAACCAACTACTTAAATTAATGAAATTGTGTTGCCAATAATTTAACTTGATTTCAAATGGTGCAAACTATTATATTTCTTTTTTCAAAAACTAATTGTTACTCTAATTAGACCTTCAACCTATAAGATTATTGTAATTAAATTCATCATAGGTTTCCACTCTTCCTTTGTTTTATGTTCTTTTTCCTGCTTGAAATGGCAGGCCAAAATTTTGATTTTGAATTTTTTTTTTCCAGTAGTTACTATATGATGGCTTCCTCGGAGCTTAAAAAGTCAAATATATATCTTTGGTTGAAAAAAAAAAAGTTTAATATATCTTTTGTTGGTTTAGATAATGGTAACAATCATTATGGTTTTAGAGATTGTTTGTGTACTTTGCAATGGTTGAGGACTTAATTGTAAAATTCTGTCCACTAAAGTAATGTTGTTTCAATGTGAGGGTTTGATTGTAACATCTTTTTCTCATTTTGGAGGTACTTTAGATAAAAGTGTTGAAAAAGTTAAATTCATTGTTAATCAAATAAACTTATACCTTTTTTTTATTGATCAGTGACTTATTTTAACGTAGAGATCGGAAAAAGATCATCCGTTTGAATTCTCATAATGACATTTATTCGTCAATTAATATTGATTTACACTTATTAGGGTTTCAACACATTTTAAAGTATAAGAACGACCGAAATAATATATCTTCTTATTGTATTCCACCTTTTATCTAACCTTTTGAAAATAGGACGACCCAAATAAGTTTAAGTAGAAAAAAAATTAAAAGTTTTAAAATTTAAGAATCAAACTAGACGTTTCAAAAGTATAAAACTAAAATAGATTAAATTAAAAAGTCTTTGAAAAAAAATCCTTTCTACCAAATGCATATCGATGCCCCCATTCATACTTTTAATAAATTCAGTTGCTTAGAAATAATATCAATGAATGTCAAAGCTGAGTTCTTGGAGACAGTGCATGCATGCACAAATTTATTAATCTTTGATTCTCATAGCCGGCAGAATTAATATAAACTTTGGTTTATCTAGACACATTTTACACCATTTGAATTAGATTTTACAAAACTCCAAATTCATTATTCTGAAGTTTGTCCTCTCATGTAATTGACTCTATTAGCTACCATGTGAAATAAACATAAATTCTTGCATTTAATTCCAGTTAATACAAAGCAAAAAGGTAAAAAATAAAAATAAAAATAAAAAATAAAAAATAAAAAACACGAAGATTAATATTTATAATTCGTTTAAGAAGAGAGTAGAGGTATTAATCTTTAGTAACGAATAATAAAATTAGTTATCATGATTATAAATATATCTCATAATGAACTATTAGAGAGGTTTACAAGTGATAAATTTCTATCATCGATAAATTATTTTGATAATCTATCATTGATAGACCATTTCTACATTTTGTTGTTGATTAAAAAAAGGAAAATAATTTCAAATTGCAAAATTATTGAAAATATTTACAAAATTTCAAAATCTATCAATGATAAATATTGATAGACTTCTATCAATATCTATTAATTGATTTTGAAAATTTGATATATTTTATAAATATTTTAGTTCTTTTTCTATATTTAAAATCCCTTAAAAGAATAAATTTCTAACAATTGGGTATACGCATCTTATAATATTTTCATGAGACCTAAATTTGAGATATTTTACAAAAGAAAAAATCTCTCTAATGCACACCAAAGGATTGATCTGACAAATCAACTCAAAAGTAAAAGATATCATAAAATGTCAATGAGATAATGGTACCAACACTTAAAAGACATAAAAAAAATCTAATAAAGTGATGATATATATTAATTAATAGATTATTTTCAAATATAGAAAAATGAATCAAAATATTTATAAATAATAATAAAATATCACAGTCTATTTGTAATAGATCACGATAGACGACGATAGATTATCTAATAGTCTATTAGTGATATTTTACTATTAATTGTAAATAGTTTTTTAATTTTGTCATTTAAAATAATTTTCTTTAATTATAATTATACACAAATATATGCTAATTAAAACTCTAAAAAGAAAGAGAGAAAGAGAAAGAAAGAGAAAAATAAAATTAGTGAGATTAAAAACAATATGACATATAGTGTTAGTTTATCAGAAAGTGAATGTGATGAGTCATAAAAGTGAGGCCTAAATCAGTGTGTATAGAAAAAAGAATCTAAGGGGACCATTTATTGGTAATTAAATCATCATCCTCTTACCTTTTAGATATCAGTTAGTCAACAACAGAAGAAGATACAGTAGTAGTCTGTCTTTACCAAAAATAAATAAATAAATAATAACAAAACAACAATAATTCATCTGTTCTTCCTTCAGATATGCCCCCACTCCCTCATAAACTCCAAAACCCTAATATACTTCCATTCACACTTTCTTTCATTCAATTCATCTTCTCTTTTTGTTCTTTTCTTTGGGAACAATAATAATTAACACACTGCCTCTTCTTTGGCTAAGAAAAAAAAATTACATTTCTTCCGATGCCCTAATTTTTTTTTTTTTTTAAATTATTAACGAAAGAAAGGATCAAAAGGTGTATCGAGATATCTCAACTAAGTTGATACATCTGTTACTTCTTTGTCATACTGCAATTCCAACAGCGATGCTTTCATTCAATCAAAATTCCACTTCTTCATATGTTCTAACTTCAAACCTTAAAATCCTTTCTTTTTGTAGCTATGATGTATCTTCTAGTACTCTTAATTGGATAGTTTTTCTCTAACTTATTCTATCTGTATTTCTGAATATTTCAAACTTTTCTTTAACTCTGGATTTTGTACTGATCCTTTTTGATAAACACATTTTGTTTTGGGATATGATGAAGGCGCTAAGAGTTTGTCAATTTAATTGAGATGATCAAGTGCGTTTCTGCTTTTTATAAAAAAAAACCCTAAAATCCTTACCAATTTTTTTTCTATTTTGTTACGCGTATAGGTGAGAAATAACATACCGAGTGGACAATAGAACATTATAGATTAAGCTTGCAAATTTAAAATTTGTACCAATAATTTTCTTTCATATTGATTTTCTTTAATTATTGTGTTCTTTGGAATAATAAAGAGTGTGCCTTGTTTGGATATTCTTTTTGAGTTTGGCTTCTTTTTAAGAATGAAGAAAGCAAAACGATCTGCTCTTTTGTTGTTTTTCCATGCATTTCCCTTCAACGTTTGCTTACTTTCCAATGAAGGCCTTTCTTTTGGATCTTTTCTATTACATCTATAAATTCCACATTGTTCTGTTTGTATTTTTATTATCGATGATATGTAATTAAATTTAACTTCATTAATCAATTTAAGTTTTTTGGTCTATTATTGTTTTAAGATAGTATCAAAATAGGTCATTCAAAAAGTCTTGTGTTCAAGTCGCTGCAGTCAACTCATGAATATAGAGATCTAGATATATATATATACACACACAATGATACATACATATATAGCAAAATGATTGCTTCCTTGCAATTTAACTTGAATAAAATCTTCTTCATATTTCCCCCTTTGAAGGTTGGAATGCTTGGAGTGTGTAAATGGACACTATGAAATCTAATTTATATTTATATTTATGATATCTATGTTATTTACATTTTTAACTTTACCGATTCTCTAACTTTACCTATGTCTTTAAATTTGTAATCTCTCCAATAATAAACTGTTATCTTCCTTTGTTAATAGACGTAACTAACATACTATTAGTGAATCACGTAAATTTTTATATCAATTTCTTTATTCTTTACGTTTTCTATATTTTGATTTTCGATTTGATAACATATATATTTCTTTCCCTTTGTGGTTTTGTTTTTTCCTTTGTTTTTCCCACACGAAGTTGCTATCTGAACTCACTTTTTGGCTTCCATGCGCACGAAAAAGGAAGATGGGAATAATATTTAGTTTGTTGGCTTGTGGATGAACACACACTACCTTAATTTTATATATTTTTCTCAAAAATAATATCTACTTTAATAATTCTAGTCAAATATGGATCTTTCTTCTTCTAATTGATCATCTTTCTTTCCTAAAACTCACATGAGAATTATAAATAAATTTTTTATCATTATTATTATTTTAAATCCCCATGTGGTGTATACGAAAGAAGAGAAGAGAAAATAGGATACGGCTCTATAGCTATCAAAATTCAAGAAGGGGGGTTTTATTAATATCATTTATTTATTAATTTTTAAAAAAGAGATTAATTATTTGAAAAAAAATATTTGAGTTCATTCCCACTACAACTGCAACTCATCAAAATTCTCAATTATAAATTGTCACGTGATAATAATATTTTATTATTATTATTATTATTATTTTGTGATTGAAAAAAATTATAAAGATAGATGCAATTTAGACAACATCTATTATCATGCGGGAGTAGTTAGAGTCTTAAAAACACACTTCCAAGTTGGCTTCCATGCATATCTCTCTGCAGAAAAAGGTTTGTGTGGTCCAATTTTTCCTCTTTGATAAAGAAATATTATATTATGTATATATATATATTATATATATATATATATATATATATATATTATATTATATGAAAACAAAATGGTCCATCATCTACAAGCTATAGCTTCTCTCATTGTTCCTTCCAATAGCTTGCTATGATGAATATCAATAATATTAATAGATATCTCTCTCTCTAGGTGTGTGAATAATAGTTAAATTTTGTGTATATCCTTTTGTATGATTTCCAATCTAGCCCTAGCTCCATCACTCTCCTCGTTTTTGTTAAATTTAACACTTTTCTATTTTAATTTTTTTAAAGAGATACTTCGAGAGCTTTGTTGATAAAAGAGTAATCATTGTTCTATCTAACCTCATGCTTCTATTTTTTTTCACATAAAAAAGATAAAGTAGGAAAAGAGTGAGAGAGTTAAAATTTTGGAAAAGAAAAATTATTTTCCTCAATTATGTTGACACTGATATTGATAGACATGATATTTTACTATTTTTGTAAATATTTCAAATGGTTTTATTATTTAAAATATTTTTTTTCAAATTTACAAATTAATAATGATGTTAACTTAAATTTGAAACGTCGAGTTAAATTCTATGTTGATAAGTTATATATAATTATTTTCACATTATTCGATCTAAAAAATAAATCAAAATCATATAATAAACATGATTTTTCTCCCAAACCCTATGTAGCAAAACATATCATGACACGAAAAAATTGCATATGAGAAGATGAAAAACCAATAATGTTATATTCTTTTTTTATTTTTGAAAGGTATTGTAATTAAAATGTGGCGTGGAGAAATCTATGAAAAATTTAAAGATATATAATAAATTGATTTTTACTGAAAATATAACGTGCGTACCTTATTCGTGTATGATTCGAATCACATATTTAAGTACATTGTTTGGTACATATGAGTGACTCTAATGTATTTGGGTATTAATGTGAAATGGAATACTTTTATCTCTTTAAATTGGAAAGTTTTCTTCTAGCTATCTTTTCGTCTTCTCCTATAGCTTGCATGTTGTATCTTTTTTAAAACATATATATAAAAATAAGAATAATAATTAAAAAAAAAAAAAAAAGAAAATAGTAATGATCTGAAATAAAGAGAAGAAAAAAGTGTTGATAATTTAAGAAAAATTATTTTAAATGATAAAATTGTTGAAAATATTTACATGTATAACAAAATATCATAGTCTATTTTCGATACATTACGATAGACTACTATCTGTATCTATCATGACACAGACAGACACATATATTAATCTATCGTAATCTATTGGAAATAGATAGTAAAATGTTGCTAAATCATGTAAATATTTTAGTTCATTTTATTATATTAAAAAATCCTCCCTGATTTAAATTACAAGCAATTCAATAATCATTTCATTTTAAATTTGGGTTGTTTTCAAACATAAAAAATAAATCAAAATGTTTACAAATAAAGCAAATTTCACTATTTACTTGTGATAGACCGTGGCAAGATCTATTGCAAACACAGTCATAGTTTGTTATTATTTATAAATATTTTTGATAGTCTTGTTATTTTATTTTAAAATTTCTATTTTTTTTTTCATTTTAAAAAACACGAGTGTTTTTTTTTTTTTTTTTTTTTTTTTTTTTTTTTTTAACCAAATCTTTTTCCTGCTTTATATATTTTAAAAACGATTTTGAAATTACAAATAATTTTCAATTTAAAGAAAGAAAAAAGCTAGGCAAAACTCATGTTGAATTTAAATAACTTTCAATAACTATAGTTTTTACTGGGAAAAAAACACATTTTTTCCTCTTTAACATATTTCTAATCTCCAACTAATTTAATTTTTTCTAACTTTTTTTCTTTGAAAATTTCTCATTCTTTCTGTATTTTTTAAAATTCTATATAATTTCTATTTCTCTTTCTCTATCTAAATTTTTCATTTAGACATAATTTTTCTTATGATCTCTAAAATAATGTTGATGTTATTTAACTTAACTTCAATTTCTCATATCTTAAAGAAATATAAAAAATAAAAAACTAAAAATATAAGGGACTTCATTTTCTCTTTTACATGTACCTCTCAAAGTTTCCCCCCCTAAAACTTTTCTTAATTTCTTTTAATTTCCCTTTAACTTATTTATTTCTAAGGTTTCTCCCCTAATTTTTATTTCTATCTTATAAATAAATTTCTACCTAACTTTTTCATTTATCTTTGTTTTCTCTCATAACAACTTTTCTTTATATTTTTCAATTCTATTCATTTATCTAACATATCATTTACTCTTAATTCTTCTCCCTCTAAAATTTCATTTTACTTTTACTCAAAAGAATTCTTTTTTTTTTTTAAATAAAAAAACTTTTTTCTCTCTAAAATTTATCTCTTTCCCTCCAATTTTTCCTTTTGACCCTAACTAATAATATTTTTATGAAATTTAAATCTCTCTAAATATTTTTCTCTCTCTATCTCTAAATTTACAATACTTTACTTTTCTCTCTAAAACATTTGTAATCTATGTTTCTATATATTTATTTGCATGTATTCAAACATTTTTCTCTCTTTTTAACATCTTTTATCATCTCTCTAATTTCTTTTAAAAAAAATTTTGAAAAACCAAAAAGAAACCAACAATTTTGATTTTCTAATTTAAGAAAGAAAAAATTATTATCAAACGTACATAGGTTTGTTTAGAAAAAAACATGAACTAAGGCTTTGTCGTAACCCTTTTTTTATTTTCTGTTCTTGAAAATTGCGTTTATTTTCTCCAACTTGTTTACCATGGTTTTCATCTTTTCCTAATATAAACATTTGAATTCTTAGCTAAATTTCAAAAAAAAAAAAAAAAAAAAAAAAAAAACAAATACAAGTTTTCAAAAACTATTTTTTTTCTTTAAAATTTGACGTGGTTTTTAAAAATATTTCTTAGACAGTAGATGACAAAAAAAGAAAAAAAGAAAAAAGGTGAAAGTAGTGCTTATAAAAAAAAAAAAAAACAAAGCTTTGTAAAAAAATCTTTCATTACGGTACTAAATAGAATTACCTAAATAATTGAAAAGTAGAATAAACCATTGTGGGTTGACCTAGTGGAAGACTTTCTTCTAAGCTCTTTCTTTTGTTTTTATCCTTGAGCTAGCCTCGAGCTCTCAATTGTATATATCGACACTTATCACTTTTTTATCGAATGAATTGCTACTATATTTGGGGTACGATGAGAGTGCTATGGATGTGTCAATTTAGTTGAGATATCCTAGTGCACATACTTATCCTCCGTCCTCTAGTATCTCGTTAAAAAAAAAAATCATGGGTTGACCTAGTGGTGAATAGGGGGACATAATCTTGATAAAGGTCTAATACATCATGAGTTCAATCCATGGTAGCCATCTACCTAAGATTTCATATCCTAAAATTAATCGAGGTGTGCATAAGCTAAAAAAGAGGAAGAAGAATTATGACGGACGTTAATCTCCTAAAGCATGACAAATGTGAAGATGTCGAGGACCAGAATTTTTGGATAAATATTGATTATGTATAAGATTTTTCTAATGATCACATGATTCATATCAAGTTATTGTTCTTCGTACAAGGCGTGCATTTCATCAAGGCCATGTGATAGGATAGGACTTAAGCCAAACCTTTTGTAGTTGTCGATAAAGCACTACTCACTACTTTTCAAAAATGTGCAGCACCAACAATGGTCCCCCAATTCTTATAATTAACACATCTTCTCTTCTTTTATTTTTCTTATATATTTCTTCCCATCCTTTTTCTTCCCTCTATTTCTTTATTAACAATACATCAAATACTTACCACTATTATTAAATCATTACTCATTCCAAAAACTTCTCTTAAATGAGTAAGAGTTTATATATATTTTGTATTGTATGTTCAATTCACTTGTCTAACTATAGTCTACCTAGCTAACACAATTTTGGATTTGAGGTGGGATGAGAGTACTAAAAGTGTATCGATCTAGTTAAGATACTTGGCTATACCGACATTAAGATTAAATATAAATGAAGCATAAGTTATACTTTAAATTATCAAAAAAATACCTTTTTGGTCCTTCTAGATTTTGGGTTTAGTTTTCAGTTGTAGGTTTCAAAATGTTGACTTTTTTACTTAATTTTGATGCAGGTAGAATTAGAAACTAATGTGTTTAGAACTAAATGCGTGACATTTTTAAAATTTATGGACTATATAGAAACTTAAGTTTATCAAACTCAAAACTTAAGGACTAAATGTGTACGTAACATTTTGAAACTTATAAACCGAACAAAAACTAGATTCAAAATTTAGGGAAAAAAATATTTGTTGTCAACAAAATGCATAATTACAAGAACAAACTTTAAACTTTTAGGAAAAGTAATAGTTGTTTTATTAACCAAAGTTATGCTTTAAGTGACTTGTGATATTTTAGTATAGAGTAAAAAATGTGATTCTATGTCTAACAAAATCTTACAATAGAGATCTTTCTCTCTCTTTCTCTTTTTTTTTTTTTATCAAGATACTAAAGAGAAGAAAGAGATTATGTGTAGACTGAGACATCTCAACTAAATTGATACATACATAACGTCTTCATCATACCATAAATCCAAAAGTACGAGAGAATTACGATTAGTTTTCTTTATTTGACATTTGTGTTAAAAGCAAGTTTTTTTTTTTTTAAAAAAAAAAAATTATCAAGTCAAGAGTAGTACAATTATCCGAGCCGATGGCGATCCAAGCCACGTGGCTGCATATGGTCCATTGCTTTAGCTTTCCAATGGAGGATGGTCGGTTGAATTCCAGCATCTTCCTTTTAGTTTTTTGTTTTTTTGTTTTTTTTTTTTTCCCTTTTCTCTAAGTAAGCTCAACCCTTGAGCTACATATCAAGTTAGATACCCTGTGGAAATAAAAGGCAAAGCTTTTCCCTTTAAAAAAGAAAACCAATTTGCTGGAGCTAGGTTTGAAGCTCCTATTTGAGAACTCCAAATTTCAAGGATTCATATTACATAAAAACTACTTTTGGTACCAAACTGCTAGAAGCTGAAGCACATAGAAGAGGAATATCAGTGCTTATGCGTAAGTAATTTTAATTCTCTCTTCATATTGATATCTAATCTTCAATAATCCTTAAATTAAATCTTACAAAACCCTCTTTTTCTTTCTCTTCCTCTTAACTTTCAGCCACTGATTGAGTCAATTTAGTCTTTTCTTCTGCTTTATTTGTTTTGAGCTTGGAAATCCCTAAAGAAATAAGGCACACAGTTTTAGTTAATTTCAACAGCTAATTAGTTAAATCAGTACAGAAAAATGATAACTTTTAAGAAAAACATGCAGATGTTTTAATTACTAAAAGGTTATTCAGCTGCTGATTTCAAACAAACCCTTTTTTGTGTTTTGAAGTAAAAATTTCAAATTCCCTTATTCAATTCTTGTAATCTTATGACCTTGATGTTAGGGTTTCTGGGCTTGTCCAATTTCTTCAACTCAAAAAAATTCACAAAATTTGAGTATTATTATATATATATATATATGGTGTCTCTTCACAAGCTAATGCTAATGAATTGTGAAATTTTACACATTTTTTAGCTGCAGACAAACATGATGAGAGACATAATATGATTAAAACTTCTAAAGATCAAGAGAATTCACCACCTCCAAAACTAGCAGCAGTTTCATCAAGCTCTTCCGCGGCTGCGACGCCATGGCTTAGGTTGAAGGATCCAAGGATCGTGCGCGTGTCGCGAGCTTTCGGAGGCAAGGATCGACACAGCAAAGTTTATACTATAAGAGGGCTGCGCGACAGGCGTGTAAGGCTTTCGGTTTCGACTGCAATTCAGCTCTATGATCTTCAAGACCGCCTCGGCCTTAATCAGCCGAGCAAGGTCATCGATTGGTTGTTGAGTGCCGCCAAGGATGAAATCGATGAACTCCCTCCATTGCCAATCCCATCCGCAAGCCTCGGCCTTCACTACCAATCTATGCTACCACACCCACATAGATCGGAGTTCAAAATCATCGACAAGGCCGAGATCGAGGACGAGACCGATGAATTACAAAAACAACACAAATCAAATAATCCCTCTCACCCTTCTTCTTTCTCAGCCCTTTTGAACAATGTGTCTACCCCTCCATTTGGGTTTTATTGGGATCATAATCCATCATCATCATCAACAACAAATAATCTTCCATTTCTTACATCTCAACCTGAGGATAGTAATAATAATCTTCATAACTTCAATCATCTCAATTTGTCTTTGCCTTCCCCTTTGTCTCTTGAGTTCAATCACTTGCACCAAAATTTCTTCATTAACAATAATTCTCTCAATAATACACCTCCTAATAATTTCCACCCCAATGTTAAGCCTTTTCACTTTAGTATGGCTACCAAATTCACTTCTCAAGCCAAGAAAAACAATTCAGATCCTTCAAGTAATAAGGATCATGGTTTTGCTTCTCATCAATGATTTTCTATGAGCTTCCAAGTGTTAGAGGAGAGAATCATAGCAAGAACTACAGTGGAAATTAAAGGTATTATACTCTTGCTGATTCTTGAAGGGGAAAAAAATCTCTCATTGCATTACAATAATCTATCATCATTTTCACATATATTTGAACACTCGAATTTCTAGTTTGATTATCTTCGTTTTTGTTTTCGTTTGTTGATCATTGTTATTTACATTCTGGATTGAGTTGAATTGGAATAATATTTTTTTTTTTACCTTCTTTTGTTTTGAGAATGCAATATTTAGATTTGAATTATCTTTCATCTACTACCTTAAACACTATGTTAATTAGTAGAGACCTTTTTTTTTAATAAAACTAATTTGATTGTTTTGGTGTTAAATTGGTCCAACTATCAATCAACCCAACACATGTGAGTGGGGTTAATTGGTTCTAAGTTATTTGGGTTATTTGTTTCAAATTTTGTGATGAATATATATTGTTTGTTTCAGTATTTGCTTACTTATTTTTCAAGTTAATTTTCAGTTTTATTTGCAACATATGTGGGTGGGGTTAGATGGTTGGGTTTGATTCAGTTTGTTGGATCATGAGTTTTTTTTAAGACACCACTAATTTTAGTTTAATATATGATTCTATACTTTTGATATATCATTTTTTCAATTTCATTCTTAAGATCTTCTAAAAAGTCTCCCTCTGTATATCTTTTCTGTATATCAAGGTTATATGCATATGTCCTTAGTCAATTTCTTAAGCTTAGCAATATGGTTAAAAGAACAAAAATAATGTAAGAACATAAAAGTACTTGCTTCTAGTTTCTCCATTATTTTCTATGGATGTTAATTAACCCCAATGCATATGTGGGTGGAGGTAAGAGATTACTATGAGTTAGGATTTGATCAAGTGAAGGACTAGATATATTATTTAAATTTTATAAGGTAATTAAGATGTCTGGCTCATTCATTATGAGACCTCTTTCTGATAAATATGTTGTTTTTTGTTTTTTGTTTTTTTAAAAAATCAACTTAGAAACACTACTTCCCTCTATTAATTTATTTGTTTTAGTATCTATTTTTAAGAGTGTTTTGAAAAACTAAACTAAAATTTGAAAAGGGTAGTTGTTTTAATTAATAAAACTGTTGAAATATTTTCAAGTATGACAAAATATCAATATCTATCAGTGATATATTACGATAGATATTTATTAGACACGAATAAATATCTATCGCAGTCTTTCGCTAATAGATAGTGGCATTTTGCTATATCTATAAATAAGTTGATTCATTTTTCTTTGTTTGAAAAGAACATTTTTGAAAACTACTAAATGTAGTTTTAGTATTTTTTTTTCTTTGAAAAATTTTCATAGATAGAAAAAACGTCAAACTATTTACAGAATTAGCAAAAAAACACTGATAGATATTGTTAGACTTCTGTCAGCATCTACTAGTGATTAATTTTTATCTATTTCTATCATTGACAGAAATTGATAGACCTCTATCAACCTCTATCAAAGAAGATTAAATTTTGATATTTTGTGTAAATAATTTTCCTTTTTTATTTTTGAAAATCTCTCTTTTTTTTTTCTTTTAGAATTTCAATCCATATCCTATTTTATGTTTCAGATTCACTGAGCTCAATAAATGTATTCAGGATACAACCTAAATTCTGTTTTTGAAAATTATTTTCGGGCTTTGTGATCCAAAATTTTAAAAATAATATTTTTATGTTGTAATTGTATCCATATTTTGAATTTTAAATTTTAAGATACAAAATTATATTAAAGAAAGGTAATAAACTCAATTTAATTTTAAAAAATTAAAATATGTATTATGTAATGTATTATTATTATACAATGTTTTTGTAACATAAAACATGTTCATAAATAAATGGTAAAACTGCTGAAAATATTTCTAGTATATATAGCAAAATGTCTCTACCTATTAGTGATAGATCACGATAGATTTCTTTCATTAAGCGATAGACCATAGACCATGATGGAAGTCTATCGCAGTCTATTTCGGATAGACAACATTTTGTTATATTTGTAAATAAGTTGGCTCATTTTCCTTTATTTTAAAACAATCCTAAATAAATTAATAATGATTTATTGCCAACTAATATTTAGTGGGTAACTACAACTACTTTTGTGATTTATAAATATTATATTTCACATATTTTAAATAATTGTTTAAATTAGAATTCAATTTCTGGATTTGTTGCTAAACACAAATATGAAAAACATGGAATACAATTATGTTTTCATTGAATCCCTTATTTTTTAAATTTCTATTTTCTTATCGGTTCTTTACCAAAAAGGTCGTAAGTATTTAGTTAGGAAAAATGAAAACTTTGATAAAAAAGAAAAATATAAGTATAATTTTTAAAAATTAAATGATTCTAATTTAATTTTGTAATACAATAAGAAGCGGGGATTCAAACTATAGATAACATCTTGGTTGTTGACATGTATCATAAAATTTCGAACTTATTAAAAAAAAAACCAAAGTCATAACCACAAAGTTGTGTTCAAATTGGTATCCTTTGGGGAAAAAAAAAGTATATTGTAGATGTAAAATTATATAAATATTAGGGAGAAAATTGTATATTTATTTATTATTGTTTAAAATAAAAGATATTCTAATATTCAAGAAAGGTATTATATTTTACGTCGTTCATTCACATTTTTTTTTCCTTAAAGCATTCCATATAATATAGAACAGCTTACAAGAATTTACTTTATTTTTCTTATTCACTTCATTTTATTCATGGAAGCCATAGGATGCATGCATATAAAAGTTACAAACAAAAAAATAAGCCGTGAGAAAAAATCATATAACTATTTTTAAATATAGGAAAATGAGTCAATTTATTTATAAATATAGTAAAATTTTATTGTCTATCACTGACATTGATAGACGTCTATCAATATCTTTCATTGTCTATCACTAATAGATAATATATTTTTATTATATTTGAAAATATTTCTAACAATTGTATTATTTAAAATAATTATCCAAATTGAAAGTAAAAAGAAAATAGATGGAAGAAATAAATACTTTAACGAGAAGAAAATAAGAGGAGGTAAATTACACAAATATTCAATTATATCGATGGTTATATAGGATAGGAACATGAGAGAAATCTTTGAAATAAACTATAAATAAAATTATAATAGAGAATTGGTTTTACTCGAACTTATTGAGAATAATGTCAATATAAAATCAAATCTAAATACAACAAAAATCAAATAATCAAGCATAAATTGTCACCCTCATGTTTCTTTCAAGATGAAAAGTTCCTTTAAATTTTTCCTCTTTTTTTAAAAAACATTAAATTAGAAAATGCTAGTTGCAATAATAAGCAAATGACCCTTTTAAATTGTCCTGTCCATTTTGTGTTAAGCTTTCATAATTATTTTATTTTACTTTTAGTTTTAACATACTCAAATATGTAAGGCTAAAAAAAAGAAAAGAAAAAAAAAATCTTTAGACCTCTAAATTTCTTACTTTATTATCTACTTTAATTTTGATCAATATATTCGAAAATCAAGTTAAATTCTAAAAACAAAAAAAAATAGTGTTTTTGAAAACTTGTTTTATTTTTGGAATTTAGTTCAAAATTCAACTTTGGTACTTAAAAAAAAAAAAAGAAAATTTATTTTAAATGACAAAATTGCTTAAAATATTTACAAATAACAGCAAAATGTCATAATTTATCTATAATAGGCTGCAATAGATCACTACTATCTCTATCTGTGTCATAATAGACACATATAGTAGTCTATCATGGTCTGTAGTAGATAGATAGTGAATTTTTTTCTATATTTGTAAATATTTTGGTTCATTTTCCTATATTTGAAAACAACCCTTAAGAAAATATTACAAATCATTATAAAAAAATAAGACGAAATAAGCTTAAAAACTAAAAAACAAAAAACACAATGGTTACTAAACGAGAGTTAATTTTTTTTTTTAAAAAAAAAAAATTAAGTTTATAAATAATACTCCTACCCATTAGTTTCTTTGTTTTATTCCTCACTTTCGATAATTTTTTTTTTCCGAAAACAAAACTAAACTTGGAAAACTAAAAACAAAACAGGTTTACAAAACTTATATTATTACTATTATTATCCAATAATATATATATATATATATATAGAGGACATGTGTGGATTTATATATATCATGAATCCCAAAATTGTATCAAGTTTTAAATTTTAAAATGTTTAGGATTGAAATGAAATAGCGTGAAAGTAAACAACAGGATGCTTAAACATATAAAACATAAAAATGCAAGTTTCATTTTTTAGTTTCATGTCTATTTAGTGTTTATACTAAAAAATAATTTATCAAACATAATATTTAAAATTGTATTTATATAGGCTCATTCAACCAGTATCTATGGATTTTATTTTAGGCCCTTTAAATATATTTTTTTATAAGTCTTTAAGGCTCTATTTGATTACCATATCATTTGAATTTTTTTTAAATGAATAAATTTATAAATATGGGAAGATTTTAAAAAATAAAATAAATAAGAGAAACTATTTACATAAAATAATAAAATTTTAATATTCTTTGATAGAGACTAATAGAAAGTAATACAAGTCTATCAATATCTATAGAAATTTATTATTCACTAATAAATAGTTTGACATTTTTTTCGTTTGTTAAAATTTCCTTTTCTTACCACTAAATAAATTAATTAGTGTCATTTGAATTTTATTGCTTAATACTTACGTCATACATTGACTATATTTTTTTCTTTGAACATTACGTTGACAAGAGTTTTAAAGGATTAGTTTGCATATTGATTTCAAATTGGCTTAGGCATTTCGCAATCCGAGAAAAATCAAAGATTAAAATATCGACGTCGATATCAAACTTTATATCGATAAAATATCGATATCCGTAGATATTTTTATAAGTCACGAAATTGATAAAATTTATTTAGATTAATAATTAAGTTATTTTTACTTCTAAACTAAATTACGGTTATTGCTATTAGTATTCCTATTCGTATTGGTTTAAATAGATATGTTTTAGGAGCATTTGTAAAAGATGTTAGAGATATTTATGAATATTTAATATTGATATTAAACCATTCGCTATATATAATATATTGATAAATATTTTCATCCTTGGAAAAAAAAATCACACACGAAGCAAGAAAAAGAAATTATAGGACATGGAAGTAGGGGCTAATAATTGATAGGAAAAAGAAAGATCAAAATTGCCTTAAGAAAAGAAAAAAAGAAAGAAATGAAGAAAAGCTGGCGAGTTCAGAATGAAGAAGACAGATCGGGGACTGGAAATTACTGAAAAGCACAAGATCCAACGAGATAATGTTACAGAAAAACTTTGATCAGAAACGTCGTAGGACCAAAGGGATTTCTTTCGAAGTAGTGTTTTGTTTATAATTTGAAGGGCAAAAGATACATTCTTTTCTCTAAATTTTCTTGAACAACTGTTCTACTTTTTCCTTTTTAGTTTAGTTTCATTTTTTCGTTAAAGAAAAATAAATAGTATTCAAATCCAAGACATGCATCATTTTCATTAAAATTCACGTTTCGTATAGAATTATGTTGGATTTTGTATGCTAACCAAAGTATGTGTTCACGATGTTAGAAGTTTAAGGGTCGTATGATCTGTTTTCTATTTCTATTTCTCATTTTTGAATTTAAGCGTCTCTAAAAAGGGGACACATTTGAGAAACCACTTTTCGTTTTTGCTTCAGTTTATATTTCTTGTTCTACAAATTAACTAAACTTGCTCTTTGCTCTACTAGTATCAGACACTGAATGACTCGAGTGAGAAATGACATTGCTAATCAAAATTGGGTAATATTTGAAGGATAGATACAACTTTGTTTTTGTATTTAGTAGTATATTGAAACTTATTTGTATTAGATGAAATAAACTTTTGATAGTTTTTTTTCAATATTAATGTATGACATTTTTTAAAAAAAAATTATATTACTACAAAAAATAAAAAAACAAGAAACAAGAAACGAAAACAAAAAATAGTTACCAAACAAGTTTATGTTTTTTTTTCATTCAAGAAATTGAAAACAAGAATAGTTTTGAAATATATTCTTGTTTCTAGTCTTTAATTATATAGAAAACAGATAAAAAAAGAAGCAACAAACGGAAAACGGAAAATGGAAAAGAGGAATATTATCAAACAGGTCATAAGTTTTCACTTTAAATGTTAAAAGATACCGAAATTTGGTATTAACTGTGAATTTCTAATTTTCAGGAGGAATTGAACGATCACCATTGTACAATGCAAGAAAAACTTGCATTGATATCATGCTTGGCTACCAACACTCTGATGATCATGTCAGTACTTGTTTAGAGCGCTAGAGAGTAAAAAGTTTAGGATGTATTTCAACATACCTCAAATGTCACGAGCCCTTAGGTTTTGTAACAATTATTCGTTAATTAACTTCTTGGGTCATTAATCAAATCGTTACTAATTGTTATGAATTTTTGGAATGTAACATCCCGATTTCAGATAAATTATCCAAAATCATTTGGCTTTAAGTTCCTTTAATTTTGGATTTTGGAGCCAAATTGAGTTAGATTTAAAAAGATAATTAACTAAAACTTATTTGATGAGAGATTTGGAATTTTTGATTTAGTTTGTTTAAACATTGTTTGAAATATCGAGGGATTTAGAATTTAAGAAGATATTATATAGGTATTGACTTTGCTTGATGAAAACTAGGATTTGACTTGAGGTTATATATATTGGAGTTAAGAAAAAGGGATAGTTGCAAATATAGATATTAGACCAAAGTATTAATAAATATAATATAATGTAAAAAAGATTACAAATATGGCCAAATTTAAATAGTATATCAGTGATAAACCATATTATGAATATGAGTCTATCAGTGATAGACTTGGAGATTATCGACGATAAAAGTCTATGACTGATAGATTTGTCTATATTTGCAATTTTTTTGAATGATGTTATACACTTGATTATTATTTCTAAAAATGGTACCCATTGATTACCCTAAAAAAAAAGAGTTTGTAAAATTGAAGAGTAAAACGAGACACAATGGAAATACAAATACCAAGATGTTATAATATTAAAATAAATAAAATAAAGTAACATAACTAAAAATATAAAATTATGAATATAGGAAATTATAGAGTTATGGAATTTATCTTTATTTCTCACCAATATGTGCACATTTTCAAGATTCACCAAATGCCACTATTTATAGACAATTGGAAAATAAGGATGTGTCATTACATAAACACTAAGAGTGTGTAATCTTGAGACACATAGACAATACATGGGGTAATAGGAGTATGACACTTGGTCTTTGGATACTAAGCATGAGCATCTATATTACACATACTTTATATTATTTATAATACTCCCCCTTAGATGCTATATTTCATATATATATATATATATATATATATATAATGTCTCGTTAAAACCTTACTAGGAAAAAACCCAATGGAAAATAAATTATAGTGAAAGAAAAAGAGTACATATTTTATATAATCTGATACTTCTAAAAGAATATAATACATTTGCTCCCCCTCATGAAAACATCACTTGAGATCTTTGAATCACTGTATTCCAATGTTGTGCACCATTTTTTCAAAGGTTGTGGTTGGTGATGCCCCTTTGAAAGTAAGTCTGTTAGGTTACTCTTCAAAATTTGTTATACTGTGATCTTTGGTGAAATATGTTTTGTTCTATCTCTTTTAATATATTCTCCTTTGATTTAGGCTATACATGCGGTGTTGTCTTCATATAATATCGGTGGAAGACTTTTACTAGAAGACAAGCCACGTGTTCCACAAATGTGCTGAGTCATTGATCTTAGCCACACATATAGACTAGCCTCATGGATTGCAAGAATTTCAGCATGATTTGAGGAAGTGGTTATTATGGTATATTTCACTGATCGTCATGATATAGCAATTCCTCCATATGTGAATAGATAACCTATTTGAGACCTAACTTTTTGTGGACCAGATAAATATCTAGAATCTGCATAACCAACTGATCAAAATTTGATTTATTTGAATATAACAAATCTCCATATCAATTGTTCCTTGAAGATAGCAAAGTATATGTTTAATTCCATTCCAATACCTTTTTTTCGGAAAAGAACTATATCTAGCTAATAAATTTACTAAAAATACAATATCTGGTACTGTATTATTTAACAAGATACATAAGTGCACCAATTGCACTAGGATATGGTACTTCAGGACCAAGAAGTTTTTCATTATCATCTCGAGGTTGAAATGTATCTTTTTTCACATCTAGTGAAGGAACTTCCATTGGAATGTTCAATAGATGTGTTTTGTTCATATAGAATCTTTTCAAAAATTTTCCTATATAAGCCTGATGAATAAATATCTGATAACAAAAATTTGTAAATCTTTAAGCATGCACTTTGATGAATGAATGAATCGAGCTCTTGTCCCCGACAACGGCGCCAAAAACTTGATAACAAAAATTTGTAAATCTTTAAGCATGCACTTTGATGAATAAATCAATCAAGCTCTTGTCCCCGACAACGGTGTCAAAAACTTGATAGACAAAATTTGTTATTTTATCTTTATCTTATTATGCGCTAATGAATGAAAATGATGATGCTCTATGTGCTCAAGTGCTTTGCGATAAAGATATTGCTACAATACTACGTTCTAGGTGTATGCGTTGATGATGATATGCTTCGTAATATGCGATGATGTAGTGCGTGTCACAAGTTTTCTTGCGCTGGAACCAAATATAATTCTAACGCAAGTTTCTCAGATTGACTTGAGGTCGAACACGGGGATTGTTGTTGTTTAGATGCGATACTAATTTGGTAAATGCGATCGGTTTATCATAAAGAATAAAGAATTGGTTTGTGTAGAAAAGTAAATTGTGATGAAAAGTAAAATTGCGATATAGTAAATTGCGTTGTAAATAAAATGCGATGATAAAATAAATGTCTAAACTATTAATGATACAGGGTGAGGACTGGCTGTGAAGTTGTGCAAGATAATCTAGTGAATGTGGTGGCAAGTCTTGTGATTGAATCAGAAAGAGAATGGGTTGAGGGAAAGGACATCGCAAGTTTGTCAATTCTGGTTGAGAACGCAACTAAGGTTCCGCTTTCCCTTGGCTTACACCTTTCAGTGATCAACCATGTTCCCATATGTCTATGATGAAACAGGGATGGATGTAATGAATGCAAGGTTGTTTCCATCTTTGTAAATACTTCTCACTTTAGTTAACGCATTCTTCCAACCCTTTCTCAATAGGCGGAATAACATCTTCACTTCTGCTCTCACAGGTGAATATGCCGTCGAGCATGTTTTAGCTAAACTTAACTGATTACCTTAACAAGGATTAACTCACTCGCTTAATCCTTCCCCTTTACCCAGAGGATTAGTGACACATGATGGAGAAAATGGATGATGAATGTATGGAAAATAACAGAGAGATGGTAATGATGACGATAATGATATTAAATCTATAGATTAAGCGTTTGGTACAGATTGTGAATGAAAGATTAAAGAAAGATGAACACAGAAAATGAATGAATGAATAAAAACAAATACGGAAAGAGTGTCAATGTCTTGACACAGATCTCGATCGGAGACGTTGTGTTTGTCGGCGTGTGGATGAGATGGAGTGGAAAGCTTCCCTCTCAGGCTTACTTTCCAGGTAGAAGTGACCTCTTGCACAGAACTTCTTCTTCAGGAATGGGAAGAATTTCTTGCTCGGAGACTTACCTTTTAGCCTTGTCTCATCGTTCTCCCCAATTTTCTCTACAATGTCTCTTCGGACCAACCTTCTTTACATTAAATTCAAGGAAGCTATTTATAGACCTTGGCTCTCGATATTAGTGGTCCCACTCTGAAAATCTGATAATTCCTGCCATGGCGTAATGGAAATGTCTGCCTTGCTCCACGATGAATTTGTCAGAATCGTACAATAGAAACGCTGTACACTTGTTAGAATCTCCTGCGTATGCGTTGCTCTTCACATCTTTGATCGATCGCCGCATGCGGTGTAGTTGTTTTGATCTCTTGTTGATTGCCGCATGCGATGAAAATGCGTTGATCGCTTGAATCCATGATCGATCATCACATGCGCTGCAATTGCGTTGATCTTTCTTTGTTCTTGATCGATTGCCACATGCTGTGTGGATGCGTTGTTCATTTTTTTCCTCGAGCAATTAACGCATGCGGTAACCTATTTCCTGCAAAACAAAGACTTGGACATTCCATTTCGCCATCGCAATGGGGTTAGTGGGTGTGTTCACGACACTTTACAATTTTCGTATTTCTAAGCCAATTTCTATACTGTCGATGCAACTTTTCCTTCTTTTTGCCGCATAATCTAAATAAAAAAACATAAATAAATTTTATTTCTACAAGTTATCACACCCCCAAATTTAGATATATGCTTTCCCTCAAGCATATCTTCGACTAAGGTAATTCCGCTCAACTCCCATCCTAACTTTGCATCGATCAGCTACTCCGAATGCTCCACCTCTACAAAATTACTCAACACCGCAAGTTCCTTCTATCCTTTAACATTTCTTCACATGTTCTACTTTATTCTTATCTAAAACAAACCTCTACCCAAAGTTCCCTTCTAGTTTTGAGAAGAATGTTTTACCTCTTCTTACAAAAACAACGAAGTGCGTCTTTATGCGGTGGCCTGGATTGCGTCACCTTATTAGAGAATGTTGATCATGGTTACACCCTTCGTTTTGGCTTGCTTCCACGGGTGTCATGCGAGCATCTAACTACGGTTGTGTACCAATCTCAACTTCAACTCTTGATCCTCAGCCAAGTTTTACTTTTGCTGCTCAGAGGAGTTGTCTCTTTTATTCTTATTTTCTCTCTTTTTTTTTTCTATTGCGTCGATCCTAGAAACCTACATTTGTTTTGACTTGCTCCCATGGGTGTCATGCGAACATCCAATTACGAGTAGGTTCCTTTCACGACTTAACTCTTATCAGGTTGGGATTTTTCCTTGCACTGACAATGGAGTTTTTATGATTTTGTTTTTTTGGGTACTAATGATGAATGCATTTGCCTGATATGACCGCATCCACTCGATCGCATCTGCTTAGACCTTCCCCACCCCCAAATTTAGAGATGCGCAAGGTCCTCATTGCGTTGTTTTGGACAGAAAAGACAGAACACTTAGTCAAAATTTTGAAAAGAAGGTTTGAGCAGAGTCTTGAAATAAAGAAGGTAAAGTAGAGCTATTGCGATGAATTGTCTAAGTGTTAGGCAGAAAATGCAATGTATAAAGAAAGTTTGCTAAGGGTATGCATACTACTCATCATGGCAGCGTAAATAAAAGACAAAAATTACCGCAATAATTGACAAAGGATGATAAAAGTAAAGAGGCTAATGCATATGGAAAAAATAATTACTCAGTTGTATAAAATTTGTCTAAGTATACAAAAAATCATAAATATCGCAACACCAAATTGTAGCTTGTACAAAAGAATACAAGGTATAGCTTCTATATAAAAAAATTTGAATGAATGGACACAAAGAAAAATTGCAAAATTGAGGAGACGGTGGCACACCCCCAAATTTAGAGTTGCGGTGGGGGATCTTGAGGAGGATGTTGCGGAGGAGCTCGTTGAGGCGCTTTTTGAAACTGCAGAGGTTGCTGTAGATGGGGAGGCACCATGGGACCATGTAGATATGCTGTTAAGTAATTGAAGTACTCATGGTTGCACTCTGCCTTCTGTCTCTGATTCAGGCGGATGGTAAAGATATTGCGTTGAATATTAACCAACGCCTATCGCACCATTGTATTACTGCGTTGCAACTCTGCGTTGCTCTCCTGCAACTCCGTTATTGCTTGGCGGAAGAAGTTGAGCTGATGAGAAAAGAAGGACCACATATCTGCTAAGTCAGCAGCAAGGGATGCGATGGTGGGTTGCGCCTTCGATGTCTTACCAGCATCGGTTTGAGGTTGAGCGGAAGTGTGAAACCCGGATTTCTATTTTCCTTACTT
This sequence comes from Benincasa hispida, assembly GCF_027475165.1. Taxonomy (NCBI): domain Eukaryota; kingdom Viridiplantae; phylum Streptophyta; class Magnoliopsida; order Cucurbitales; family Cucurbitaceae; genus Benincasa; species Benincasa hispida. Next base: position 57,692,477 of record NC_143478.1, read on the forward strand.
AAGAAAGTGATAAAAGAAATTAGCTAAGTGAAAGTTAAATCCTATGTTAAAGGGAAGGAAATTTCTAAGTGTTAAGTAGATTTTCCTTGAATAATTTAAGTTGAGCTTTAATTGGTAAAATTGTAATGAAATTTGTACAATAAATAGGTTGACGAGGAAGTTAGTGTGGAATGGTGAAGAAGGAATGGGGATTTGAAAAGAGAAAATATGGAAATTGAGTTTGGGAAATTTCGGAAAAATTCAGCTAAGTATAAAGAAGTTATATGAAATGCGTTATGGCTGAAGAAAGGATTGAAGAACTGAGAAAAATATGGGAAATTATTTTGGAAAATCTGGAAAAAAAAATGTGTAGAAGTTGCACGGAGACAAACAATGTTCACAGTAGCTAACAACAAGATTAGTGAGATTAGAGAGAAAATGGGAGAGACCGAGATTGGAGAGAGCAAGACCAGTGAGAAAGTGGGAGAGAGAGCGAGAGTATGAGCGAGAAAGTGGGAGAGAGCTACACCAGCGAGATTGAAGAGAGCGAGATTATGAGCGAGAAAGTGGGAGAGAGCGACACCAGTGAGATTGGAGAGATCGACACCAGTGAGAGTGGAGAGAGCGAGAGTAGCCTGTGCATACAACATTGCCTCATCCAGTGCTGCATTCGAACGCCTCGTCCACGCGGTCGAAGGGCCTCGCCTATGCATCCAACGGCTGGGCAAGCATATATGCGTTAAATTTGGCTGCATTATTGTGGATCATGCATTGAAAACCCTAAGCTGAACACGGAGGGTGAGGTCACAAGGGCAAATGTCAGCCAAATCATGTGTCTTATTGGGAGAAATTCTTAAGGGCTAAGGAATTGTGGTGGACGCATATGAAGAAGACACTTTGGGCCAAGATGATACAAGCTTGCGTTGATAAGGGGAGAGGTAAACACTTGGCCATGCAGCCAAGTAGGTGGTGTCAACACCAGGGAAATTTTGGACGCCTATAAATAGAGCCTTTGGAACTTCATTCTCAAATCACAAAATCAGAAATTACGTAAAAAGAGAGGGAGAGTAGAGCGCATTGGATAGTGAGGATTGAGGAGAACGCATCAAATTTGGACGAGAAGATCTCCCAATATACTCGTGTGTTTGGAGTGATTTTAAAGCCATAAGAAAGCTCTGGAAGTCTAGTTTTCAGACTAGGGATGCCGGAGGAAAAAACTCAAAGGAACCAGGTTGGAGATTGAAAAGAAGGCAGAAGGGTCAGACTATTGGATCGGTCTGGGCCAGTCTTGAATATTCTGTGATTCCGGCCAAACCACGAAGATTTCTGAGCTAAAAGTTTAGGGTAAGCTTCCTGATATATTTTAGAATAAGTTTTTAGAAGGAAGTATTTCAAAATAAGGTCAAAACTATGAGTAATCTAAACTGTAAGTTGAATCTAGATTCTGGGGGTGAAAAGGAGCCAGAGGAGACACTAGAGTGAAAAGCTCATAAGAAATCAAGGTGAGTGGCTAAAATGTTTTGACTAAAACATTTTTCTTAAACTGTTTGATTACAACGTGTTATAGAAAGCATGTTTTCAAGAATATTCTCATGCCTACTAGTTTTATGAAGTAATTTCCAAGCAAGTTGTGAATTATGTTTTGAACGCATGCATGTGTGAGAAATTGTTGAAAAACTATTTACATGTGTTGATTTGATCCAGCATGCGTTAACATCTTTAAAGCCATGTTTTATATCTGTTATACTTTACATGCTTTAAAGAGAAAAGTCATTTATGACTAGTTTTACTAAAATGTGATACCAAAGGACATTTGAGAAGGTATCCGCCCAACTAGATACTGAAGGACATTTGAGAAGGTATCTATTGGTACTGAAGGATGTTTGAGAAGGTACCAAGCGAACAGGATACTGAAGGACGTTTGAGAAGGTATCCTAGTAGCTCGATACGGAAGGACATTAAGAAGGTATCTGAGCAGAAGTACCTAATGTGTGACGGTACTTAGTGTGGCCACAGGTAAATAGAGTTAGAGATTGAGCAAAAGGGTTCTCTCTGAACTAGTAGTTGGTGTTGGGATTGTTTTACCCACAGTGGGGTACTTTGAATTGAGAAATGATTTTACTGTTTTATGATTAAAACAACTTTATATGTTTTATGCTTGGAAAATGTTTATGCTGTAGTACACGTACTGTAGAAGCTTATGTTTCAGTTAAACTCTTTATTGAGATTTTGCATGAGAATCAACTATGTTTTATGGGTCACTCACTGGGCATAAGCTCACCCCATTTTCAAATGTCCCCCCCCCCCCACAGGTAGCGGTCAAATCCTCTGAAGATAGCTCTGTATCTGCTCTGCCCTAAAGGACCAAAAGACTTGTAACCGTTTGTTAGATGGTTACTGTTAATATTGTACACATGTTACTATTGTTCATATAGAGACTAGTGTCTGTGGGTTTTGGGACTTGTAAATATAGTGTTGTAATGACTCTAAGCATATTATGTTTCTAAGTTAATAAATTGTGGGCCTAAAGACGTCCCGTTGCATATGAATTATAATTGGTATTAGAGTTATTCCGCAAGATTTATTAGGTAGTAAGTGTCAGCCCAAGGGTTGATAACTGCTGCAGTCACGCCTTTCTCTAGGCTAAGAAGGTGGTCTAGGGCGGGGTATGACAGGAAGGGCCTGCTCCCAAACAGTGTGGGTCGTCAACATACGACAATGGTGGTGAAAAGTGAGGTAGAGATGGATGATAGGAGGACGCTGCTGGTGATGCGGGGTTTGAATCAGGAGCAAGAAGTAGGTTGGTGAAGTGTTATGGAAGAGGGGAAAGGGGCTCTATTGGAGTGCTAGGCGGTCGAATGATTAAAGGCAAGAGGTCCAAGGGTAGTTGGGTTTGCTCTTGCAGTGATTGTTCTTGGAATTTTTCCTTTCCTTTATCATTTCGGCGCTGCTTCTTTGGCTTGGGTTGCTGCAGTGCATTCAGATCTATAAGGGGCCTTTTGGTTGTAAGCTCGGGGCAATGTAGGGAATCCTTGAGAAGCATTCTCAGGATCTTCGTATGGATCATGCCGTGCACTTCAGGCATCTTCGTCAATGCCTACGCCCACAGAGAGGGACAAACTCGAAATCGTTCATGGAAAGAAGTATTAACCTCTCACACGGCCAACAAAGCCTTGAATCTGCTTCGCAATAAGCTGGCCTACATCGATCGGAATGCCACGCGTAATACAATATGCGGCCATCACTCGATCCCTTGAAATTGTTTTATCATGCGTTGTTGGGATGAGTTGCCATTTCACCAAGTATACCCAAAGTCGCACCTCTGGGAGCAGCTTGTTGGAGGCAAGGGTCTTGATGCCTGTTAATGAAACCGACCACTAGGTGCTCGGTTGCGTTAATACCTTCAGCGCATCTTCCATGTGTACTTCTTCAGGATCATCAATTATCTTGTTACCCGGTGCTTCCGAGAAATTCTTCAACTTGTAGAGCTCATTGATGTCCTTTGCGCTGAATGACACTGTCCACCCTTCAATGATCACCGCATCTTCGGTGGCATGGAGCTGCCCATGATAAAAGGCCCTCACTACCATAGGAATAACAATGGAAGGACATTGGCAAAAGGTTTCCCACCCATGTTCTAACACTACACTTGTGATTAAATCTAGTAGTGGTGTCGACGTAGGGAAGAAACCCATTTCCATCATCATATCATCATTTTATTTCTTTGATGATGGCCGTCTCCTGGTCGACGCAAGCTCGCTGCTCTCAACTTTAGCTTTGCCCTTGTCTTGAGCAAACGCAAGGCGAGATTTTTGTCTTTGTTTGCATTCCCTTTCCTTGCGTTGCTCTTCTTTTTCCCTTTTCCATTCCTCCACTTCTTTTCTTTTATTTTCTCTGACGCGCTGTACATTGGCTTTGTGGAGTCTTTCCTTCTCCTCTTTCTCCTTCTTTTCTTTTTCTTTTTCTTCTCTCATTTCTCTCTCAAACTGCTCCGAGGCAAGCAAAATGCGTTGCTCATCCTCGAGCCTTCTTCTTTCTTCTTCTGCCACCCTTGCGTTGTCATGGCAAACCTCTTCATCGTGGATTTTTCTGGGCAAATCGCCTGATGTGATGATGTGGCACGCACGTGACATCTTTTTTTGCTTCTTCTCTGCTTCTCTTTTTCTTTTCTTCTCTTCTTCTGCTATGCGTTGAAAGAATAATGGGTCACTTTTTGACCCTTGCGACGCCGCATCAGAGGGGTAATGTCAGGATCTTCTCTATCTTCAGACGCAACCATTCTTATATGCGGTGATGAAACTTGTGGTTGCACTGATGCTTTGGCTTGCATTGACATCCCCTCTTCCACCTTGCGGTGGTTGACTCTCTGCCAAAATCCGGGCTTTCCACCCTCTTCCTTTTCTCTTCCTTCTTCAGGCGTTTCTCTTCTTGACTGCGTTGTTTCTTTTCACTCGTCTTCTTTTCTTTCTTCTCCTTCTTCGACCGGGTAGCTTCATCTCTTTCCACCCGTTTTTCTTAACTTATCCTCTTCTTCTTCCCTTCGGCCGTCTCCGGCTGCTTATTCGCTCCTACCACCACCAAAATGGCCCTGATGGGTCCCTCATTGGAGTCTGTTGAAACAGTCTCCTTAGGATCCGCAACAGCTAGGGCCCTTCTCCGCGAAGCTTCACCTATTTCCTCCTTTGAAGGAAGGGGCTGGTTTACAACTCCAGCTTTTGGTAGCCCCCCATCTCTTTCCATATTACTCAAAATGCTCCAAATTACCTCTTTGTCGTCCCTTCGTTTGAGCTCGCTTTCTATCGAAGGTACTGGGAGCGCCACCTCAAGTCTGGTGGCAGGGGTACTCTCTGTGCTCAGCCCTTCTCGAATGGTGAGTGGTTTGGCTACAAAGATCTTTTGCGAGGTTTTTCGGCGATTCTTTGGGAAGGCTTGGGTTGGGCGGTGAAGCGGTGGCTAACAGCAAGGAATGCCGCCTCCCGTGCGGTGACGGGTGCTTGGGAAGGTGATGATGGTAGGGAGGATGAGTGTGAAGATTGGCCTGCCATTTGCTTGGTTGAGTGAAAAAGTTAGGAAAATTTTGGTCTGGAGAGGGAAATCGGAAAGGGAATGGGTATGCAGAGGAAATTTTAGGGTTTCTTTCGCGAGAGATTCAAATAAGCTCCTCGGTTAAAGGAGGTGAGATTTATAGGTTGGGCCTTGATAGGCCCAATGTAATCTCTGCGTGGCAGGCTTCGATATTCTCAAAAAGCCTGCCGCCGCGCTCCTCCCATTATGATTTAGCAGAAAGGACGTCCTTTTGTCTGCTAAGTCATAGTTCCCTCAGAAGCTTAAACGATTCGACTACTCTCTCTGTGAAACTTTTTCATTTTATTTATTTCTTTTTAATCGAGCGAGCGCAATGTTAATTATTAACGCAATGCATCTGTTACGGCAAATGCATATTTGCGGAGGACGGGCACAACATATGCATTAGCGCAACACACCCCTCAACTCAACTCATTTCTGGAGGACGGGCACACGGTATTTCTACTAGCGCAACATTACCTTGACATAGTGCACTTTTGCTGAGGACGGACGTAGTGTACATACGCGCGCAACTCATCCATCAATGCAATACATTTGAGGAAGACGGGCGCAAAGTGTATCGATCAGTGCAAGATACACCTGTCATCGCAATGCATACTGGATGTTATTAAATTTTTTTTTTTTTTTCATCAACAACGCAACTCTTATCCCAAAACCAAGTTGATAAGATGTTGCGATGTTCATTGTTATTCATTCACAGAAATTAGGTTCAACGCAATCTAAAGCATGGATGTAAATAAATTCAACAAAGCATGAAATTAACGCAACTAGAATTGAAATGAAAGTAAATTCAAAAAGTAGTAAGACTAATCCAAGAAAGCGATAACAAAGCAATAAACTATTGTACGAAAACAGTAAAGAAAGCATTAAAGAAAGCAGTAGAGATAGATGTTAGGGATGCTGATTGAGAAAAAATTCTTCAAGGTTACTGTAATCTGCATCCCCGCAGGCGGTCAGACATGCCTGCACAATGTCACTACTGACATTGTTCCTTCTCATGAGATCCGGGGGCTTCTGAGTTACTTGGAGTGTTCCCAGTGTTCTATTTCGAAGCTCGGCAGCCAGTTGCCCTACCTAAACCTCTAAATTCCTTATGGAAGATGCCTGCGATTGCATAACCACATCATTTTTCTTGATGTACTGCTTCAGCAGAGCTTCCAAGGATGATGAATTTGTAAAGATGTTTGTTGTGGAAGGTTGGTTGTGCGATTGCCTTTGGTGGTGGTGACTCTGATTCAGATCTTGGTGAAAAGCCGGAGGGTTTCCTCGATTCCCTGAGTTGTTCTGTGAATTCCTCTGGCCTCTTTGGTCGTTGTTACCTCCTCAACTGAAATTACAATGATTCCGCCAACCCAGATTATATGTATTGGTATACAGGTTATTCTGAATGGAGTACACTGCTTGTGGGTTCGATGGGCACATTTCTACTGAATGACCCCCTCTGCATTGTGCACAGCTGATTGCTGCCACTTGTGCCAGCGCATTGGTTTGCGCTGCACCCTGAGAGAAGGTTCCTTGATTTATTGCCATCGTCTGGAGGAGAGAGGTCACTACGGCCATTTGTGCGGCCAAGGTTGTCATTGTATCAGCTGGTACAATGGCATTTTCTGTTCTTCTTCTCTCTGGGCCTCTTCCTCCGTATCCATGTCTACCCAGTCATCTTTGTTTCGCGATATGCGATCCAAGATGACCTTGGCTTTAGTGTAGGTTTTTTCCATGAATCCTCCCGCTGCGGAGGCATCAGCAACAGCTTGCGTTGATCGGTTCAGGCTGTTGTAAAAAGTTTCCATCAGAATGCAATCGAGAATCCCGATGTGCAGATAGTTGTTCACTAATCTTCTAAATCACACCCGGGCGGTGCTGAGAGTCTTGTTTTTCATCCACTCAAAATTCAACACGTCCCTCCGTCTTCTTGTGTTGACGGCCGACGGGAAGAATTTCTTCATGAATCGTTCGACCAACTGATCCCATGAAGTAATTTCATTTGGCTCTAAAGAATGAGCCCACATCTTTGCCTCATCCCTCAGTGTGTACGGGAAGGGGTATAATCTAATTCCTTCCGGAGTAACGCTAGGAATGGAGAAAGTGTTGCACATTTCCCATGAAGCTGGTCAAATGTGCGTGTGGGTCTTCACCTTACATACCTCGAAATTGCCCCGCATTTTGGATCATTTGAAGCATGACCGAATTTATCTCGAAGCTTGCATTCTCCTCAACCGTGGGTCTTAAAATTCTGGGCAAGAAGTTATATAAGTTCGGCGCCGCATAGTTCCTCATTGGGATGTTGCGATCGGCAGCAACAAAAATAGGATCTTGCACTGGCTGATTAACCCCTTGATTCCCATTGGGCCTCTCATTCTTATTCGCCATGTTCCTTCTTCACCTAATTCGGTTCTGGCATGCTCGTGCACGAAAAGTACGCTCGATCTCTGGGTTGGCTTCGAATTCTGGATCAGTACCAATACTCATAAACCGTCAGCCTACTCTTCGTGATAAACAGACAGTACAACAGAGGTCTGTCCTACAAAATACCACAAAAGATATCAACACTAAACGTTACCAATCCCCGGCAACGGCGCCAAAAACTTGATAACATAAATTTGTAAATCTTTAAGCATGCACTTTGATGAATGAATGAATCAAGCTCTTGTCCTCGGTAACGGCGCCAAAAACTTGATAACAAAAATTTGTAAATCTTTATGCATGCACTTTGATGAATGAATGAATCAAGCTCTTGTTCCCGACAATGACGCCAAAAACTTGATAGACGAAATTTGTTATTTTATCTTTATCTTATTATGCGCTAATGAATGAAAATGATGATGCTCTATGCGCTCAAGTTCTTTGCAATAAAGATATTGCTGCGATACTACGTTCTAGGTGTATGTGTTGATGATGATATGCTTCGTAGTATGCGATGATGTAGTGCGTGTCACAAGTTTTCTTGTCCTGGAACCCAGTATAATTCCAACGCAAGTTTCTCAGATTGACTTGAGGTCGAACACGGGGATTGTTGTTGTTTAGATGCGATACTAGTTTGGTAAATGCGACTGGTTTATCATAAAGAATAAAGAATTGGTTTGTGCAGAAAAGTAAATTGCAATGAAAAGTAAAATTGTGATAAAGTAAATTGCGTTGTAAACAAAATGTGATGATAAAATAAATGTCTAAACTATTAATGATACAGGGTGAGGACTGGCTGTGAAGTTGTGCAAGATAATCTAGTAAATACGGTTGCAAGTCTTGTGATTAAATCAGAAAGAGAATGGGTTGAGGGAAAGGACATCGCAAGTTTGTCAATTCTTGTTAAGAACACAATTAAGGTTCCACTTTCCTTGGCTTACACCTTTCAGTGATCGGCCGTGTTCCCATATGTCTATGGTGAAACAGGGATGAACATAATGAATGCAAGGTTGTTTCCATCTTTAGAAATACTTCTTGCTTTAGTTAACGCATTCTTCCAACCCTTTCTCGATAGGCGGAATAACATCTTCACTTCTACTCTCACAGGTGAATATGCCGTCGAGCATGCTTTAGCTAAACTTAACCAATTATCTTAACAAGGATTAACTCACTCACTTAAACCTTCCCCTTTACCCAGAGGATTAGTGACACATGATGGAGAAAATGGATGATGAATGTATGGAAAAGAATAGAGAGATGGTAATGATGACGATAATGATATTAAATCTATAGATTAAGCATTTGGTAAAAATTGTGAATGAAAGATTAAAGAAAGATAAACGCAATAGATGAATGAAAGAATAGAAACAAATACGGAAAGAGTGTCAATGTCTTGACACAGATCCCGATTGAAGATGTTATATTTGTCGGTGTGTGGATGAGATGGAGTGGAAAGCTTCCCTCTCAGGCTTGCTTTCCAGATAGAAGTGACCTCTTACACAGAGCTTCTTCTTTTGGAATGGGAAGAATTTCTTGCTCGGAGACTTACCTTTCAGCCTTGTGTCACCGTTTTCCTGGATTTTCTCTATAGTGTCTCTTCTGACCAACCTTCTTTACATTGAATTCAAGGAAGCTATTTATAGACCTTGGCTCTCGATATTAGTGGTCCCACTCTGAAAATCTGATAATTCCTGCCATGGCGTAATGGAAATGTCTGCCCTGCTCCACGATGAATTTGTCAGAATCGTACAATAGAAACGCTATACACTTGTTAGAATCTCCTGCGTATGCATTGCTCTTCACATCTTCGATCGATCGCCGCATGCGGTGTAGTTGTTTTGATCTCTTGTTGATTTCTGCATGCGGTGGAAATGCGTTGATCGCTTGAATCCATGATCGATCGTCGCTTGCGCTACAATTGCGTTAATCTTTCTTTGTTTTTGATCGATTTCCGCATGCTGTGTGGATGCATTGTTCATTTTTGTTCTCGAGCAATTAATGCATGTGGTGTCCTATTTCTTATAAAACAAAGACTTGGACATTCCATTTCGCCATCGCAATGGGGTTAGTGGGTGTGTTCACGACACTTTACAATTTTCGTATTTCTAAGCCAATTTCTATACTATCGACGCAACTTTTCCTTCTTTTTGCCGCATAATCTAAATAAAAAAACATAACTAACTTGTATTTCTACAAGTTATCAATATTCCATATGCTAAATGCTCAATTTTCAAATAAAGGAAAGTTTTTTTCTGAGGTCTTTTAACTCAAATTATTTTTAAAGATATTCTATTGCCTTTGAAAGTTCTTCAAGAGTTCCAATTATATTTAAATCATCAACATATACAATTATAATGGCAAATCCTAACTCTGATTTCTTTATAAAAACACATGGACACATATTGAATCATCTTGATATCTTTCTTTCAAAAAAATATTCACTTAGGCGATTGTACCACATCCATTCTGATTGTTTCAATCTATATAGTGACCTCTGTAACTTTATTGAATATAATTCCCAAGAATTTGATTCATATTTTTTCAAGTATCTTAAATCCTTTTGGAATTTTTATAAAAATGTCATTATTAAGAGATCCATATGAATATGAAGGAACTCTATACAAAGAGAATCAGTGAGCAGAAGCAAGATCGTTCCAGACCCCATTGTAACAGAACATACACATTTACAATCAAAAGACAATAATTATGCATAAACTTGAAATTATAGCATGCTTTCAAAGGAAAATACTAAAGATCAAGTGAACTTATCCTTGAACAACCTTTCTTCTTGTTTCCCTCTATATAATAGTACAAACGTTCAACAGCACGAACATCATGCCTTAGCAATCTCCTGAAACAGGAAGAAATAGCACTCGACCCTCAAACAGTAAGCAGACACCACCATGAGGTTACCTTGGTATTCTCGGTGTGAGAATCCAGGATTTGTGGGCTCTGTATGGATTTGGTCGAGGGAAGGAGGAAATGATAGATCGTATAGATAATCGAGTAAGTGAGAGAAATCTGGAGTCTATCGTATAGATTGTGTACTCAATCGTTTAGAGAACGAGTGTCTATCGCATAGAAAACTCGATGCACGATCGTTTATGCTCTCAAGCTATCGTATAGCTATTTTCTTTTGTGCGTTCGATTATCAATCGCTTATTGATCGCTTAATGAAAAAATAAAAAAGATTTTCATTTTATCCCTCAGTTACCATAACTGATCACAACTTCTCACTAAGTTGGTTATTAGGAGAAAAATAGAAACTAATTATCCCATAAATGATTTAATTACAAATAAATAATATATTCATAGCCTATAGTTTTAATATCACATCTCGTGCAATATATAAACCATGGTTATTTTCTCCTTTATGATATTTAATAGCAATTCCTCCAATTAATGTATCTAATATATCAAGTCAATTATATCATAGAAGCAATTTAATTATATCATATATAATCAAATTTCTCCTTGTTAATTTGAACACTTTAAACTAACCCAAAAACTGATTCTCAACATGAATCCATTAAGCTACCAAGGGGACCTTATGGATCTATTGCTTAAAGCTCCAATGGTACATGAATAACTGACTAAACTCTTTAACCACGATATCCACCATCCGTTAACTATCGGGCACTCCACTAAAGACCGACAACTGCATTCTTCGCACTACAGATATATTTCTGTGTTCATTAAATATAACCAATCAATAGTACGATGACCCTTCACAAATCACTCGTAAGTACAGTTGGGCTAATTTATCGTTTTGACCCTGTAATTAAATCTAACTCCTTAAGTACCATGGATTCCTCTAATGAACAATACTTCATAGTCCTACTATGAGTAAACCCTTCTCGAGCCAAGAGAAGGTGTGGCGTCGCATTCTTCAAGCCCCGAAATTAGCCTTTAAGTGAGCAATTTATCTACTTTCCCTTGAATTGGGGAAGGAGTGAATTCAGTCTTGTGTAGCTGAGTTCCCAGCTCCCCAATCAGACAAATTCCTAAAGTGGTAGGTTTGAGTCAAAGGAAATCAAAGGACCACCCTCATAGGCTATACAAAGGATCTGGCCACTCACACCCATGAAAATCAAAGGACCACCCTTATAGGCAGGAGTTCCCAACTCACTCAGGATTAAGGTCATGTTACCTATGGTCATCCTAGTGAAATGAAAGTCTCTGTCATGAACGATGTTATATAACGAGACTAAATATTTCATGGTTCGATCTTATACAAACTCCTTTGTATAGAATATCCCCACTTGCATGTCTAATACATGAATGGTCAGAATCAGTCCATTTGTAGTACTTTACAACACTTGTAAGATCTACAAAGCGGGTCACACTCGTAGTGTCATCAGGATGAGGTTTCCCTCATTTATCCATATACTACAAACCATTTAGGTTATCACTTAAAGCACGATCCACTTGTATGTGATCACATACATGCTTAAGTTACAATGATAACCAAGGATCTTAGTTTATTGGTTTGTGGTTAATGAAACTAAACTATCTTATATTTCATAGACAGTAGTGCATAAAATATCTCATATTATTACATCACAAAATGTTTTTTCATACAGGTGATTACAAACTTCAAGACCTTTCGAGATTTAAGGCATCAACCCTAACAAAATATGTTGTGACTACATCCATAAGATATATGTCAAGACTTCTATATGCAGTCAGACCAATTAAAAATCTTAGTGTAATTGCATCTACCACTGGAAAATATCTCCTCATTATTAATACTAGGTCTTTGTAAAAAACCATGTGCAACTAGTCTTGCTTAATATTTTGTGACCTCATGATTTTCATTTGTTTCTCATAAATACCCATTTATATCCCACAGGCTTGATACCTTCTGGTGTTCAGACTACTGATCCAAAAACCTAAAGTTTTGAAAGTGAGTTTAATTCTCCCTTGATTTTTTCTTTCCACTGAAGCCAATCTTTTCTATGTCAGCATTCTTCAACTGATTTTGGTTTAGAATCCTCGTTTTCAAATATAATATCATGAGCAACATTATACGCAAAAATGTTATAAATAATTACATAGCTTCAATTCCATCTTTTTCCTTTCATGACATAGTTTATTGAAATTTCATTATTATCTTTAGGTATTTCAGTTTCTTCACTAGTCATGTCAAGGATTTCTTCATGAGGATTTTATATCCTCAACTAATTCATTTTTACTATTGACTCTTTTTCCCAAAGAATTTTTATTTTTGAAACCCATTGGTCTACCATGCTTTTGGCATGTTGCAGACTCATTAGTGACAACTTGTTGTGTTGGGATATCAATTTTCTATGGAACATTTTCAGCTGGTGTTGGTGAATTCTTTTTGGAATCTCATTGTCTGCTGAGCTTGTTGTGATTATATGATCTAGTGTAAACTTAAGCTCAATGGACTATGTGCTAAATTAATCATGCACTAACATATGCAAGTGTGTGCTTCTATCACAAGTTTTTTTGTGACTTACCAAGTATAACAAGGTCACAAGTTTATCGGAATGAACAAAGGTCAAACACGGGGGAATTTATAGTAGAAAGATTTGAAAGATATGTTCTGCGACGAAAAAAATGTACAATGGAAGGAAGCATGCAATAAAACTACGTTATGACTAAAAATGTACACTAAACAAACTAAGAGCAGACAGAAACTAGATCTGAGAAAGAGTGATAATCAGTAGCTGTTGATGTGTAAAAATGAACGGAGAAGGAAGGGTTTTAAGGGAAGCTAATATCAAGTCCCTAAGTTGATATAAAGGGTAATCTAGGATCACATCATCCAGTCATCGCACACCTCACAGTGGCCAACCACATTTGTCATATCTTTATGATGCATGAATGATGCTGTGTTAATCATAAGGTTATTTCTATCTCTAGAAACACTTTTTACTATACTTAATGAGTTCCACAACTACTTATCTTCTCAAGCAGTTGGTTATAGCTACTTGACTCAATGAGTGATCATAGGAAAGTATTTTTATATCCTCACATTAAGCAAATAGGATAACTTTTTGAACTCTCAACTTAGCTCATAATATCAAACTTCCCCTTTACATTGCAAAGAATTAGTTACTCACAACAATAAAGGAGAAAATGGTCAAAAGAGAGAAGAAAATGGTCAAAAAAGAGAAGAAAATGGATGTAGTTATGATGCGTAGGAATATATATATAAAGATATAAATGTTGATTACAATTAATAAAGATGAGAAAATATATGAAGGAAAAACTGTTTTTAGCAATCTCTTGCTTCAAACAGGTGATTGTCAAGGCTGCTAGTGGTTGATGATACAATGGAGTGGAGAAGACTCTCTCAAGCTCTACTCCGGTAAGATTTCGATCGTCAATAAAAGGGAATGGATGAGATGAAGGATTCTAAAAAAATATTCTCTCTTTGTTCTTTGTTTGTGATCATAGAAGTTTGTCTTAAGTGGAGAACTCAAATCAAATCTGGATGGTTTGTTTCTTGCGTCAAGGCTATATATAGAGCCAACAGTTGATTTCTCTGGGATTCCCGCTCTGAGCAATCATCATCTCTGATGCGATAGGTGAGAATGTCAGCGCTGCTATCATGGTCAATCTTCTGAAGTTACAACAGAATATCTGTTGGGTTAGTGTTAGAGATCCTAAAGCATGCGATCAATTTTTCTTCATCAGGATCAGCGCATGTGATCAACTTCTGCGATAACTTCATAATATAGACTTTGGCGCATGTTAACACATGATAATTGGTCAACAAAAATTTCAAATGTATTTAACACAAGAATCATTTTACTGCATGAATTCTTAGTAAGATCATCACATATTATGCTTTTCTAACCTCATTATTCTAAATAAAATGCTACAATAACTTGTGTTTCTACAAGTTATCACAACTCCAAATTTAAAATAATGATTGTCCTCAAGCATATCTTATACTAAGGAAATTCAAGCTTACTCTACACCTCTAGTTTGCACTAACAAACTTCTCAGAATGCTTCTTACTCGTACTCTTTTTCGAGCTACACAACTTTCTTATGTCTGATCACTTTTTAAGGAAATATTTTATGAGTTTAAATCCTGCAAATCCATGCTAAAAAACCTTATACTCATTTTGAATACTTTTGTATTCCTATTATGATGCGTCTGTAAAAGCATTTTTGAAAGGCTTGTGATTACTTATTCGAATTATAGACAACGCGTTGAACTTGGTTACACAATTTGGCTTGTTCCCATGGGTGTCATTCGAACATCTAACTACAATTGCATTTCAAGTTCAACACAACTCTTATCTTAGCTAGATAGTGGAGTTGTTTTTATTTGATGTACTTACATTGAGCTGATTCTGGTAACTGCCTTCATTTTTGCTTACCTACACGAGTATGATGCGAAGTATTCCAATTACGAGCAAGTTCCTTTCACAACTTAAACTCTTATCAGGTTGAGTTTCTTGTGCTAATAGTGGAGTCTATTATTAGATTATACTTGTAATTTTTTTTTAAGATGATGATGTAAACGCAATTTTGTGAAATAGACGCATCTGCTCAAACCTCTTCCACCCCCAAATTTTGAGAGTAGCAAGGTTCTTATTGCTGAAAAATTGAAGACAAAATCATTCGAAAAAATTTGTAAAAGAAGTTTGAGCAGAGGCTTGTGCGCATAAAATTTAAGACTTTCAATCATTAAAGAAGCTATTAAGGCTTATGGGTTATGCGACAATTAGAGAGTGAACTTAGTAAAATAGCAGAAGTATCATCATAGTTGCTAATTTGTCACTGCATAAAAAGACATAAAGCAAAGAAGAATTTCAAAAGGTTAAAACATAGAAGAGAACAAGGAAATGATAGATGAAAGCAAAATAAATGGTGCATCAAATTAGAATTCATTGTATTAATCAGAGAATGCATTAAGGTACAAAAGATCGACAATCAAATATAAAATGCAAAGAGATGGAGAAATTAATTCCAAAAATCCAAAATCCAATCAACACACCCCCAATTTTAAGACTGCATCGGAGGATCGTCATTGCAAGGTTCCGGAGGGGTAGGGCTTTGTGCATCAGAAAAGCGCAAAGGCTAGCAGAGATGAAGGGGAACGGTTGGGCCATGAAGGTAAGTAATTAAGTAGTCAAAGTACTCATGGTTTCATTCTTCCTACATTTGTTGGAATTGGTAGAGGTTGAAGATGTTGTGCTACACATTCACGAGGGACTGACGGATGGTGTCTACGTCTTCTTGCACTTGGATGAGGTATTGGCAAATAAGTTCTAGCTGCGCCTGGAACTTGTGAGTAATGTAGACCTGCAGTTCATTAATGTTGAAGGTAGGAACAGATGTTGGTGGTCAATAATGGGGTTGCATTGAAGTATCCAAATTCTCGCCAGCTACGGATTGGGACTTGTTGGATGGACCGGTGCCCATGCCAAAAGGGTCATGAAATTTAGACAAGGGAGGAAGCGGCGATGGTTTTGTTTGGATGGTGGGGAAGGGGTTTTGTGCGTCGATTTGGAAGGTGAGCGATCTGGTGAAATGATGGGAGAGTTATTATTTTGATCTTTGGGAGAAAGATTGGCAAGGGCTTCGAGCAAAGAAGATAAAAGTTTTAAGGGGCTAGTAAGAGGCAGGATATGCAGCGGCAGAGGAGAGTGGATGCGCTCTTTAGGGATCTGGTGCTCAGGGCTCACTGCGACAATATCTTTGTCCATGGCAGAGGTTCTTAGTCGTTTGGCTCTTGGAGGCCGTGGAAAATTTTGATCAAGTAGGATGAGGCACTTGAGGCCTGCGACTGGTTTAGGGTAGTGCGGGGAATTTCGAAGTATAATCTGCAATATTTTATTTCGAGTGGTTTAGGTATGTGAATAACTAACTAAACTCTTTAGTCATGATATCCATCATTTGTTAACTGCCAGAAACTCCACTAAAGACCGACGGCTGAACACTTCGTGCTATAGATATATTTTTGTGTCCATTGGATATAACGAATCGATAGTACAATGACCCTTCACAAATCGCTCGTATGTATAGCCGAGCCAATTTACCGTTTTGCCCTTGTAATTACATCTAACTTCTTAAATACCATTGATTCCTCTATGAACATTACTTCATAGTCCTACTATGAGTAAACCCTTCTCGGGCCAAGAGAAGGTGTGGCGCCACATTATTCAAGTCCTAGAATAAGCTCTTAAAGGAGCAATTTATCTACTTTTCTTTAATTGGGTAAGGAGTGAATTTCGTCTTGTGTAGTTGAGTTCCAACTCCTCAATCAGACGAATCCCCAAAGTGGTAAGTTTAAGTCAGCGATCTGGCCATTCGTACTCATGCAAATCAAAGGACTGCCCTCAAAGGCAGAAGTTCCCAACTCACTTAGGATTGGTCATGTTACCAATGGTCATCCTAGGGAAATGAATGTCTCTGTCATGAACAACGTTATATAACGAGACTAAAAATTTTGTGTTCCGGTCTTATACAAACCATTTTGTATAGAGCATTCCCGCTTGCATGTCTAATACATGAATGGTTGGGATCAGACCATTTGTAGAAGTTTACAATATTGGTAACATCTACAAAGCAGGCCACACTTGTAGTGTCATCAGGATAAGGTTTCCCTCCTTTATCCATATACTATAGACCATTTAGGTTATAACATAAAGCACGATCCACTTGTATGTGATCACATTCATGCTTAAGTTACAACGATAATCAGGGATCTTAGTTTATTGGTTTGTGGTTAATGCAACTAAAATATCTCATATTTCATAGACAATAGTGAATAAAATATCTCATATTATTACATCACAAAATGTTTGTTCTGTTGGGTTTTATGTCCTAAAAACTCGCAGTTTGTAAATTGATAAACATTTTCTATTACCATTATACTTGTTATTGATCTCATAAATTGTATGGAAGTCTAAATCCAATAAACTAAGACCCATGACTATTGTATGAGTACTTGAACTTTATGTGGAGACATAAGAGTGGATCAGGTTTGAGTAAATAGTCAAAATGATCTATGGTACATAAATGAGGTTGGGTACCTTATTCTGGTAACACCATTGGATGCAACCTACTCTATAGTTGTTACAAAGAGTTGTAAAGTGCTACATACGATGTGATCCTAATTCGTACATGTTGACATGAGGAGTGGGGCATCCTATGCAGTGAGTTTGCATAAGATCCGGACCAAGAAATAAGTCACTCTTACTTTATAACATTGTTTACTGTTTAAGACTGACTATTTCACCTAGATGACCTAGGTAACTCGATCTTAATCCTGAGCTAACTATGAACTCCTGTTTATTCGGGATTGCCCTTAGATTTGCATAGTTGGCTTAACAGCGCTAGCTTAATAAGACTCCTATTTTAGGGGAAATACCGGATAGATAGCTGGGGACATAGGGTGCAAGACGGAGTTCACGCCTACCCAATTTAGGGATAGAAGAAAGGTTGTTCTCTCAAGTTCTGAATCTAGGTCTTGAACAAGGGGCCCCACCCTCTCACTAGGCTGAGAGAGTTTGGTTTGGTGATTGGATCACAAACCAGTTGTTCATTAGAGAATCAATAGGGACTTGAGGAATAAGACGTAATATCGGGCGTAAAGCAAATATTTGACTTTGTGAAGGGTCGACTTGCTGATTATGGTTAAATCATATGGACATAATATATCTACAGTTAGGGGAGTGAAACTACGGGCTTTAGTGGAATGACCCATTAGTTAACGAATGGAGATTAATTTGGTCTAATGAGTTTAGCCAATTAATCTCGGATCATTGGAGCCCATGATTTGTGTTAACTTGTAGGAATACAAGTTATTTATACTCTTTTATTTAGATATTTCGGCTAAAAGAGAGAAAAGTTGTGTCGAATGTATGAAAATTGGCTAAGAAATGCAAGAATTATAAATTATCGCCAATACACCCACTAACACCATTGCGATGGTAGGAAAGGATATTTCAAGTATGTTTTGCAGGAAATTAAGTCACCGCTTGCGTTCATGGCTCAAAGAGAAATTGAACAACGCATCCCCGTCACATTGCACCCATCAATCAGTAATGAAGAGACGATCAATGCAATGACGGTGCATGCGACAGTCGATCCAGAGCTTAACTTCAACTGCATGCGGTAATAAAAAACAACACCACATGCGGGCACACGATCGAAGATGCAAAAGAGCAACACAATTGCAGAGGATTCAGATGCATGTACAGCCAACCGTTGTGCATTTCTGACGGGATTAATTGCGTAACAGAAGGAATATTCACTCCACCATTTTCGAAAATGCCTTAACAATAATGTGGGATCTACACTGCAAAGACTCAAAGCTGAGCCTATAAATAGCTTCTTCCATTGCAAGATATACTTGATACAGGCATATTTTGATATTTGTATAGTGAGAGAGAGACTGGTCTGAGTGCTGATCGGAGAAGATCCAGGAAGAATTAAGAGATAAGGCCGAGAGGTGAGTCTCAGGGTAAATCCTTTCAATCGCCACCGTGAAGCTCTGTACCAAAGTCACTTCTACCAGACGAGCAAGCCTGAGAGGGAAGCTCTTCTTTCCATTCAATCCATACGCCAGCAAGCAAATCCACCATCCAGATCTGTGTCAAGACGTTGGCACTCTTCTGTATTTGTTTCTATCTCTTATCATCAATCGTATTCATCTTCTAAATCTCTATCATTCACACTATGTATAAGACGCTAAATCCTAGTATTGGATGTCATGATCATTTTCATCTCCATCTTTCTGTCTATTTCCGTTCTTCCATGAATCGCTTTCTCCACGATGTTTTCTTAATCCCTTGGTAATTAGCAAGAATCTAACAAGTGAATTAATCTGTTCTAAAGAAATAGTTATGTTTAGCTAAAGCATGCTAGACGACATCTTCACCTGTGAGAGTAGAAGTGAAGATGCCATTCTGCCTGTCGAGAGAAGGTTAGAAGAATGCGTTAGCTAAAGCGAGAAGTACTTCCAGAGATGGAAGCAACATTGCATTCATTATGTTCATCCCTGTTTCACCGCAAAGATGTGGGAACACGGCCGATCACCGAGAGGTGTACGCTAAGGGAAAGCAGAACCGTAGTTATATCTTTATCGCAATTAACGAACTTGCGATGTTTATACTAGTTATCCTTTCTATTTCTGATTCATACATAAAGCCCTGCCACCGCATAACACGATCCTTTGTATAGTCTTTACAGTCAGTCTCAAACTCAGTATCATGTATCACATATCTTATATCTTGTATCATAATAACTTAGGTTTACTTTTATCGCACTTTACTTTATTATCGCAACTTTATTTTACCGCACAATTTTACTTTACTGCACTTTAATTTCCTGTACAAACCACAATCTTTTATTAATTGAAAAACCCCGGTCGCATGTATCACGAACGTAATGCATTAACTAAGCAATCTTTGTGTTCGACCTCAAATCACTCTGAGAAACTTGCGTTGGAATTATGCTTGGTTTCAGCGCAAGGAAACTTGTGACAACGTATAGTATACTACAAGTATATAGTTAATAACACATACATCTAGAAGTAGGATCGCATAAAGTATGAATAAGCATAACACAGCATCCACATTCCATTTTCATCCAGAGTCAACAAGTTTATGGCAACATAAGCTTGTATGATCCATCATTCATCACTATCCATATGCTTATTTAGAACCATCATTCATGAGTGTACAAGTTTATGGCGCCATTGTCGGGGATTGGTTAACGGTTATTGTTGAGTATGTTTGTGGTATTTTACAGGACAGATCTCTTTGTACTGGCTGTTCATCACGGAGAGCAGTCTGACAGTTTATGAGTACTAGAACTGAACTAGAATTCGAAGCTGACGTAGAGATCGAGCGTACATTTTGTGCAAGGGCACGCCAGAACCGAGCGAGGCGAAAGAAGGCTACCATGGCAGATAATAATAATGACAATGCGGCTTTTGCAGGAAATCAAGGGGTGGGACAGCCAACGCAAGATCCAGTTTTTCTTGCTGCTAACTGCAACATTCCCATGAGGAACTACGCGGCGCCCAATCTTTATGAATTTTCACCAGGAATTTCAAGACCGATAGTCGAGGAGAACGGAAGAATCGAGATCAAACCGGTCATGCTCCAAATGATTCAGAATACGGGGCAATTTGAGGGTCTGCAAGGTGAAGACCCACATGCCTACCTGACCAGTTTCGTCGAGATGTGCGGTAACTTCTCTATACCTGACATTACCCCTGAAGGTATCAGTTTATATCTCTTCCTTTACACCTTGAGGGATGAGGCCAAGAGGTGGGCTCATTCACTGGAGCCAAATGAGATTACTTCATGGGATCAGCTAGTTGAACGGTTCATGAAGAATTCTTCCCTCCGGCTGTCAACGCAAGGCGACGGAAGGACGTGTTGAACTTTGAACAGATGGATAATGAGACCCTTAGCACCGTCTGGTGTGATTCAGAAGACTGGTGAAGAATTGCCCACATATCGAGATACCCGATTGCGTCCTGATGGAAACTTTCTACAATGGCCTGAACAGATCAACGCAGGTTGTTGCTAACGCCTCCACGGTAGGAGGTTTTATGGATAAAACGTATATTGAGGCCAAGGTCATCCTTGATCGCATCTCGCAAAATATGGATGACTGGGTTGATGATGGATATGGAGGAAGAGGCTCCGAAAGAAGAAGAAACGAAACTGCCATTGTCCCTTCGGAGACAATGACCACTTTGGCAGCTCAGATGGCTGCAGTGACCTCTATACTCCAGTCAATGGCAATCACTCAAGGTGCTCTCTCACAAGGATCAGTGCAACCCACCGCGCCAGCACAAGTAGCCGCAATCAGTTGCGTCAATTGTGGAGGGGCGCATGCAGTGGACATGCGCCCATCGAACGTCCAACAAGTATGCGCTATCCAAAATAACCCCTACAACAACACATATAATCCTGGTTGGAGGAACCATCCTAACTTTGGTTGGGAAGGAAATCAGAACCAAGTTGGGCCAAGCAACCATCAGAACGACAATTCAGGGAATCGAGGAAACCCTCCACCTTTTCACCACAATTAGAATCAGGGTCAACAGAGACAATCGCACAACCAACAACCCTCATCATCTAACACCTCTAGCAATTCATTAAAGGCTCTTCTCAAGCAATACATGGATAAAAATGATGCGGTGATGCAGGCGCTGGCATCTTCAATTAGAAATTTAGAGATTCAAGTGGGGCAGCTGGCATCTGAAATTCGAAACAGAACACCTGGAACATTGCCAAGCAACTCTGAAGCCCTTGGATCTCATGGAAAGGAGAAATGTCCCTGAAGACATTGGACAGGCAAGGTGGACCGCCTGCGGAAATGTGAATTGCGCACATCAAAGAAACTATCTCCCGGTCCATATCTCAATTCTATGTTTACTTACTTTCTTGATTCCTGTCTTTATTGCTTTATGAACCTTGTCATTTACTGCTTCATTTAATTTGTTTTTATGACTTTATGAATTTACAATGCATTTAATTCTCTTGCGTTTATTTCTATACTCTCTTTAATTTCTTTAACTTTTCCGTCTTTAATGCGTTATTCTAAAACTTGGTGAATGATTGAGACATAAAAAGAAAAATTATTACCGCAAGGTTCTTATGACTTGCGTTGATGAAAAAAAATAAAAAAATAAAAAAATAAAAATTAATAATAAAACAATCAACACCCGATATGCATTGCGATAATGTGTACATCTTGTACCAACAAGATACACTTTGTGTTCATCCAACCCAAATGCATTGCACTGAGGGGTGTGTTGCACGCTTATATGATCTTTGCCCATCCTTAGAAAAAATGCACTATGTTGAAGTAGTGTTGCAGTAGTAGAAATACTATGCGCCCATCCTCTAGAAATGCATTGAGTTAAGGGGTGTACTGCGGGGATACATGCGTTGTCTCTCGTCCTCTGCAAAGATGCATTTGCATTGGTGAACTCATTGCATTAATCTTCACCTTGTGCCCATTCAAATAAAACATTAAAGATAATTCTTTTTGCAAACTAAGAAGTCCAATCGTTCCGTATTCTGAAGGAATGATGATTAAGCAGGTGAAAGGATGTTTTCTCTGATACCACATAAATGCGGGGAGTGCAAACAACAGGCCTTTTGAGTATCTCGAGACCTGCCACCACAAAAATAGCATTGGGCCCATCAAGGCCCAACCTATAAATTGACACCCCTTCCATCTGTGAGCTCATTTGCTTCATTTTGCAAAAAGAAACCCTAGAGCCTCTGCATAACAAACCTTTCTTCCTTCCCAGAACCCTAACGATTTTCCAGTTTTCTTTCACTCAAGCATCCATGGCAGATCAAACTTCCCAACCATCCTCTTAACCCTTAACACCTTCGACAACCCAACTTACCATGCGAGAGGCAGCATTCCTTGCAGCCAGTCGCCGTCTTGCCGCTCAGCCACAGACTGTCCCTCGAGTTGTCGGAAGACTCAGGTGAAACCCCTTAGCAGCCAGGCCACTCCAGTTCAAGAGGGGGCAGAGTTATGAAAGCACCCCACTCCCAACACTCTCCTCTGAAAGTGAGAAGAAGAGACAAGATGATAAGGAGGTGTTTGGGAGCATTCTCAGCAACCTGAAGAAAGGAGGAGGACTGCCCGAGGCTGGGGTTGTGAACCAACCACTGCCTACGGAGGAGGTGATGGAAGAGGAGACAAGAAGAAGCACTCAGGTCATCGTGGATCCTAAAGAGACTGCCAACGTAAAATCCTATGAAGGACCCTCTAGAGTTGCGTTGAAGGAAATGGTGGTTGAGAAGCAGCCAAAGGTGGCTAAGGAGAAGAAGAAGAAGAAAAAGAGAAAAGAAAAGAAGGCTGGAGGAGATGAGCCATCCCATCAATGCAAAGCAGAGAAGAAAATCAAAGAGAAGGAAGATGAAGAAGATGAGGAGGCAAAGCTGAGAAAGAAGAAAGAAATGAGTGAAAGGAAAGAGTGCAGGTGGGAGGAAGGCACCTGAAGAAGGAAGAAGAAAGGAAGAAGAGGGCTGCAAGCCGAGAGCTAGATGGAGAATCCACTTCCGTAAGGGAGGACAAGAGGGAATCAGGGAAACTTAGGGAACCAGTGCAACCTGAAACAACGCAGACGGTTGTGACTGGCGAGGGAGAAAAAGGAGATGTTACCCCCTTGATGCGGAGTCGCAAGGAGAATGCGCCGCAAGGGTCAACCGTTGGCCCACCAATTTTGATTGACGCATTAGAAGAAGAGAGGAGGAGAAAAGAGGAGGAAGAGAAGCAGGAGAAAATGATGCGGGCAAAACTCATCATCGCAGAAGGTAGTCGAAGGAGAAGATTACAGGATGAGAAGGTGGGCCACAATAATGAAATATCAAGAGTCGAAGAAATAAGGAGGCTCGAAGAGGAACAATGCCTTTTGCTGGCCTCTGAGCAGTTTGAAAAAAAGTTTGAGATAGAAGAGAAAGAAGAGGTAGAAGAAGAGAAGAAGAAGAAAGCAGAAGAAGAAAGAAGGAAGAAAGAAGAGAAAGAGAGGAAGCGTCAAGCAAATGTGTAACGCTTAAGAGAGAAGAAAGGAAAAGAAATCGCTGAAAGGGAAAAAGAGGAACAACATAAAGAGCAGGAACGAAGACAAAGACAAGAGGCCCACCTTGCGTTGGCTAAAGAAAAGGGCAAAGCGGTGTTAGAGAGTAGCGAGCTCGCGTTGGCAAAGGGGCGTCCATCAAAGAAAAGGGAAAACGATAACATGCTGATGGAGATGGGATTTTCCTGCGCCAACGCCACTACCAGACCTAATCGCGAGTGTGATCGTAGAGCATGGTTGGGACACATTTTGCCAGTGCCCAGCCATTGTCATTCCAAAGGTAGTTAGGGACTTCTACCACGGACGTCTACATGGCATCAAGAATGCTGTGACCATGAAGGGAGAAATGGTGTCTTTCAGTACAAGGGACATCAAGGAACTGTACCAGATGAGGGACAACCCAGATGCACTGGGAAACAAAATCATTGATGACCCTACTGAAGAGCAGATGAAGGATGCACTGGAAACGTTAAAGCAATCGAGCACAAAGTGGACGGTTTCTCCTAAAGACATCAGAACCCAGGCGTCCAAGGCACTGATTCCTGAGGCGTGGCTTTGGGTATACTTGGTCAAGCAGCGGCTGATCCCAACAATGCATGACAAGAAACTTAAAGGGATTGCGTCATGGCTGCATACTGCATTACGCGTGGCATTCCAATCGACGTGTGCCAGTTGATTGTCAGACAGCTCAGAGCTTTGGTGGGGCACATAAGAGGACAGTACTTCTTCCCATGGACTGTCTCAATTTTATGCCTATCAATGGGTGTAGGCATCAAGGAAGACCCCATGCATGAAGCCCATGGCCTCATTAATATCAAGATCCTGTGGATGCTCCTCAAAGACTCCCCACACTACCTAGAGCTCCCTTTGAAGAGGCCCACCATCGATCTCAATGCGCCGCAAGAACCCAAGCCGAAAAGACAGCGCAGAGATGATAAGAGAAAAGAAAAAGTCTAAGACTCACCAACACAAGAACCAGAACCCTTGGACCCTTTACCCTTAATAATTTGCCCTCGAAGCCTTCCCGCACAACCTTCTTCTCCATTTTGCAAGAATTTTACCAACCTTCTCCTTCCCCCATATTCTCCAATTGCATACCCAGCAGCCCCAAAATCACCTTCATCATCATCACCGCAACATTCCCTTCCACCACCGCATGCTGATGACCCACACGATTTAGGTGAAGGCACTTCTGCCCAACCCCAAAATGTTGATGACGAGACATCGTAGGCACAACCCACCGTTGCCTCCTTAGCTGCTGAGTTAGCAGATATGCGAACTCTTCTTGCCCAAAAACAACAACTCTTCTCCCAACAACAAGTCTTCTTCGGCCAATGAATTGATGCGGTAATAGAGCGAGTTGAATAACTACAACGCAGTGCTGCCATGACAAGGTAGGTGATGATTAATATTCAGCGCAACACTTATACGATTCAACTACACCAAAGACAGTTAGCGGAGCGCAACCATGAGTACTTCAATTCTCTAACAACGTATCTTCATGGTCCCATGGTGCCCCCGCATCTTCAGTAACATCTGATTTTTTAAGAAACTCCTCAAGCACCATATCAGAATCCTCCTCCGGAACCCCCTGCTCCTCAATAATTTTTACAATTTATATTTTATTGCGACCATTCTATTATTTTTAATTTCATTTATTATCTTTCTAAGTTTAGCTAAATTCTTTGATTCTTTGTACAGGCAAAAAATTTTATGTATTGCGATATTTGCAATTATTTGTATACTTGGCTAATTTTCAATACAACTGAGCATATTCTCTCTATATGCCTGTGCCTCTTCTTATCATCCTTTGTCAATTTTTGCAATATTCTTTATCTTTTATTTTTGCATATTCATTGCATTGCCATGATGTATAATATGCATACACTTAGTAACATTTCCCATACTTTGTAATTTCTAACTAACACTTAGTTAATTCGTAGCTATAGCAACACTTTACCTTTTATCTCTGAACATTCTGCTCAAACCTTCTTTCAAAATTTTAACTAAGTGTTTGTCTATTCTATCCAAACAACCCAATGAGAACCTTGCACATCTCTAAATTTGGGGGTGGGGAAGGTTTGAGTAGATGAGATCAAGATTATACGGTCATTAAGAAAATGCGTTCATTTTCTATCTAAAAAAAAAAAAAATTCATACAAAACTCCAAGGTCAGCGCAAGGGAAAACCTAAAAAAAAATCCCAACCTGATAAGAGTTAGTTGTGAAAGAAACCTGCTCGTAGTTAGATGTTCGCATGACACCCATGGGAGCAAGCCAAAACAAAGGTGGGTTTCCAAGAACGACGCAATATGAAAAGAGAAAAAAATGAATAAAAGAAAAATAAAAGAATGCAAGAGACAACTCCTCTGAAAATCAAGAGTTAAAGTTGAGATTGGCACACAACCATAGTTGGATGTTCCATGACACCCGTGGGAACAAGCCAAAATAAATGGTGTAACCATGATCATTAGTCTGTAATAAATGACGCAAAATTGGACCACTGCATATGGACGCATCAAGTTGTTTTGACAAGAAGAGGTAAACATTCTTTTTAAAACCAGAAAGGAATTTTTTAGCGAAAATTTGTTGTATAGAAGAATAAAGTAGGACTTTGTTAGGAATTAGCAAGGATAGAAGGAAATTGCGTTGTCAAGTAATGTGCCTAAGTAGAGCATTTGGAGTAACCAATCGACGCAAAAAAATCTAGGATAGGAATTGAGCATTATTACCTTAATGGAAGATATGCTTGAGGACAAGCATATATCTAAATTTCGGGGTGTGATAACTTGTAGAAATACAAGTTATTTATATTGTTTTATTTAGATATTGCGGCTAAAAGAGAGAAAATTTGCGTCGAATGTATGGAAATTGGCTAAGAAATGCAAGAATTATAAATTATCGCCAATACACCCACTACAACCATTGCGATGGTAGAAAAGGATATTTCAAGTCTGTTTTGCATGAAATCAAGTCACCGCTTGCATTCAAGGCTCAAAGAAAAAACGAACAACACATGTTCGTCGCATTGCGCCCGTCAATCAACAATAAAGAGACGATAAATGCAATGACGACGCATGCGACAATCGATCCAGAGCTCTTCAACCGCATGCAGTAATAACAAAACAACACCGCATGTGGGCACACGATCGAAGATGCAAAAGAGCAACGGAATTGAGGAGGATTCAGATGCGTGTACAACCAACCATTGTGCATTTCTGATGGGATTGATTGCGTAACAGAAGGAATATTCACTCCACCATTTCCGAAAATGGCTCCACAATAAAGTGGGGTCCACAATGCAAAGAGTCAAAGCTGAGCCTATAAATAGCCTATGGAATTCCATTGCAAGATATACTTGATACAGGCTTATTTTGATATTTGTATAGTGAGAGAGAGACTAGTCTGAGTGCTGATCAGAGAAGATCCGGGAAGAATTTAGAGACAAGGCCGAGAGGTGAGTCTCAGGGAAAATCCTTTCAATCCCCGCCGTGAAGCTCTGTACCAAGGTCACTTCTACCGGACGAGCAAGCCTGAGAGGGAAGCTCTTCTTTCCATTCAATCTGTATGCAGGCAAGTAAATCCACTGTCCAGATCTGTGTCAAGACGTTGGCACTCTTCTGTATTTGTTTCTATCTTTTATCATCAATTATATTTATCTTCTTGATCTCTATCATTCGCTCCATGTATCAGACGCCAAATCCTAGTATTGAATGTCATGATCATTTTCATCTCCATCTTTCTGTCTATTTCCGTTCTTCCATGAATCGATTTCTCCATGATGTTTTCTTAATCCCTTGGTAATTAACAAGTATCTAACAAGTGAATTAATCTATGCTAAATAAATAGTTATGTTTAGCTAAAGCATGCTAGACATGCTAGACGACATCTTCACGTGTGAGAGCAGAAGTGAAGATGCCATTCTGCCTATCTAGAAAAGGTTAAAAGAATGCATTAACTAAAGCGATAAGTACTTTCAGAGATGTAAGCAACCTTGTGTTCATTACGTTCATCCCTGTTTCACCACAGAGATGTGGGAACGCGACTAATCACCGAGAGGTGTACGCCAAGGGAAAGCCGAACCGTAGTTATATCTTTAACGCAATTAATGAACTTGTGATGTTTATACTAGTTATCCTTTTTATTTCTGATTCATACATAAAGCCTTGCCACCACATAACACGATTCTTTGTATAATCTTCACAGTCAGTCTTAAACTCAGTATCATGTATCATGTATCCTGTATCTTGTATCATAATAGCTTAGGTTTAATTTTATCGCACTTTAATTTATTATCGCCTTGCATTGATTGTTATCCATCTGTTCAAAGTTCAACACGTCCTTCCGTCGCCTTGCATTGACAGCCGGAGGGAAGAACTTCTTCATGAACCGTTCAACCAGCTGATCTTACTTGGCTCCAATGAATGAGCCCACCTCTTGGCCTCATCCCTCATATTGTAAGGGAAGAGATATAATCTGATACCTTTAGGGGTAACGCTAGGTATAGAAATGTTGTCGCACATCTCGATGAAACTTGTCAGTTGGGCATGTGGGTCTTCACCTTGCAGACCCCCAAATTGCCCCGTATTCTGAATCATTTGGAGTATGATCAGTTTGATCTCGAATCTTGCATTCTCCTCAACTATCGACCTTGAAATTTCAGGCGAAAAATCATACAGATTGGGCGTCGTGTAGTTTCTCATGGGAATGTTGCGGTCAACAGCATGGAAAACTGGATCTTGCGCTGGCCGTCCCACCCCTTGATTTCTTGTAGGGGCCACATTGTCATTATTATTATCTGCCATGGTAGTCTTCTTTCGCCTCACTCGGTTCTGGCATGCCCTTGCGCGAAATGTACGTTCGATCACTGGGTCAGCTTCGAATTTTGGTTCAGTCCCAGAATTCATAAACTGTCAGATTGCTCTTCGCGATGAACAGCCAGTACAAAGAGATTTGTCCTGCAAAATACCACAAATATACTCAACAATAACTGTTAACCAATCCCCGACAACGATGCCATAAACTTGTACACCCGTGAATTGATGGTTCTAAATAAGCTTATGGATAGTGATGAATGATGGATCATACAAGCTCATGTTGCCATAAACTTGTTGACTCGGGATGAAAATGGAATACGGATGTTTTGTTATGCTTATTCATACTTTATATGATACTACTTCTAGATGTATGCGTTATTAACTATATGCTTGTAGTATACTAAGCGTTGTCACAAGTTTCCTTGCGCTGAAACCAAGTATAATTCCAATGCAAGTTTCTCAGTGTGATCCGAGGTAGAACACAGGGACTGTTTAGTTAATGCGTTACGTTCGTGATACATGCGACCGATTTTTTTCAATTAATAAAAGATTGTGGTTTGTACAGGAAATTAAAGTGCACTAAAGTAAAATTGTTCGGTAAAATAAAGTTGCGATAATAAAGTAAAGTGCGATAAAAGTAAACCTAAGCTATTATGATACAAGATACAGAATACATGATACATGATACTGAGTTTGAAACTAACTGTGAAGATTACACAAAGGATCGTGTTATGCGGTGGCAAGGCTTTATGTATGAATAAAAAATAGAAAGGATAACTAGTATAAACATCACAAGTTCATTAATTGCATTAAAGATATAACTATGGTTTCGTTTTCCCTTGGCGTACACCTCTCGGTGATCGGCCGCGTTCCCACATCTCTGTGGTGAAACAGGGATGAACGTAATGAATGCAAGGTTGCTTCCATCTCTGGAAGTACTTCTCGCCTTAGTTAACGCATTCTTCTAACCTTCTCTCAATATGTAGAATGGCATCTTCACTTCTGTTCTCACAGGTGAAGATGCCGTCTAGCATGCTTTAGCTAAACATAACTATTTCTTTAGCACAGATTAATTCACTTGTTAGATTCTTGCTAATTACCAAGGGATTAAGAAAACATTGTGGAGAAAGCGATTCATGGAAGAACGGAAATAGACAATAAGATATAGATGAAAATGATCATGACATTCAATTCTAGGATTTAGCATCTGATACATGGTGTGAATGATAAAGATTAAGAAGATGAATATAATTGATGATAAGAGATAGAAACAAATACAGAAGAATGCCAAAATCTTGACACAGATCTGGACGGTGGATTTGCTTACCGGCGTATGGATTGAATGGAAAGAAGAGCTTCCCTCTCAGGCTTGCTTGTCCAGTAGAAGTGATCTTGGTACAGAGCTTCACGGCAGGGATTGAAAGGATTTTCCTTGAGACTCACCTCTCGGCCTTGTCTCTTAATTCTTCCCGGCTCTTCTCCGATTAGCACTCAGACCAGTCTCTCTCACTATACAAATATCAAAATAAGCCCGTATCAAGTATATCTTGCAATGGAATTCCAGAGGCTATTTATAAGCTCAGCTTTGACTCTTTGCAGTGTGGACCCCACTTTATTGTTAAGGAATTTTCGAAAATGGTGGAGTGAATATTCCTTCTGTTACGCAATCAATCCCGTCAGAAATGCACAACGGTTGGCTGTACACGTGCCTGAATCCTCCGTAATTGCGTTGCTCTTTTGCATCTTCGATCGTGTGTCCGCATGCAGTGTTGTTTTTTTATTACCGCATGCTGTTGAAGTTAAGCTTTGGATCGATTGTCGCATGTGTCGTCATTGCATTGATCGTCTCTTCATTGTTGATTGATGGGTGCAATACGACAAAGATGCGTTGTTCAGTTTCTCTTTGAGCCATGAACGCAAGCGGTGACTTGATTTCCTACAAAACAGACTTGAAATATCCTTTTCTACCATCGCAATGGTGTTAGTGGGTGCATTGGCAACAATTTATAATTCTTGCATTTTATAGCCAATTTCCATACATTCAACGCAACTTTTCTCTCTTTTAGCCGCAATATCTAAATAAAACAATATAAATAACTTGTATTTCTACAAGTTATCAATCTGTAGGTTCGCAAGGTCCCCCTACTAGCTCGTAATGGACTAGCTCTAGAATGGCGTGATAAGTTAATTTGAAACGTTCAAATTAGAATTAAGGGAATTAGTAATTATATGAGATATAATTATGTTTAATTTTAGAATTAAACGAATAGGAGAATTTATATATTTAAATATCATTTAAATATATAAAGATGGATATGTGTTAAAATTGATTTAATATTTGAAATTAAATTAATTAAGTTTTATTTAATAATTAATTTATGAAATTAATTAATTTTTCATTTTAAAATCAAAATAGATTTTATAAATTTAAATTTTGATTTTTAGATAAAATTGGAAAATTGGAAAACAAAAACACAAAATGGAAAAATGGATTTTTCCATTATCCATCACCTAAATAGCTCAGACATGAAGCATTAATCTTGCCTTTGTCTTCTCCAAGCATGAGCTGCAACTCATGTAGCTCTTCTCTTTGCATGTTGATCTGCAATATAATGAAGAGATTGGAGTGAAGATCGAGCATGCAATCTATAGAGTTTTTTAGAGAAAAACTAGTTTGAAGAATGGTTCTTCAACAAGGTTGCTGTAGTGAGGTTTTCTCCTTCATCCCTTGATTCAAACTTGTTTTGAGTCCCACAACTCAATCTAGAGCACCAAGAGAATGGTGGGGAAGATCTTGAGGTGGTCTACAACAAGATATGGAGAAGATTGTAGCTGGAGAAGGAGTTTTGAAGAAGTTCTACAAGAGGTATGTCTTGAAACCCATTTTTCTGCAAAAGCATGCTTTATATTTTGCCAAAATTAGTGAATTTGAATGCTTAGATGATCCTTGTGCTTCCACTGCTGTTGATACAATCCTACATGTTCATATAGGTATTTACAAACTTCAGGACCCTAGAAGATTTAGGGCATCAATCCCAACAAAATATGTTGTGACTACATCCATAAGATGTATGTCAAGACTTCAATACACAGTTAAACCAATTAATAATCTTAGTGTAATTGCATCTACCACTGGAAATATGTCTCCTCATAATCAATGCTAGGTCTTTGTGAAAAACCGTGTGCAACTAGTCTTACTTTATATTTTGTGACCTCATGATTTTCATTTATTTCTCATAAATACCCATTTATATCCCACAGATCAATGCCTGCACAAAGATAGAGTCTCGTAACAGTCCACAAAAAGAAGAGCTGACCCCAAGGCTTGCAAAAAATCCCCATGATTTGCCTTGAGATGATGCGCCCAACATCCATGGGAATGCCTCTTACGATGCAATAGGCAACCATCAAGCGTTTCCTTAAGATGGTTTTGTTGTGCGTTATTGGGATCAATCGCTTCTTGACCAAGTATACCCACAATCTTGCCTCTAGAAGCAATCGATTAGATGCCAAAGTCCGGATGCTAATTACAAAAATCTTCCATCGAGAGTTGGGCTTTGAAAGAACTCTTAATGCGTCCATCAGGTGTTCTTCGTCTAGCTTCTCGATCAGCCTATTGCCCATTGCATCAGGATCATCTTTTAACTTGTAGAGCTCGTTAATGTCATGAGCGCTGAATGACACAACACAACCCTCAATTGACACCGCATCTTCACTCTCATGCAAGTTGTCATGGTAGAAGCCACACACAACATTAGACATAACTATGGACGGGCATTGACAAAATGTCTCCCATCTTAGCTTTATGATGATTTTTGTTACAAATTCGGGCAAATAAAGCCGCGCACAACATTAGACATAACTATGGATGGGCATTAACAAAATGTCTCCAATCTTAGCTTTATGATGATGTTTGTTACAAATTCGGGAAAAGGTGCGGGCATTGAAAAGAACCCTATCTCCATCAGAAGATTGTCATTTTTATTTCTTCCTAACTTGGGTGCCCCTTTTGTGAGAGATGACTCAACCACTTTTTCTTTACCTTTGCCGCAAGCCGCTATGAGTCGGGCTTGTTGCTCCTTCTTCCTCTCTTTTTCTTTCTTCCCTCTCCTATTGTTATTTCTCAATTCTTTTCTCCTCCTTTCTATTTTTCCTGATCTTCGGACGAGAGGTGTGTTGGGTTGTATGTTCTAAAACTTGCAATTTGTAATCAATAAACATATTCTATTTGCAATAAAGATGTTTTTTAGGTTTATTCAATAATGTTGTTATTGAATATTTAAATTGCACTTGTAAAACCTCAATCCAATAAACTAACAAACTGTTGGCTATAACATGAATACGTAAAACCTTATGTGGAGGCATAAAAGAGGATCGGGTTTGAGTATATAGCCAAAATGGTCTATAAGTATATAGACAGGGTTGGGTACCTTATCCTGGGGACACAATGGATGCGGCCCATTTTGTATTTGATGGAAAGTACAAACAAGCAACGGAAGCAATCAGAATCAATAAGCACCTTAATTACATTTAATTTGAGTTCTAAAAGCATGCATGAAAAGAATTTCAAAGAGAAGGGTTTCATAACTTAAACCTTTGATGAATTCGCTCAAATCCAAGCTGCTCTCCACGAAATTGACCTTCAATTCAACAGTAGAGCACCAAGAGTGTCTTCTCTACTATTCTCAGCCTTGGATTTGAGTGATGGAACTCAGTATTCAAATGAATTAAGTATGGAATAGGATATGGTTTTTATAGGAAAAAGAATTTTTGCAGAATTTCCTTAAATTCCAGCTTTCAACTCTTTAAATCTAAAAAATTTCTTAGTTTTTTATGTAACCTTTACATGCAAGCACTTAAGGAGACAAAAATTGACACTTCAATTACAATGAGAAGGTGGGCTAGGTGTTTGGATTGAGATGAAGATACCAAACAATCCAAAAAAATGGATGTTTCCATTATCTCAAACTTATTTCCCAATTTTCATTGATAAAAATAATTAATTCCAAAAATCAATTTCTAAAACTGAATTGGATAATTGAAAAAATAATTTGATTTTAATTAATTAAATAATAATTTAATATCAAATATTAAATTAACCAAACAACTAATTTTAAACATGAATTCTATTCATGTAATCAATATTTAAATATTTTAAGTTTTCCAATTTCGTTTAATTTCAACCAAATTAATGTTAATTATATAAAATATAATTATCCAAATCCTAATTTGAAATATAACATTTTAAATTCAAACCCTAACTGAAAATTTGAACACTTCAAATTGAAAACCCTAAATTCAATTTGAACATTTCAAATTGAAAAACTTAATTTTGATTTTGAACATTTCAAAAACACTCAATTCACTAGTCCAATGTGTTAATATTTTACAAGTTAGTAGAGGGACCTTATGGACCTATAGACCATTATAGCTCGATAGCTACACTCTCCTCACTATAGATATATTTCTATCCACTTGATTTAACCATAATTAGTAAGTCGACCCTTCATAGGTTATTTGTAATCATGACTCAGTCAAAATCTGTTTCACCCCCAAAATTACATCTTGCTCCTTAAGTCCCACTAATCCTCTAATGAACAATTGGTTTGTGATCCAATCACTAAACCGAGTCCCTTTCGAGCCAATGAGAGGGTGGGCACCCCTTATTCAAGAAGTATTTGATACGAATGATGTGATCCCAAAAACATTCATGTAGAGACATGCGAGTGGGGGCATCCTATGCAAAAGATGTTTTCATAAGACTGGACCAAACGTTGTTTATTGTTAAAATTGGCTATTTCAAACTGATGGCCTAGGGTAACTGATGGCCTAAGGTAACTTCTGTTTATTCAAGATTATCCTTTAATCTGCATAGGGAGAATGGCTCAACATCGCCGCTCAATAAGCCTCCCATTTTAGGGGTAAGATGGAGTAGATAGCTGGGGACATAGTTCTGTAAGATGGAACTCACCAGATAGCTGGGGACATAGTTCTGTAAGATGGAACTCACCCCTACTCGCTTCAGGGTTAGTAGATAGGTTGTTCCTTTAAGTATCGACTCTTATTCTTGAGCAAGGGGCACCACCCTCTCTATGACTGAGAGAGACTCGGTTTACTGGTAGGACCATAAACCAATTGTTCATTAGTGGATCTGTGGAGACGTAAGGAGCAAGATGTATGATAGTGGTAAAATGATAATTTTGACCCAGTTGTTAATATGAACAAGCTGTGAAGGATCGACTTACTGATCATGGTTAAATGAAGTGGACAAAAATATATCTACAGTAAGAAGAGTACAACTATTGGGCTTCAGTGAAGTGACCCGATAGTTAACGAATATTAGTTAATTCGGTTAAAAAAGTTTAGCCAATAAATCTTGGATCGTTGGTGCTCATGATCTGTAAGTCAATTAGGTCCCCCCACTAGCTCACAAATGGACTAAACGTTAGAATAGCGTGGTGAGAAAGTTTGAAACGAATTTGATTGAAGAAAATTATTAATTATATGTGATATAATTAAATATTTAATTATCAACATAATTGGAGTGTTAAAAAATATTTAAATATGATTTAAATATTTTATACATGAATAGGAATTCATGTTAAAAATTGGTGTTTTATTAATTTAATATTGGTATTAAATTATTTAAAATTAATGTTATCATTTAAATATTAATTGTTGGATTGATATTTAGTAAAATTGTATTTTTCATTCAATAAGAATTTTATGGAAAATTCTTTATAAAATGAAAATTAAAGAAAGTGGATTTTTCCTCCAAATTCCACTCTTACCTTGATGATTTGGTGGCACTTCGTTATGCAATCTAGTTGCATGTTCATCCTCTTTAAAAAAAAAAAAGAAAATTGCAACTGAAAAAGGTTTATGCATCTAAGTGAATTGCTAAAGAATTGTTCTTCAAAAATTCACACACCAAAACTCATAAGTCTCTCAAAATTATCTTAAAATTCTTCTCATTTTGGATCCTACAATCCAATCTAAGGGCCAAGAGGATAGTAAGGAAGATCTGGTGGTGGTTTCCAAGCCATTGGAGTGAAGATTTGAGCTGGATTTAGAGAAATTTGAAGAGTTCTTCAAATGTATAATTCTGAAACCTTATTATTCTTTAATGACCTTGCATGCTTAATCTTTAAAATTAATGGAATTAGAGTGCCTAATTGCTTCTGCTTGTTGATTGTCAATACCAACAAGGTGCATGAACATCATCCTTAGCTTCTTCATCCCTTGGCTGGACCTCAGATGCAACCAACCTTTTTCTTGGGAGCTCGACTTCAGTATGCGATGTTAGCACAACAGACTTCATTGCCAACGATTCTTCCACCTTTGCTATGTGGACTGCTCCTCAACTATTTGACGCTCGACCTTGCGCCGACGTCATTCCTCGTTCTTCATCCATTTTTCTTCTATTTTTATTTGTTTCTTCTCTTCCTTCCTCTTTTTTTTTCTCTTCTTTCTCCTTTGCTTCTCTTTCTTTCTCTTCCCTTTTTTTTTTTCTCATTCCTTTCTTTCTTTTCTTGTTTCTTTGCAGCCACCTCTTCCATCTTTCTTTAATGAATCCCTCATAGGAGTCCGCTGGCACTTTCTCCTTAGGATCCACGATCGCAAAGGCTTTCACTTGCGACACAACCACCAATATAGCAGGGTTTTCTTCTTGCTGTATAGGTTGGTTAACTACTCTGGCTTTAATCAACCCTCCATCTTTTTCTATGTTGCTTAGGATGCTCCCAAAAACCTCCCTATCATCCTTTTTTTGTAGTTCACTAGCAGTGGGAAGATTGGATTCGGCCACCTTAAGTCTGATGGTTGGGACTCCGTCCTTGTGCGGTTCCTCATTGCTGATAGAAGATAATGAGGCAGTAGGAGATGAACTTGGATTCAAGGGTGATGGCTTTTGAATGGATGGGCAGTCGGGGGAGCTTAGGCTAGGCGAGAACTCACCGGCTTGCGGCTTCAAATGTTGCTGCCCTCATCGAAATGGGGTTGCTTGTCAATGGGGCGAAGGAACTTGGCTGGTTGGATTGGCTTCTAGCACTCTCAAAGGTTGGGTTTTGAGTATTTGTGTGTTAGGAAGCCATGAATTCTGGCGAGAGAAGGGGGAATCAAGAAATAAGGATGATCGGAGAATGTCGAAACTTAAGGCGCTCAGAGAGAATTAAAGGATTAAGGGATTAAAGGATCTGATAAAGACAATAAAAGAATGAAGTGGGGAATGGGCAGGGGTTTTATAAAGGTTAAGCTTAGGAATAGAAAACGACGAGGAGACAAGATATCAATTATTGACATCCTATTAAATGCAGGCCAAACGAAAGGATGTTTCGTCTGGCAGCACACTTGATGGCCCTCGGGAGGCGAATCAATAGAAACCCTATGCAT
This sequence comes from Benincasa hispida, assembly GCF_027475165.1. Taxonomy (NCBI): domain Eukaryota; kingdom Viridiplantae; phylum Streptophyta; class Magnoliopsida; order Cucurbitales; family Cucurbitaceae; genus Benincasa; species Benincasa hispida. Next base: position 57,729,705 of record NC_143478.1, read on the forward strand.
TCAAGGCATTGATTTTGATTAATGAACTTATCGCATAATGTTAAATAAAAATGCAAAAGTCAAACAACACATCATTCATTTTATCGCATCAAACAATATTCAAGCGCAAGATAAGAATTTAATTTTAATCATATCCAAGTTAGAAAGTAAAAAAAGCAGTGGTCCAAAATAGTAAAAATCAAACAACGAAAACAAGATCAAACAAAGCAAAACAAACAGTTATTTAGAAAGCATAGTAAAGATAGAGAAGACATTCTTTTGACACTGCTCCTTGCCATTGCTATGTGGAGCCTTCAACACGGGCGATCAAGTTTGATTGCCCGCCTAGGTCAAAACTTTTCTTGACCCTTCCCCTTGCCATTTCCACGTGGACCTTCAGTGTTACGAGGTAAGATGCCTGGTTGCTTGTTCTTTAGATCATTTGCGATCTACCTTACCTGAACTTCTAGATTCCAAATTGAAGAAGCTTAAGACTAGATCATCGCATCGTTCTTCTGAATGTATTCCTTTAGAAGCGTCTCTAATGGTGACGATGCATTAGAAATTGACACTTGGTTGGGATTATAATGAGAACGATCCTGATTAGTTTTTGGCCCTGGCTGTGCTGATCAAATCTGGATAGATGCCCTCTGTGTGCTTGCTGCTGATGCACATTTTTCTGCCCAGACTAATCTTGATTGCCTCCCCAAGAGAAGTGGGGTGATTCCTCCAACCCAAAATATACGTGTTGTTAAACGGATTGTTATAAATGGAGTAAATAGTTTGAGGGTCATGTGAGCAGGCTTCAACAGAGTAAGGTCCTTTGCATTGCACATAACTTACCACCGTAACCTGAGTCAGGGCATTAAACTAAGCATCATTCATGTTCAAAGTACCTTGATTTATGGTCATGGTTTATAGAAGTGAAGTGATGGTAGCCATCTGGGCGGCTAAAGAGCTCACCACATCTGACTTCACGATCGCTCCTTCCATCTTGCGTTTATCAACATTCTGGTTTCTACAACCATCATCCACCCAATTTTCAATATTTCTAGAAATTCTGTCCAACATCGCCTTAACCTTGGTGTAAGTCTAGTCCATAATGCCTTTTGTAGCAGATGCATCAGCCACCAATTTCGAAGCTCTATTCAGCCCATGTAAAAAGTCTCCATTAGTACGCAATCAGGGATGCCAATGCACAACCAATTATGGATAAGATGCCTAAATCTAATCCATGCAACGCTCAAGGTTTTCGAGTCTCCTTGTTCAAAATTCACAATGTCCCACCATCTCCTTGCATTAATAGATGGCAAGAAGAACTTCTTCATGAATCGTTCAACTAGCTGGTTCCAGGATCTAATATCGTTTGGCTCTAAGGAATAAGCCCATTTCTTGGCATCATGGTGAAGAGTGTACGAGAGCCTAATTCCCTCCGGTGTTACACCAAGAATGGAGAATGTATTACACATTTCACAAAGCTTATTAGGTGGGTGTGGGGGTCTTCACCCAAAATCCCTCTGAAATGCCCTATAGTTTGAATAATTTGAAGCATAACTGGCTTAATCTCAAACCTTGCATTCTCTTTGATGATTGGCTGCATATTACCAGGTGAAAAATTGTAGATCTAGAGCCGCATAATAACTCATGGGAATGTTGTGGTCTGCTACCAGAAAAATAGGATTCTACTGATATTGCTTTACGTTAAAGACCGTCGCTGGGAGGCGAGGGAGTCACTTGTCTGGTCTTGCGTTCTCGTAACAGGAGTCTCCTCCGGCCTGGTTATTCTGGTTATTGTTGTTGGCCATATTCCTTATTCTTCTATTTCCTTTTGGTCAGCGACAAAAAGTTCTCTCGATCTCAGGGTCAATATTAAGTTTACGAGCTTAGCCTCTAAACTCATATACTATTTTTTCGCTTGGTCGTACAAGCTACAATACTCCTAAAAACCAAGAGGTGCCTGCGAAAACAAAAAAAAAACAAACAAACAATGAGTTGCCAATTCCCCGAAAACGGCGCCAAAAATTTGTTGGTGAATTCTATTTGGAATCTCGTTGTGTGCTGAGCTTGCTGTGATTATGTGATCTGGTGTAAAATTAAGCTCAATGGACCATGCACTAAATTAATCATGTGCTAATGTATGCAAGTGTGCACTCCTACCACAAGTATAACAAGATCACAAGTTTCATGGAATGAACCAAGGTCGAACATGGGGAATTTATAACTAAAAGATTTACAACGTAATATGTTATGCGGCAAAATCTAAAAAATGTACAGCGGAAGGAAGCATGTGATAAAACTACATTATGACTAAAAATGTACATTAAACAAACTAAGAGCAGACATAAACTAGATCTGAGAATGCGACAATAATCAGTAGGGTGACGTGTGTAAAAATGAATGGAGAAGACAAGGTTCTGGGCGAAGCCAATATCAAGTCCCTAAGTTGACATTGAAGGAAACTGGTGAAGGTCCTTGTGCGGAAACGTGGGGATTGGTCCTAATTTTATCTTTCATAGAGTCACAAAATTTTACAGAATAGAAAACTATGCAATATAAGATTTAAATGACAGCATGCTAAAAAGAATAATTAGGGAAGAAGAACGCTTAACTTTGAAAGCTAATATTCTTCTGAATTCCATCGATCCGGATCACAAAATCTTCGAACTCCAATCCAAAATCCCAAAATGGTTACCACCACTAGAGAACCTTATGTATTCTCTTGGGATTGAGAATTCAAGCAAAAGTTGTGGGTTTTGCTTGAATCTGAGAGAGGGAGGAAAGGAAGAGAGGAGGGAGAAGAAAACTTGCTTTTCTTCTATGTGTTGTCCAACGAGAGAAAACAGAGAGAGAGTACTCTGTGTAAAAAAATTGTGGAAAAAGAAAAACTTAACCCCTCTTCCATGTACTAGTTGAGAGAATTAAGGGGACTCCATCCCTTTTAATTAAATTTAAAATAAAACTAATTTAGTTTAGTAGTTATATATATATATATAACAACTAACTTATGATATATATACACACTATATGTTATATGTATTTCCTCTCAACAATACATGGTATTTAATATAAATCACATTTATACTAAATTCATTATATGAATCACATTCATATAATTAGTATTAGAATCATATTCAAATATTTAATTCCTCTCAAAATAAAATTTATTTTATAATGTATCAAATACATTATATTAATTATATCGCATATAATTAATTTAATTAGTTATATCATATATAATCATTTCCCTCAATTAATTTGAACAATTCAAATTAATCCAAAATTAATTTTATAATCCCTGTTAAGCTACAAAGAGGATCTTATGGACCTATAGACTGAAACACCAATAGTAATTGGAAAATTAATTAAACTCCTTAATTAAATTACCCAACATCTATTAATTTTCGATCAGTCCACTAAAGACCGACAGCTACACTCTTCGCACTGTAGATATATTTCTGTGTCCATTGGATATAACCAGTTAATAGTGCGATGACCCTTCACAAATTGCTCGTAAACATAGTTAGGCCAAAATTACCGTTTTGCCCCTATAGTTACATCTAACTTCTTAAGTACCATTGATCCCTTTAATGAATAATTGTTGGGTTTTATGTCCTAAAACTCGTAGTTTGTAAACAACAAAGCTTATTCTAAAAATTCAATAAGTTGTTATTGAATATTGTATTACTTATTAGAAATCCAATAAACCTAAAAAGACCCATGATTATTACATGAGTACTTGAACTTTATGTAGAGACATAAAAGTGGATCAAGTTCGAGTAAATAGTCAAAATAATCTATTGTATATGAATAAGGTTGGATGACTTATTTTGGTAACACTATTGGATGTGGTCTACTCTGCAGTTGTTACAAAGAGTTGTAAAGTGCTACAAACTAAGTGATCCTAATTCGTACATGTTATGACATGAGGAGTGGGGGCGTCATGTGCAAATGGGTTTATACAAGATCGGACAATGAAATCAGTCACTCTTACTTTATAACATAGGTTACTGTTTAAGACTGACTATTTCAAAGTGATAACTTAGGGAACTTGACCTTAATTCTGAGCTAACTATGAACTCCTGTTTATCCGGGATTATCCTTAGATTTTCATAGGTGAGGGTTGGCTTAACAGCGTCGGCTCAATAAACTCTCATTTCAAGGGTAAGATCGAATAGATAGCGGAGGAAATAGGGTGCAAGATGGAATTCACTCCTACTCACTTTTAGAGTTAGTCGAGAGTTTGTTCCCTTACATGCTGACTCCGGGTCTTGAACAAGGGGCCCCACCCTCTCATTGGCCCAAGAAAGACTCGATTTGTTGATTGGATCACAAATCAATTGTTCATTACTGGATCAGTGGGACTTAAGGAACAAGAGTTAATCTGTGGGGTAAAATAGACATTTGACCCAGCCGTTATTACGAAGAACCTGTGAAAGGTAGCTTACTAATTATGGTTATATCAAGTGGACATAATATATCTAGAGTTAGGGGTGTTCAATTATGGGCTTTAGTGGAGTACCCATTAGTTAACGAATGGGGATTAATTCGGTATAATGAGTTTAGCCAATTAATCTTGGATCGTTGCAGCCCATGATCTGTAGGTCTGCGAGGTCCCCCTACTAGCTCGTAAATGGATTAGCTTTAAAGTAGCGTGATAAGTTAATTTGAAACGTTCAAATTAGAATTAACGAAATTATTAATTGTATGAGATATAATTACACGTTTAATTTTAAGAATTAAATAGAATAGGAAAATTAATATTTAAATATGATTTAAATATATGAAGGTGGATTTGTGTTAAATTAATTTAAGATTTGATATTAAATTAATTGGAATTATTTAAATTGTTTAAATAATTATTTATTAATTTTATTAGAAAAAATAATTTATGAAATTAATTTTGTAAAATTAATAATTTTTTAATTTTTGATTTTTTTAAATCAAATTGATTTTTCAAATCAATTTTGAAAATTGAAAAAGTTAGATAAACAAAAAATGGATTTTTGGTTTTTTCCACTATACCTTTAAGTAGATCACACAAAATCCACCAACTTTTGGCTTCAATAACTCCAAGCATGAGCTGTATCTCATGCAGCCATCTTCTTTGCATGATTGTTTACAATATATTGAGAAGATTGGAGTAAAATTGAGGCAGGCAATCTATAGAATTTTTGCTGAAAAATTCATCTAGAAGAAGGTGTTCTTCAAGTGGGTTGCTGCTGTGAGTTCTTCTTCAAGTTCCCTTCATTCAAGTTTATTTTGAGTCCCACAACTCAATTTAAAGCTCCAAAGAGAATAGTGGGGAAGATATTTAGCCGGTCTACAACAAGATTTGGAGAAATTTTCAGCTGGAAATCAATCTTTGAAGAAGTTCTACAAAGGTATGTCTTGAAACTCATTTGTTTCTGCAAGAGCATGCTTTAGTTTCTGCCAAAATTAATGAATTAGAGTGCTCATTGATCCTTGTTGCTTCTATTGCTTGCTGATACACTCCTACAATTGGTATCAGAGCATCATATAAGCATTCAATTCAGTTTAATTTTGGTGTGGTGGTTGTTTTTCATGAGTTATATGAAACTGGTGCACTAATATGGTTTTTTGAGTTTTGGCATTTTATTTCTCTTTGATTTCTTGATTAAATCTGTAATTGGCTATTTATTGATGAGCTTATATGTTCTCAAGAGTCTATAATTTATTTGGAGTCATTAGAATTAAAATTAAGTTGTAATTGAAGAAACAAGTGAAGTAGGCCGAGCAGCAGATTCCAGGTTTTTCAGCCTCTCCTCAAATTTGGGCGTTAAAGTGTTGCGTGCTACACGATCGTATACCTGTAAGAGCTAAACGATGTGTAGAGGTGCTATGCGATAGCAATACACGATTGTGTAGCTTTGTGCGGAAGCTAAACGATGTGAAGAAAAGCTAGACGATCGTGTAGCTATGGGCACTGGGCGTTGAAGTGTTGTGCGCTAGATGATCGTGTACCTTCGGGAGCTAAACGATGTTTGGGCAGGGTTCAAGGTTCTACTCGCATATTGATAACTTGTAAAAATACAAGTTATTTATACTATTTTATTTAGATATTGTGGCAAAAAGAAAGAAAAGTTGCATCAATAGTATATAAATTGCCTAAGAAATGCGAAAATTATAAAATTTCGTCAATACACCCACTAACACCATTGCGATAGTAGAATAGAATGTTTCAGTTTCTGTTTTGCAAGAAATCAATCACTGCATGCGTTCATGGCTCAAAGATAAAGTGAACAACGTATCTACATCGTATTGCGCTCATCAATCAAGAACGAAGAGACGATCAATGCAATGATGGCGCATGCGACAATCGACCAAGAGCTCTAGCGATCAACACAATTTCAACCACATGCGGTGATAAAAAACAACACCGCATGCGGCGATCGATCGAAGATGTAAAGAGCAATGCAATTGCAGAAGATTCTGACAAATGTACAGCTTTCAGTTGTGCATTTCTGATGGGTTGATTGCGTAACAGAAGATTCTAACAAACAACACCGCATGCGCATCCTCTTTTTCATCTTCATCTTCAGACTTTTCTTCTTCATACAAACTGGGTTCATCATCGGACTCAGTTCCGGATATTTCATGGCTCTGATAATATCATACCTGATCTTCTTTCCGTTCACGCTCAGTGTGATCTCTCCTTTGTACACATCAGTCTGAGCACGACCAGTGGATAAAAATGGTCGTCCCAAGATGATGGGTATATCCTTGTCCGCTTCATAATAAAGGATGATGAAGTCTGTCGGTAGTATAAATTTGTCAATTAAGACCAGGACATCTTTCACGTTTCCTTTTGGATGCACAAGGGATCTGTCAATTAGCTAGAGAGTCACCGTTGTGGGCACCAGCTGCCCCACATTCAGCTACTTAAAAATTGAAAGGGGCATTAATTTGATAATGGCCCCAAGATCGCAAAGCGTTTGACTAATGTATAACCCACCGATAGAGCAGGGTATTGTGAAACTTCCAGGGTCACGCATATTCGGTGAAATAATGGTTTTTGTTCGTTGTGTTAACGCCACCATTGCGAACTTACCTGTGCTCTTTTTCTTCGTTACCATGTCCTTCAGAAACTTCGTATACTTTGGCATTTATTCAATCGCTTCAGTGAAAGGGATGTTGATAGGTAGTTGTTTTAGCATGTCCATGAAGCGATGATATTGCACTTCTTAAGTCTCTGAGGGAATGGTGGCAGCTGTATTCTCACGGTTTCTTGCACTATCGATTTAGAAGTGGACGCAATATCTGATTCCATCGTCTCCTGTTCTTCTGGTTCTTCTTGAGTCAACGGGGTCTGTGGTTCCATCACAACTAGAATAGCCCAGCTCGACTCCTTTTTCTCCTCGGCCACAGTCTTTTCGCTTCGCAAAGTCACAACTTGACATTGCTTCTTTCCCGTACTACCTAGGTTGCGCGGGAGCTCTGTTGAACTCCGCAATGCCCTTTGAGGTCTACTTTTGAGTTCGCCCGCAATCTGTCCTATCTGAATTTCAAGATTGTGGATAAACGTCGCTTGATTCCGGAGTACTGTTTCATTCTTTTTAATATACTACTTCAGTAAGCTCTCCAAAGATGAAGATTGTAGCGCCTGTGAACTACTAGCTTGATATTGTGTTTGGCCGTTTGTTTGTGGGAAAAATCCTTGTGGCCCTTCTTTTTACGCCATTGGTTGAAAATTTTTTTGTTCATTTTTCCATGCAAAGGTAGGGTGGTTACTCCACCCAAGGTTGTAAGTATTAGAAAAAGGATTATTCTTCACGAAATAAACAGATTGTGGGTTCCTCGGACACTCTTCCATTGGATGGCCTTCTCCGCAAGTGGCACAACTTGCACTCGTTTGGTCGATTGCATTGACCTGCCCCCTATGCATTCATGGGCTGTTGATTGCAGTTCCTTGTATTAAATTCATCATCACATTCATTTGGTTTTGTAGGGATGCGATAATCCCATTGCTTACGTCACTGTCTTTAATTCTCAGTCGTTGATTACTTTCTCTCTAGTCTTCATGATTCTTTGAAATTCGATCAAGTATATTCTTAGCCTCGTCGTATGTCTTGTCAAGCAAACCTCCAACTGTTGCCGCATTGGCAGCCATCATCGATGCATGGTTGAAACCGTGGTAAAAAATTTTCATTTGTAGACAATCTGATAAGCCATTGCGTGGACAATCTCGCACCTGTCTTTTAAACCTCACCCAGATGTCACTAAGAGATTCGTCGATATCTTGTTCAAAATTAGTGATCAGCTTCCTCCGTCTTGCGTTCTCTGTCGGGGGGGAAGTACTTCTTCATGAACTTTTCAAGTACCTGTTCCCATGATGTGATCTCCTCTGGTTCGAGAAAGTAAGCCCATTTTCGTGCTTGGTCACACAACGAAAATGGGAACATCGTTAATCAAACCTCCTCAGTGGAGATGTTTGGGAACACAAAGGTATTGCAGATTTCAATAAAACTTCAGAGGTGGGCGTGCGAATCCTCGCCATGCCTACCGCTAAACTGTCCGACAGTTTGAATCATCTGCAGCATCACCGGCTTCATCTCGAACCTCGATCCGTTCAAGGCTGGCCTCATGATTCCTAGTGAGAAATCATAAAGATTGGGTGACGCATAGTCCCGAATGGGCCTATTGCAGTCATTTGCCAAGAGAATGGGGCTCGCCATGATATTATTTGCATTGGGTGCTCTGTCTTTTAGTTGCTCCGCCATGATGGGATTTCTCTCTTGTTGTTGTTGGCGGTTGCTTCTTCTTCTTCTTCTTCAGAAAGTTGTTTCAATCTCTGGGTCGTAGTTGGGCTCCGGAACTTGTCCTTCGCTCATACAATGCTTGCTTCTTCCCTTACCAAAGAAGAGACAGTGCACAGAGATGGAAATTCTGCAAAGAAAATAAAAAAATTACCGTTAGCACAATATGTACTACCGTAGTCCCCGACAACAGCGCCAAAAACTTGATGCGTTGTGAATATGATGAAATAATGGTGTATATTGCGATGGTGGTGTATGCATTGTACATGCAAGTTTTCCTAGCAAAATCCAAGTATAAATCCTACTAGGTTGCCTGGTAAGCCCAAGGTCGAACACAGGGACTATAGAGATAGTATGCGACGGTGATTTCAGATTCCTTTGTGGTGATAAATAAAACAATGAGTTCATTGATATGTTTTTTTAAGGTATAGATTCTATGGGGCGGAATTCAGAAAAGAGTTAATAACAACGAAAGTTACAATGAGTATGCAGGGGAACAAGTTGAGAAGGGATTTAGTTAGTGCTTTCTGCGATTGCATTCAAGCTATGCAATCTTGCTACACACACAACAACGATTCATCTTCCAATACAAATGCCATAGTCCTATTTCTAGGATGCATGTGATGTATACAATGATGTCGATAGGACTTATTCCTAAGTCTCTATTCTTGTCTATGCAATGATGAATGATGCACACATATACAAGGTGACTAAATACTATCATATCCTATCTCTAGGGTGCATGTGATGCGTTAATAGCCAACAGAACTTATTCCTAAGTTTCTACCTCTTGCTTATGCGATTCTAATCTGCCTCTCCCGAACCTAGATTCTAGTCTGACTTTCCCAAGCCTAGAATCTATCCTTAGACCACCCTCCCTAGCATCTCTAAAGGACGAATGACGCATACATAAAACAAGATGATCGCATAAATTGAAGACCTCAGGTTATGTTAGCTAAATGCTTCTCAACCCATTTGATAGTTTAGTTACTCATGCATAATGTAAAAAGAGTGAACAGATTTAGTGATGCAAATTCCATTTTATAAATAAGATCAGAATATAGAATGACAATGGAAAATAGGGATAGAGAGCCTGGTAGCAATGTCTTGCTTCCCAAGGCTGTTACACTATGTGTTTCTCTACTCTACCCAAAAGAATGTTCTTGCTTCCGCAAAAGTCGGCCCTCTCTCTGTTCTCAACGCTTCCCAGCACTCTTTCGAGCTAACTAGGACGATCTTTTGGTGTCTTCTATCTTCACTCGCCTCCGCCTTCTAAGTATGAAAAGTACAGACTACGACTATCTATGTATATGGCGAAGAAGAACTCCCAAATTTTGAATAGCTGAACTAGAGCCGAACTCCTTTAATGAAGGTGGCCTTCGGTATTTATAAAGCTTCAGGGTGAAGAGATTTCTCTCAAATGATTGCAATGATGGAATGTCAATAAATCTCTGTCTGAAGCGCCGATTAATTGTCATCGAAAAGTTGAGTGTACTTGCTACAGTGTGTCGTTAACGACTTGTCAACTAAATTCAGATTCGACTGTCATCAGCTTTCTGTCCCATCATGATTTATTAAGCTTTCACCTTGATGCGCCATCTCTATGTGGCCACTTTCTTGAGCAGATCTTTACGAACACATACGATCATATAGCTTTGTGGTCGCAATCTTCTAATGCACTTGGACTCTGAATTCCTTGGATCATAATTCTTCCTTGTGCCAATGCATTTTCCGGCACAAAATACGTAAATTAACTGCTTTAATGTGATGGGCGCATGCGATCGCAATGTTCTCAACTTAATGCTTTTGGACACCATTTTACATATTTTTACTATCGCAATCCTACATTGTTTTCCATTTTTGCATTATAATAACATGCGTTTCTGCCCGTTATCACACCCCCAAATTTAAAACAATGCTTTTCCTCAAGCATAAACTAAAGATTTCATCTAGAGAGTCAGCCACCTTTTTCTTTCCTAGATTTCTCGAGGTGCCTTATTCAAATCTTATGAACCAAAATCTCCTTAATTCCTATCCTAGTATTTTCTTAAAATATTTCTAAAATTTAGGGACCACAAGTTTAACTTTCAAAAAGACTTTACTTGTTTCTAAGGCATCGCATGATTTATTTCAATTTTTTTTTTTTTAATTGGGGTGTTTTCAAATGAGTTTTTATCCTTGCGTAGTTTAGATATTCTTTTTATGACCTTATGCTAATCCGAGTGCCTATCCTTTGTTTTGGCTTGCCCCCACAAGTATCATGCGGACATCTAACTACAAGTAAGGTGCTCTTCCTCAGACTAAACTCATGCCCATTTGGCAGTGGAGTTGCGATCATTTTATTTATGTGTTGATCACGATTCCTACCTTCATTTTGGCTTGCCCCACGGGTGTCATGCAGACATCCAACTACAAGTAGGATCCAATCGCAACGTTATGAACTTTTTTTTTTAGAATGCCTAAAAATAGCAAGGTTTAAAATAAATACCGCACCCCCAAATTTAAACGCAGCAATGTCCTCATTGCTGAAAGATTGAAAGAATTCATGCGATGATCTTAAGAGGTTTCATAAACGTCAGTTTGAAAGAAAGCTGGTAGACCACTAACTTCTAGAAATATTTCATGAATTGACTGCCCTAAAATTAAGTTAATTCTAGTACATGCAGTGAGAAATATAGGCATGCATTTCATCATTGAAATCATAATTGGCATAGAAAAACAATGCGGTGACTTACTAAAGTAATCAATATTTAATGATTACGCCGACTAAAGAGGATGCGATGATAAAATTATCAAACGTAAAAATAAGATGTGAGAGTGCAAAATTTGGAATAAACAAAGTCAAGGATAGATACACCCCCCAAATTTGCTTTGTTGCCCGAATCATTTGTGATTGCATCTTTCTTTGTGGCGAGCCGATTTCTTCGATTGCAGTGGCTGTCCAAACTAGTCGCATCTTTCGGTTATCGTGTAGCTTCCCGCAATCATTCACCATGATCATTGCAAAAAAAAAAAAAAAAACATCGAGAGGGTCAAATAAAAGATAGAGTTAACGATTATTTTTTTTTAGAGAGATGCAAGGAGTAAAAAGGATATAGAAATGATAACGGATATAATAGGTAGAGTGAGTGCAGGAATCAAAGATAGAAAAAGGATACTCCAAAAGAATTGAGTCCCTGATGAATTTTTGTCGCATAACAACGCAGGGACCGCTCAATTTTTCTTCATTCAGGATTCCTCAGGTCTATGGAGGTATTTTCCCAATGAAAGTCACCTTCGTGATATATCTTGACTCTTTGCCCATTGACCTTGAATGTGCAGGTCCCTTCTTCATTATTCAATTCGACCGCACCATGCGGGAATACTTCTTTGATTATAAAGGGTTCGGACCAGCATGAATTTAATTTACCGGGAAAGAGTCGTAGCTGCGAATTGAATAACAAGACCTTCTGTCCAACTTGGAGATTCTTCTCGCATAATTGTTTGTCATGCCAACGTTTTACACGCTCCTTGTAAATTTGGCATTCTCATATGCTTGAATCCTCCATTCATTAAGCTTGACCAACTGAAGTTTCCTTGCCTCCCCTGTGGCCTTTAGATCAAAATTGAGCTTTTTTACTGCCCACATCGCTTTATTGTTGAACTACAAACCGAGGAGACTTATTGTTGCACTACGAACCGAGGAGACTTATTGTTGCACCTACAAGAGCAAACGTACCACAACCAAGGAAACAACCATATATCCAAAATAACAATGAAATAAATTACCTATACTAAGAAAGCAAAGGAAAGATAGAGTGGAAGACGTCCCTGGAAAAATAAGAGTGTTGTCACTGCAAGGAGTCTTCCCTGCAGGAGATGGTTCTCAACTGCTTGGGTCAAGTTGCCCTGACCATTGGAACATCCGGCAATTGTTGGGCGCATGCGACTGTTATGTGCTTAGAATTACCTTCAGCTCTTTTGTGACTGATTGCCCTTCTACCTTGGGGTCAACATTGGTTTTCAATGCATCACCTATACTTCAATATTGTTTGCAACATGGTCGCACAAGCTGCAATACACCCAAGATAAAAAGTTTGCTCGCAAAGACACATACTTAACAAACATTTAGCTGCCAAGTCCCCGGTAAAGGCGCCAAAAACTTGATGGCGATAGATTGGAAGTCAATTTTACTCGACAACTGACTTCCCTTGGACGCGGTATGCGATGCATGTTCCTAAGATATGTGTTGATAGTCATGCGTCGATGGTCATGCGTTGGAATGAATATGCGTTAATAAATGTATGCGAAGACCATGCATCCTGCCACAAGTTTTCTTGCGTTCACACCAAGGATAACATGGACACAAGTTTCTCGAGTAATCCGAGGTCAAACACAGGGACGTGTAGCTATATGTTGTGGTGATGTGCATGTGGCGATTTAAATAAAAGAATGGAGGGGATGTTGCTAAGTTATTCCTATTTCTACTTCTATCTATCAGACAACGTAATGAGAATATGCATGAAAGGTAGAGACGCGACAAACCTTGACATGAAATAAATGTGTGGGTAAATAGATAAAATGCGGAGATGTTTCATTGCAAAACTTAAGAGTGATCACAAGGGCAACCCTAGTCAACGCAAGCCAATGCATTCATGCAACACTCATACAATAATAAACCACCTATCGGTGCAAATTCTATGGCTTCTAATGCTAGAACGCATGCGATGTATGTGCAGAGGTGTCTATAGGGCCTACACATAAGCCTCTAATTCTTGTCTATGCGATGATACACAAACAAGGTGACCACATATCATCATTCCTATTTCTGGGGTGCATGCGATGCAGTGTTGTCAACAAAGCTTATCTCTAAATCCCTATCTCTTACTTATGCCGATCTAATCTCGCTCTCTCAAGTATAGATTCTAACCTAGCTCTCTCGTGTCATATGGTTCTTTCTTTAGACTCTCTCTCAAGTAGCTCTAAAGGGGTGTTGGGCACAACATAAGACAAGACAAACACATGAACTTGGTTGACGCAAGATTGTTACTATCCCTAGTGAACAACGCATACCTTGCTTAATGTGTCCAACCACTTACCCTCCCAGGCAGTTGATTGTTGCTAACTTCACTCATAGACAAGCAATGCATTAGCCTTTAGACAGGTGTTACAGCAGCTTCACACTAAGCAAATAAGGTTACTCACATGCTCGTGCAACGCACACCTCTCGGTGGGTTGCTACATGCTTCATATCCCTAATCCACATGACTAAGTATGCAATACCCAAGCAATCCCACTAAGTGTTGCAATGAAAGTAATGATGCTAAGCAAGAAGATGGAGATGAAGTCGAAAGAATAGAGAAATGCATTGAAAAACACATTGTATTAATTTCTTAATTCAAAATGTCATACAATACAATATAGGAAAACAAAGGAAAAAGGATTGACCAGCTGGAAGCAAAACTTTGCTTCCAGCGGATGTGCGTCAAGGCTGTCAGTGGTGCCATGGATGGGCGGAGGAACTAACTCTCTCGAGATCTAACTTCGATCGAAGGCTTCGGTCATCACTCGGAATGGATGAAGGAGGTGAAAAACTCTCAGCTATCTTCTCACGCGTTTGTCTGGATCGCGGGAAAATCCCCGGTTGAGGGATAATCCCTAGATGATTGAATTTTAGCTCATCGGCCTCTATTTATAGAGTTTGGGTCACCGACAGCATCAATTGGACTACTCTGAGTCTGACACTCGGCGTGTTAGTCCTTTTCTGAACCTCTGCTACTAACGGCATGGTAGGTGAAATGTCAACATCAGCTTTGGATTTTCTCGAGGTAAATGCGTTGATGCGTTCATTCCACTTACCTTGCGTCAATCCCATTAGAATGCATTGTCGCGTAGTTACAGTCATTAAATGGCCTCATTCGCTTAATACCGCAACTTTACATGATGATCGCAATCGCCTAACGAGCGCAATCCCCATGCGATGGACACATGAGGCTGATCACTGCAACACCCATACGTTGATCTAATGCGTTTTCCTTGCGATAAAGTGTTTCTCCGCATGCAGTTGCCTATGCAGTGGTTCGGTTTCTACGTTTGCATTTATTTTGTGCATTAGCTACAAAGATAGAACATTGAACACATAATTAACGCAAAGTAACGGGTTAGCTGAGATTCGACATGCTGATCGACCCAAGCTCATATTCTTGTGAATTCCTATCATGATCGACGCATATTTTTCCTAACAACCTTCATAATTCTAAGTAAAAAGGCCTAAGATGACATGCATTTCTGCATGTTATCAATGCTCCAACTCAAGTGGTAAGTGGCATGCCTTTCCAAACACCAGCGCATACAGGGACATACCTATAGGTGTCTTATAGGTCGTCTTGTATGCCCACAAGGCATCGTCCAGCTTCATTGCCCAATCTTTGCGTGAATGCTTCACCACATTCTCTAATATCAGCTTGATTTCCCTATTGGACAATTTAGCTTGACCATTTTTTTGTGGATGGTATGCGGTGGCCACCTTATGAAGGATATTATACTTGAGCAGTAATTTGTTGATGATGTGATTAACAAAGTGAGAGCCTTCATCACTTATTATGGCACGTGGAGTGCCAAAACAAGTGAAAATATTCTTCCTCGAGAACTTGGAGACTACCACCGCATCTCTTGTGATGCAAGATACCACTTCTTCCCATTTGGAAACATAGTTGACGGCTAATAGAATGTATTTGTGACCATTTGATGGTGGAAATGGTCTCATGAAGTCTATGCCCCAGACGTCGAATAGTTCCAATTCTAAGATGATATTCATGGACATCGCATTCTTCTATGAAATGTTTCCCGTGCATTGGCACCGGTCGCATTTCATTGCATAATCTTGCTAGCATATATGATGTTTTGGCAAAGAAACATGAAGATATAGGTACTGCCAAAGAGATTATGGAATCTCTTGAGGGATGTTCAGGCAACCGTTCTTCTCCCTAAGGCACGATGATATCAAGTATGTTTATAACTGTCGCATGAAAGAGGGGGCCTCTGTTGTGGTCCACTTTAATGTGGAAAAAATTAAATGGTGTTGTTGTTGACGGGAGAAGTTAAGTCGGTTTTATTCTAGAATCTCTTCCTAAGAGTAATTTACAGTTCTGCACGAATGCACTCATGAACAAAATTGAATATAGTTTGACTACTTTGCTGAATGAGCTACAGGCTTACCAGACTATGTTGAGAACTAAAGGTCTAGAATCAGAAGTAAATGTTACTACCACTGAAAAGAGAGGAACGTCCTCCAAGCCTGATGCTGCTTCCTCTTCATAGAGTAAGAGTGTTCCTATTAAAAAGAATAAAGGGAAAGGGAAAAAGAAACCTGCTGGAAAAAAAAGGTAAGAAAAATGTTGCAGATGAAGGAAAGTGTTTCCACTATAATGAAGAAGGCCACTGGAAGAGAAACTGCCCTCAGTATCTTGTTAAGAAGAAAGCAGAGAAAGGTAAACAGGCAAACTAGTTCCCGAGGGCCGTTTGCTCATCTTAAGAAGTGGGAGATGTTGTTATCTGATGATAATCTTACTTGTTTTTGTTATCTTGTAAAGAACAAATTGTATATATTTTTTTTGTAAATGAAATGTTCATTTTCGAAAATATGTTTGTTCTATCTCATGGAAACTTATGTTAAGAATCAAACAAGTTAAAAGTCATTTGCAAATATTTAGATATTTAAAACAGCTAGAAATCGATTAAATCAAAGTATAGAAAGTTTAAAGATTTCTAGATCTATTTAATAAAGAGTTATTGAATTAACGCTGTTAACAAGAGTTGTTAAGACAGGTCAGATGCATCTTACTCAAAGAGTTGAGAATACTTCAATGTAGTGGGAGGAAAGTATGACTTCCTAGTCATTATTGAGAATAATATGCATTCCTCATATAGTTTAATAAGAAGTCTATTGTACATAATATGTTTATAATGATTCTCTCGGCTAAAGTGTTTGAGAATCACCTAGTAAGACAAGGAAGACTAGGTAAATAACCTAGGGCAACTAGGAGAAATATCGGGTATGGGATACCGAATGATAAACCATGGGTATGGGATGCCCTAGTTTATTTCTCGATAAAACTCAGAAACTCAGTCTTATATATTCGTATATAAAAGTTACCACTGAAGTTTTAGTCCAAGTGGGAGTCTGTTGGGTTTTATGTCCTAAAACTCGTGGTTTGCAAACAATAAAGCTTATTCTGAAAATTCAATAAGTTGTTATTGAATATTTGTATTGCTTATTAGAAATCCAATAAACCTAAAAAGACCCATGACTATTACATGAGTACTTCAACTTTATGTGGAGACATAAAAGTAGATCAGGTTCGAATAAATTGTCAAAATGATCTATAGTATATGAATAAGGTTAGATGTCTTATTCTAGTAACACTATTGGATGCGGCCTACTCTGTAGTTGTTACAAAGAGTTGTAAAGTGCTACAAACGCAGTGATCCTATTTCATACATGTTATGATATGAGGAGTGGGGGCGTACTATGCAAATGGGTTTGTACAAGATCGGACCACGAAAGCAGTCACTCTTACTTTACAACGTTATTTACTGTTTAAGACTAACTATTTCAAAGTGACGACTTGTTGGGTTTTATGTCCTAAAACTCGTGGTTTGTAAACAATGGAACTTATTCTGAAAAATTCAATAAGGTGTTATTAAATAGATGTTTTGCTTAATAGTAATTCAATAAACCTAAAAGTCCCTTGACTATTGAATGAGTACTTGAACTTTATATGGAGACTTAAAGGTGGATTGGGTTCGAGTAAATAGTCAAAATGATCTATAGTATATGAATAAGGTTGGGTACCTTATTCTGGTAACACTATTAGATGCGGCCTGCTCTATAGTTGTTACAAAGAGTTGTAAAGTGCTACAAACGAAGTGATCCTAATTCATTCATGTTGGGACATGAGGAGTGGGGGTGTTCTTGTGCAAAAGGGTTTATACAAGATCGGACCACGAAATCAGTCACTCTTACTTTATAACGTTGTTTACTATTTAAGACTGACTATTTCAAAGCGATGACCTTGGTAACTTGACCTTAATCCTGAGCTAACTATGAACTATTGTTTATTTGGAATTATCCTTAGATTTGCATAGGTGGGGGTTGGCTCAACAGCACCGACTCAATAACCTCCCATTTCAGGGGTAAGACTGGATAGATAGCTGGGGACATAGGGTGCAAGTCGAAATTCACTCCTACCCGCTTTTAGGGATAGTAAAGAGGTTGTTCCCTTAAGTGCTTATTCTAGGTCTTGAACAAGGGGCCCTGCCCTCTCATTGGCCCGAGAGGGACTCGGTTTTATTGATTGGATCACAAAACAATTGTTCATTAGGGGATCATTGAGGACTTAAGGAATAAGAGGTAATTTCGGGGGTAAAACAGAGATTCGACCCAGCCGTTATTACGAACAACCTGTGAACGGTTGACTTACTAATCATGGTTATATCGAATGGACATAATATATCTATAGTGAGGGGAGTTCAACTATGGGCTTTTGTGGAGTGACCCATTAGTTAATGAATGTGGGTTAGATCAGTGTAGTGATTGGATCACAAACCAGTTTTTCATTAGAGGATCAGTAGGGATTTGAGGTATAAGACGTAATCTCGGTGGTAAAACAAATATTTGACCCAACCGTTATTACGAACAAACCTATAAAGGGTCGACTTGCTGACTATGGTTAAATCATGTGGACATAATATATCTACAGTGAGAGGAGTGCAACTATAGTGGAATGACCCATTAGTTAACGAATGGGGATTAATTTGGTCTAATAAGTTTAGCCAATTAATCTCGGATCGTTGGAACCCATAATCTGTAGGTCCACGAGGTCCCCCTACTAGCTCTAAAATGGATTAGCTCTAGAGTAGCATGATAAGTTAATTTGAAACATTCAAATTAGAATCAAACGGAATTGGAGAATATATATTTAAATAGGATTTAAATATATGAAGATAGAATTGTGTAAAATTAATTTAATATTAGATATTAAATTAATTAGAATTATTTAAAAATGTTTAAATAATTATTTATTAATTTTATTAGAAAATTAATTTATGAAATTAATTTGTAAAATTAATATATTTCGATTTTTAAAACAAATTTGATATTAAAATCAAAATATGGATTTTGGAAATAGAAAAAATTACACAAATGGAAAAATTGGATTTTTCCATCTCCATCTTCAAAGTAGCTCACAAAGAACCCATTATCTTCAAGCTTCATTTACTCCAAGCATGAGCTGCATCCCATGCAGCAAATCTCTTTGCATGATAGTCTACAATATATTGAAGAGATTTGAGTCATTTTGGAGCAAGGCAACTGATAGAATTTTAGCTGAAAATTCGGGTAGAAGAAGTTGTTCTTCATTGGGTTACTGTTGTGAGTATTTTCCAAGTTCCCATTGATTCCAGCTTATTTTGAGTCCCACAACTCAATCTAGAGCACCAAGAGAATAGTAAGGAAGATCTTGTGGTGTTCTGCACAAAGATTTGGAGGAATTAGCAACTAGAAATCGAGGTTTCAAAGGTTCTTCAAAGATATGTCATGATAACCATTAAATTCTACTTAAGCATGCTTTCGTTTTTGCCAAAATTAATGAATTAGAGTACTTATCAATCCTCGTTGCTTCCGCTGCATGCTACTATCATCCAATATGACCTAGGTAACTTTACCTTAATCCTGAGCTAACTATGAACTCCTGGTTATTCGGGATAATCCTTGGATTTGCATAGGTGACGATTGGCTCAACAGCGCCAGCTCAATAAACTCCCATTTCAGGGGTAAGATCGAATAGATAGCTGGGGACATAGGGTGCAAGATGGAATTCGCTCCTACCCACTTTTAGGGATAGTAGAGAGGTTGTTCTCTTAAGTGCTGACTTCGGGTCTTGAACAAGGGCCCCACCCTCTCATTGGCCCGAGAGAGACTCAGTTTGTTGATTGGATCACAAATCTATTGTTCATTATATGATCAGTGGGACTTAAGGAACAAAAGGTAATCTCGGAGGTAAAACATAGATTTGACCCAACTGTTATTACGAACAACCTGTGAAGGGTTAGCTTACTAATCATGGTTATATCAAATGGACATAATATATCTACAGTTAGAGGAGTTCAACTATGGGATATCTACAGTTAGAGAAGTTCAACTATGGGCTTTAGTGGAATGACCCATTAGTTAACGAATGGGAGTTAATTCGGTATAATGAGTTTAGTTAATTAATCTCGGATTGTTGGAGCCCATGATCTATAGGTCTGCGAGTTCCCCTACTAGCTCGTAAATGGATTAGCTTTAGAGTAGCGTGATAAATTAATTTGAAATGTTCAAATTAGAATTAAAGGAATTAGTTATTATATGAGATATAACTACACGTTTAATTTTAAGAATTAAACATAATAGGAGAACTAATATTTAAATTTATTTAAATATATGAAGGTGGATTTGTGTAAAATTAATTTAAGATTTGATATTAAATTAATTAGAATTATTTAAATTATTTAAATAATTATTTATTAATTGTATTAGAAAAACTAATTTATGAAATTAATTTTGTAAAATTAATAATTTTTTATTTTTTATTTTTTAAATCAAATTGATTTTTGAAATCAATTTTGAAAATTGAAAAAGTTAGAAAAACAAAAAATAGATTTTTGGTTTTTTCCACTACACCTTCAAGTAGCTCACACAAAATCCACCAACTTTTAGCTTCAATAACTCCAAGCATGAGCTGCATCGCATGTAGCCATCTTCTTTGCATGATGGTCTGTAATATATTGAGAAGATTGGAGTGAAATTGAGGCAGGTAATCTATAGAATTTTTGCTGAAAAATTTGTGTTGAAGAAGGTGTTCTTAAAGTGGGTTGCTGCTGTGAGTTCTTCTTCAAGTTCCCTTCATTCAAGCTTATTTTGAGTCTCACAACTCAATCTAAAGCTCCAAGAGAATAGTGGGGAAGATTTTGATGTAGTTGGAAATCGAGCTTTGAAGAAGTTCTACAAAGGTATGACTTGAAACCCATTTGTTTCTGCAAGAGTATGCTTTAGTTTCTGCCAAAATTAATGAATTAGAGTGCTCATTGATCCTTGTTACTTCTGCTGCTTGCATATACACTCCTACAATAATAAGTCATAGTCCATCTATGACCAAACTCCTCTCAGGCCAAGAGAAGGTCTGGCCACAATGTTCAAGCCCTAAAATCAGCTCTTAAGAGAGCACATTATCTACTTACCCCGACGTTAAGGAATGAGTGAATTTCGTCTTGTGTAGCAATGTTCCCAACTTCCCAATTAGACGAATCCCTAAAATGGTAAGCATATTGAGTTGGCAATCTGGCTACTCTCACCCATACAAATCAAACGACTGCCTTCATAGGCAAGAGTTCACAACTCACTTAGGATTCAACTCATGTCACCTATGGTCATCCTAATGAAATGTAAGTATCTATTATTAACGGCGTTATATAATGAGACTACTCATTTTGTGGTCCAGTCTTATACAAACTCTTTGTATAGGATACTTTTTCTCACATGTCTCTATATGAATGATCACGATCAGATCATTTGTAGCACTTTACAACACTTGTAACATCTACAACGTAGGTCGTATCCGTAGTGTCACATAAATAAGGTACCCAACCTTTTTCATCTACTACAGACCGTTTAGGTTATCATTTAAACATGATCCACCCATATGTCTCTACATACATGTTTAAATTACATAAAATATCCTAGGATCTTAGTTTATTGGATTGAGTGTAGACTTATAAAATAAAAATTATTTTATTAACAACAATTTGTTTATACAATGTTTATAAACTACGAGAATACAATAGAGATTTATGACACCAATCCCAACAATCTCCCACTTGTCCTAGAGCTTAGGTAGCCAAATGTACAATACAAATAAAGTACAAAATACAATAAACTAGGGCATACACTATATCCCAGCGACAACTCCCACTTGCCCTAGACAATATGTCGCATATCCCGTAGACCTATACTTTCAAGATGACCCTCAAACACTTTATCCATTAGAGCCTTTGTAAATGGATCAGCAACGTTGTGCTTTGAAGCAATCTTTATGACAATCATGTCACCTCAATGCACAATCTCCCGAATCAAGTGATATTTTCGCTCTATGAGTTTGCCTCTTCTACGACTCCTAGGTTCCTTGGAATCTTCCACAGCATCACTATTATCACAATAAAGTGTAATGAGCAAAGACATATTTGGAACAACTTCCAAATTAGTAAGGAACTTAGGCCAAACAGCCTCTTTAGCAGCTTCACAAGCAGCTACGTATTTGGCTTCCATAGTAGAGTATGTGATGCATCCTTACTTGATGCTTCACCAAACTATAGCTCCTCCATTCAGAGTGAACATTGACCCTAATGTGGATTTCCGAGAATCCCAATCAGTCTAAAAGTCAGAGTTTGTGTATCATGTAAGGATCAAATTCTTATCTCCATACACAAGCATATAGTTCCTCATTCTCTGAAGGTACTTAAGGATAGTTTTGACAGTCGTCCAGTGATCTAATCCTGGATTGGATTGATATCGACTGACAACCCCTACTGCATAGAAGATGTCAGGTTTGCATAAGGCTACCAACAGCCAATGCATAGAGAATTCATCTCATTGCCTCAACCTCTTGAGGAGTATTAGGACACTGCTCCTTAGTCAATACAATTCCATGCCTAAAAGGTAATAAACCCTTCTTGGAATTGTGCATTGAATATCTGACAAGCAACTTGTCAATATACGATGCCTGAGACAAGGCCAACCTTGTGCTCTTACGATCCCTGATGATCTGGATCCCTAAAACAAACTAAGCCTCTTCCAAATCTTTCATTTGGAATTAGGTGGCCAACCATTTCTTTATATCAGCCAAAAAATGTACATCATTCTCAATGAGTAGGATATCATCCACATATAGCACGAGGAAAGCTACTAAGTTGTTGATGATTTTCTTTCAAACACAAGGCTCATCAATATTTTGATCAAAGCCATAAGATTTGATCGCATTATCAAATCTTATATTCCAAGATCAAGATGATTGTTTCAATCCATAAATGGATGGATTAAGCTTGCAAACCTTTTGCTATTGATCTTGTTCAATGAATCCTTCTGGTTGATTCACGTAAATGGTCTCTTCAAGATTACCATTCAAAAAGGCATTCTTGACATCCATTTGCCATATTTCAAAGTCATAATATGTGGCTACGGACAAGAGAATTCTTATAGACTTTAACATGACAATAGGTGAGAAAGTTTCTTCAAGTCCACTCCCTCAACCTAGGTATAACTCTTTGCCACAAGTCTAGTTTTAAAGGTCTATACCTTTCCATCTACACCTCTTTTTCTCTTGTAGATCCATTTACATCCTATAAGTTTTACCCCATCGGATTGATCTATATGCACCCAGACATAATTGAAGTACATAAACTCCATTTCTTGATTCATGGCTTTAATCCATTCATCCTTGTCAACATCTTTCATTGCCTGTTTATAAGACAATTGATCCTTAACACCATCATCAACTATGATGTCTTGGGCTTTTGTTAAACCCATGTAATGTACTGGTAGGTTCATAACCCTCCCACTACATCGAGGCAATCTCAAATCTTGAGATGGATGTGTATGATTAGACGAACCCACATCAACAACTCTTGTTGATGTATCAGCCCCTTCAACAACCCTTGTTGAAGTCTTAGTAGATTCATTAGGAATTTCACTTAAAAATTTTTTTTTTTTTTGTGGCTTATGATCCCTCATGTGGTATTCTTCCAAGAAGGTAGCGTTGTCGACACAAACACTTTATTCTCACTTGGATCAAAGAAATATTCACCTCTCGTTTCCTTGGGGTAGCCTAAAACTAGGCATACTTTTGAATGAGGTTCCAATTTTTTTGGGTTTTTCATTAGCACATAGGTTGGACATCCTCAAATTCTGAAGTAGCGTAAACTACCTTTATGATCTCTTAATAACTTAAAAGTTGTTTTAGAAAAACTCTTTGAGAGAACGTTGTTCAAAATATAGACAGCAATCTCTATTGTATATCCTCAAAATGAGTCAGGAAGTTGAGCATAGCTCATCATAGACCGAACCTTGTCTAACAGGTTTCTGTTTCTCCTTTTCGATACACCGTTTTGTTGAGGTGTACTAATAACTTGTAGAAATACAAGTTATTTATACTGTTTTATTTAGATATTGCGGCTAAAAAAAAAGTTGTGTCGATAGTATAGAAATTGGCTAAGAAATTCGAGAATTATAAAATGTCGTCAATACACCCACTGACACTACTGCGATGGTAGAATAGAATGTTTCAATCTGTTTTGCAGGAAATCAGTCACCGCATGCGTTCATGGCTCAAAGATGAAATGAGCAACGCAGCTACGTCGCATTGCACCCATCATTCAGGAATGAAAAGATGATCAACGCAATGACGGCGCATGCAACAATCGATCAAGAGCTTTGCAATCAACGCAATTTCAACCCCATGCGGCAATAAAAAACAATACCGCATGAGGCGATAGATCGAAGATGTAAAGAGCAACGCATTTGCGGAGGATTCTGACGCATGTACAGCTGTCAGTTGTGCATTTCTGATGGGATTGATTGCATAACAGAAGGAATATTCACTTCACCATTTTAGGAACTACCTTAACCATACAGTGGGGACCACAATGCAAAGAGTCAAGCTTCGCCTATAAATAGCTTATGCAATTTTGTTGAAAGATATACTTGAATACATAG